>NC_140248.1:25234560-25237060 GCF_949987555.1 Borostomias antarcticus
TAACTGCATTTCCCCCGGGATCAATAGTCTACTCTACTAGGCCTACTACTATTAATACTACTACTACTACTACTACTACCACCACTACTACTACTAGCCTACTAGCCTACTACTACTACTACTACTAGCTTACAGGTAATCATCACTGAATTAGGAGTAGGTTTGAAATAATCAAATGTAACTTTTGGACTATTAACTTGAACTATAACAAGTGGACAGGAAAGGACCGTGACCAGAAACAGTTTCTCATAGAAACCCCACCCAACACAAGCGCAGGTATGATCACCCTCTGCCCCGATGCACACCACAGACTTGTTACATGGCGAACAGCGACCCCTAGTGTCCTAACGCCTGTACGACCCCCACAGGTCCTGATGTCGCAATGTGTTCAGCAGCTACAAGCCCAGTATCCTTTACGACAAATGCTGATCAACGAGCTTGATGCAGCTGGTCTGTTGTTTGAATACATCCATGCTCCAGACCCGGAGCAGTCATCAACTCTATCTCCACTTGATTACTTACTCTGTCCAGAATGCATGACCAGAGAGAGGCAGACAAAACTGTCTTCGTGGGAAATTTAGGCAGCTCAGTAAAAGAAGAAATTCTGTTCGAGCTGTTTTTGCAGGTAACATGAGGCTAGCTAGCTACCTGGTGAATAACACAACCCTGGGAAATTGAAGTAAAATATTCTATAGGATGTTTGTATAATAGCAACCAACCAAATGTATATTGTAGTCATCTTCTCATGCAGTCTTCTCCAGACTGTCCATGTATAGCTGTGCATCCTGGTTGATCTGACCCAGTCAGAACCTCACCTGGAGGAACACAAGGAAATAAAGGAAACTAAAGGATTTCAAGTGTTTTCCTGTAGCCTCATCGTTCTGTATCTTGTGCACATCTCCATCCCCCCTGCTGTCCTGATGCTTGTGTGGTGTGTCCCTCGTGTCCTCCTGCTGTCCTGATGCTTGTGTGGTGTGTCCCTCGTGTCCTCCTGCTGTCCTCATGCTTGTGTGGTGTGTCCCTCGTGTCCCCCTGCTGTCCTCATGCTTGTGTGGTGTGTCCCTCGTGTCCTCCTGCTGTCCTGATGCTTGTGTGTTGTGTCCCTCGTGTCCTCCTGCTGTCCTCATGCTTGTGTGGTGTGTCCCTCGTGTCCTCCTGCTGTCCTAATGCTTGTGTGGTGTGTCCCTCGTGTCCTCCTGCTGTCCTGATGCTTGTGTGGTGTGTCCCCCGTGTCCCACTGCTGTCCTCATGCTGGTGTGGTGTGTCCCTCGTGTCCACCTGCTGGTCTAATGCTTGTGTGGTGTGTCCCTCGTGTCCTGCTGTCCTGATGCTTGTGTGGTGTGTCCCTCGTGTCCTGCTGTCCTCATGCTTGTGTGGTGTGTCCCTCGTGTCCCAGGCCGGCCCTCTGAAGAAGGTCACCATACCCAGAGACCAGGAGGGCCGCCAGCGACCGTACGGGTTTGTTTATTACAAGCACGCCGAGGCCGTGCCCTACGCCATGGCCCTGCTCAACGGCACCTCGCTATGTGGCCGGCAGATCAAGCTGCAGTACAGCTCTGGTAGGAAGTGTCTTCTTGTGTAAATAAGGCTGAGTCATCTATGAGCTTGTGTCTGCGGAGCGTAGCCTGGCTCGGAGCAGCTGGCCTGAGCCCACACTCCCACAGAAGGGAAGGATGTTGTGTGTTGTTGTTTATTGTATATATATTTTAAATGACACTGTGGTGTCGACAGACTTTTAGAATTCTCTAAGATGCTGTAACAGATGTCTTACAGACTGCGGGCTGAGGTTTTCACTGAGGTCCTCGTTGACCGATCCACTGTTGGCTCGGCCCTCTTGTAGTGGGTCATAGGGAGGGGGGACCTGTTTCAGGAACTCACCCTTTGCACCTTTGCCGTAGGTAGTTCGCACCAAGATGGAGGCTCTGGCCCTCAGGTGACCGAGGACGATCGGGACGAACCTCCTCACAGCGCGTCCAGGGCTGGCAGGTCAGAGCCTGGTTCATTTGCTTCTGTCTCTTAACGTATACAGAGTGAGCAGGTCCAGCTGCTTATCTCTACTTGACCTTCTAAAAGGGCACCTGCTCAAGTCTGTAATGCATCATCAGTCCAGATGTGTCACATGCAAGAGACCCTTCTGTTTACATCATCCTACAGTTTTATATCAGGTGATTTCAATCTGATTCCCTTTGCTCCTCCTCCCAGCGAGAGGCCACGCCCTCCTGACACGCCCGTGTTCTTCTTCTCTGGTCATCCCGAGAGCAGCTTCCTCCTCCAGGACAAATTCCACTGGGAGAAAACGCTGAACATGAACGCCGTGGTAAATGTGTAGCTTGTTGTTAACTGGAAGTGTGAAGTGATGAAGTCAGGTGCTACCAGAGAGGCTTCAAACCGATGCTCCTCCCTCCAGTCTGACTGGCCGGTCTGTGACTGTTTGTTTTTGCAGGTGCAGCATTCCTACCGTCCCATGCAGTTCCCCCTGAGCCCCCCCCCTCCTCAGCTG
>NC_140248.1:25242060-25244560 GCF_949987555.1 Borostomias antarcticus
CTCCTCCATGTCCCCTGACCCGTCCTCCATGTCCCCTGACCCGTCCTCCATGTCCCCTGACCCATCCTCCATGTCCCCTGACCCATCCTCCATGTCCCCTGACCCGTCCTCCATGTCCCCTGACCCGTCCTCCATGTCCCCTGACCCGTCCTCCATGTCCCCTGACCTGTCCTCCATGTCCCCTGACCCCTCCTCCATGTCCCCTGACCCGTCCTCCATGTCCCCTGACCTGTCCTCCATGTCCCCTGACCCCTCCTCCATGTCCCCTGACCTGTCCTCCTCCATGTCCCTTGACCCGTCCTCCATGTCCCCTGACCCGTCCTCCTCCATGTCCCCTGACCTGTCCTCCTCCATGTCCCCTGACCCGTCCTCCTCCATGTCCCCTGACCCCTCCTACATGTCCCCTGACCCGTCCTCCTCCATGTCCCCTGACCCGTCCTCCATGTCCCCTGACCCCTCCTCCATGTCCCCTGACCCGTCCTCCATGTCCCCTGACCTGTCCTCCATGTCCCCTGACCCCTCCTCCATGTCCCCTGACCCGTCCTCCATGTCCCCTGACCTGTCCTCCATGTCCCCTGACCCCTCCTCCATGTCCCCTGACCTGTCCTCCTCCATGTCCCTTGACCCGTCCTCCATGTCCCCTGACCCGTCCTCCATGTCCCCTGACCTGTCCTCCTCCATGTCCCCTGACCTGTCCTCCATGTCCCCTGACCCGTCCTCCTCCATGTCCCCTGACCCGTCCTCCATGTTCCCTGACCTGTCCTCCATGTCCCCTGATCCGTCCTCCATGTCCCCTGACCCGTCCTCCATGTTCCCTGACCTGTCCTCCATGTCCCCTGACCTGTCCTCCATGTCCCCTGACCACTCCTCCATGTCCCATGACCCGTCCTCCATGTCCCCTGACCCGTCCTCCATGTCCCCTGACCTGTCCTCCATGTCCCCTGACCCCTCCTCCATGTCCCCTGACCTGTCCTCCATGTTCCCTGACCCGTCCTCCATGTCCCCTGACCCGTCCTCCTCCATGTCCCCTGACCCGTCCTCCATGTTCCCTGACCTGTCCTCCATGTCCCCTGACCCGTCCTCCATGTCCCCTGACCCGTCCTCCATGTCCCCTGACCCGTCCTCCTCCATGTCCCCTGACCTGTCCTCCATGTCCCCTGACCCGTCCTCCTCCATGTCCCCTGACCCGTCCTCCTCCATGTCCCCTGACCCGTCCTCCATGTCCCCTGACCCGTCCTCCATGTCCCCTGACCCGTCCTCCATGTCCCCTGACCCGTCCTCCTCCATGTCCCCTGACCCGTCCTCCTCCATGTTCCCTGACCCGTCCTCCATGTTCCCTGACCCGTCCTCCATGTTCCCTGACCCGTCCTCCATGTCCCCTGACCCGTCCTCCATGTCCCCTGACCCCTCCTCCATGTCCCCTGACCCGTCCTCCATGTCCCCTGACCCCTCCTCCATGTCCCCTGACCCCTCCTCCATGTCCCCTGACCCCTCCTCCATGTCCCCTGACCCGTCCTCCTCCATGTCCCCTGACCTGTCCTCCATGTCCCCTGACCCCTCCTCCTCCATGTCCCCTGACCTGTCCTCCATGTCCCCTGACCCCTCCTCCATGTCCCCTGACCCCTCCTCCATGTCCCCTGACCCGTCCTCCTCCATGTCCCCTGACCTGTCCTCCATGTCCCCTGACCCCTCCTCCTCCATGTCCCCTGACCTGTCCTCCATGTCCCCTGACCCCTCCTCCTCCATGTCCCCTGACCTGTCCTCCATGTCCCCTGACCCCTCCTCCATGTCCCCTGACCCCTCCTCCTCCATGTCCCCTGACCCGTCCTCCTCCATGTCCCCTGACCTGTCCTCCATGTCCCCTGACCCCTCCTCCTCCATGTTCCCTGACCCGTCCTCCATGTTCCCTGACCCGTCCTCCATGTCCCCTGACCCCTCCTCCATGTCCCCTGACCCGTCCTCCATGTCCCCTGACCCCTCCTCCATGTCCCCTGACCCCTCCTCCATGTCCCCTGACCCCTCCTCCATGTCCCCTGACCCGTCCTCCTCCATGTCCCCTGACCTGTCCTCCATGTCCCCTGACCCCTCCTCCTCCATGTCCCCTGACCTGTCCTCCATGTCCCCTGACCCCTCCTCCATGTCCCCTGACCCCTCCTCCATGTCCCCTGACCCGTCCTCCTCCATGTCCCCTGACCTGTCCTCCATGTCCCCTGACCCCTCCTCCTCCATGTCCCCTGACCTGTCCTCCATGTCCCCTGACCCCTCCTCCTCCATGTCCCCTGACCTGTCCTCCATGTCCCCTGACCCCTCCTCCATGTCCCCTGACCCCTCCTCCTCCATGTCCCCTGACCCGTCCTCCTCCATGTCCCCTGACCTGTCCTCCATGTCCCCTGACCCCTCCTCCTCCATGTTCCCTGACCCGTCCTCCATGTTCCCTGACCCGTCCTCCATGTCCCCTGACCCCTCCTCCATGTCCCCTGACCCCTCCTCCATGTCCCCT
>NC_140248.1:25249560-25267060 GCF_949987555.1 Borostomias antarcticus
CAGCTAGAACCACACCTCAGGGAACCTATCAGGTGGGTCCACATGGGACACAGCTAGAACCACACCACAGGGAACCTATCAGGTGGGTCCACATGGGACGCAGCTAGAACCACACCACAGGGAACCTATCAGGTGGGTCCACATGGGACGCAGCTAGAACCACACCACAGGGAACCTATCAGGTGGGTCCACATGGGACACAGCTAGAACCACACCACAGGGAACCTATCAGGTGGGTCCACATGGGACACAGCTAGAACCACACCACAGAGAACCTATCAGGTGGGTCCACATGGGACGCAGCTAGAACCACACCACAGGGAACCTATCAGGTGGGTCCACATGGGACGCAGCTAGAACCACACCACAGGGAACCTATCAGGTGGGTCCACATGGGACGCAGCTAGAACCACACCACAGGGAACCTATCAGGTGGGTCCACATGGGACACAGCTAGAACCACACCACAGGGAACCTATCAGGTGGGTCCACATGGGACGCGGCTAGAACCACACCACAGGGAACCTATCAGGTGGGTCCACATGGGACGCAGCTAGAACCACACCACAGGGAACCTATCAGGTGGGTCCACATGGGACACAGCTAGAACCACACCACAGGGAACCTATCAGGTGGGTCCACATGGGACGCAGCTAGAACCACACCTCAGGGAACCTATCAGGTGGGTCCACATGGGACGCAGCGAGGACCAAGCAGGACTTTATTTTCCTGTATTAAGATGTTTCATTGATTGATTGATCGTTTGACTGTTTGATTAAATGATTAAAAGACAAACATCACTAAATGCCTCATTCTGCCAGAACCCACATAGAGTATGAAAACCCTTCAGTGTTGTAATAAGTGTCAGAACTGGTCGGGTGTGAGCGCTGCCATCTTCTCCATCAGGGTCTGAGACACAGCCTGCCATCTGTGTAGTGATAATGGCGTTCAGCTGGACTACTGCATATCCACTCAGAGTACCATGGCGTCGTTGGCTGTCTCTTGATCTGATACTTTCTGATTATTACTCAGGCTTCTACATGGTCACTCCTATGAGCCCTGGCCAGTGGGAGAAGACCTTCCAGATCCGCAGCCTCCCACTAGCTCATATGAACGAGTCTGTGTGTCTCAGGTTCTGGTAAGAGCTCCTCCCCTCTCCCTCCGTTTGCTTGTTCAGTCTGTGGACAAAAGTGAAGAAGTGGTAATACTCTTAAAGATGGTGTGTGTATAATTATACAGGTGTTTACAAGACTAGGTCAAAACCTAGGATATGGCTGGGCCATGTATGTGAAATTGTGGCCAATTTGCAGATTTATTTATTTATCAATTTACCAAAGGTGTAACTCGTCAGTCAGTCAGTCAGCCAGCCAGTCAGCCAGCCAGTCAGTCAGTCAGTCAGTCAGTCAGTCAGTCAGTCAGTCAGTCAGTCAGTCAGCCAGTCAGTCAGGCTGTTGTGGTCCATCCCGTCTGTATACTGCTCCTGCTGTGCTTAGACCAGCTCAGTGGCCTTGTGGTTAGAGTGTCCGCCCTGAGACTGGGAGGTCGTGAGTTCGATCCCCGGCCGAGTCATACCAAAGACTATAAAAATGCTACCCGATGCCTCCTTGCTTGGCACTCAGCATCAAGGACTGGACTGAGGTCTAGCGTCATGTCCAGGGGGTGTACTGGTACATCAAGCTGCCTCACGCTATAGAAACAGGAGATAGGCTCCTGTCCTATGGGTCACTAGGCTCCTCCCCTATGGGTCACTAGGCTCCTGTCCTATGGGCCACTAGGCTCCTGCCCTATGGGTCACTAGGCTCCTGTCCTATGGGCCACTAGGGAGAAACCTTGGTTCGGATCCTGTTCCTGCTGTGCTGCTGCAGGTACCACATGTACGGAGAGGACGTTCGTCGCCTCAGGGTTCTACTGGACCAGCGGTCGGGTTCTGTGGTCGGGGACGAGGGTTCTGTCACCGTAGTCTTCCAGAAGGAGGGGAACTATGGGGATAACTGGAACTACGGCCGGGTCACCCTGGGAACCACAACCAGAACCAGCACCACCGTCACCCTGGGAACCACAACCAGAACCAGCACCACCGTCAGTATGAACTGCTACTACACACCAGCACCTCCGTCAGTATCCACACCGTCACACTGAGAAACAGAACCAGCACCTCCGTCAGTATCCACACCGTCACACTGAGAAACAGAACCAGCACCGTCAGTATCCACACCGTCACACTGAGAAACAGAACCAGCACCATCAGTATCCACACCGTCACACTGAGAAACAGAACCAGCACCTCCGTCAGTATCCACACCGTCACACTGAGAAACAGAACCAGCACCGTCAGTATCCACACCGTCACACTGAGCCCTGAGAAACAGAACCGTCAGTATCCACACCGTCACACTGAGAAACAGAACCAGCACCTCCGTCAGTATCCTCACCGTCACACTGAGAAACAGAACCAGCACCGTCACACTGAGAAACAGAACCAGCACCGTCACACTGAGAAACAGAACCAGCACCTCCGTCAGTATCCACACCGTCACACTGAGAAACAGAACCAGCACCGTCACACTGAGAAACAGAACCAGCACCTCCGTCAGTATCCACACCGTCACACTGAGCTGAGAACGAGCTGCTACCACGGCTCAGAGCAGGTTTATGAACTATGTCATTGAATGACAGAACCTACTAGGATGAAATGTATAGTTATGATATTGATAGGATGAAATGTATAGTTATGATATTGATAGGATGAAATGTATAGTTATGATATTGATAAGATGAAATGTATAGTTATGATATTGAAGAAGGCTTGGCGAGTGGACAGTCACTTAAAAGTGTGAAATTCAGATATTTATTCATGCATTAAGTGTAATACAGATATTTATTCATGCATTAAGTGTAATACAGATATTTATTCATTCATTACAGTGTAATATGGATATTTATTATAGCAGGCCTGGGTCAGGTTGTTTAGACTAGAGCATACAATAGTGTGCCTCTGGCAGGTGTGCTGAGAGGAAGTCACAAGATGTACAGTAGGAACATATGGTAAAAACATCACATGAGTTTCTGGTGGTAAACATCACTTGAGTTTCTTGTGGTAAACATCACTTGAGTTTCTTGTGCAAATCATCACATGAGTTTCTTGTGGTAAACATCACATGAGTTTATTGTGCGTATCATCACGTTTCTTGTGATGGGGCCCAACACAGAGAACGGAAAAACATTCCGACAACAGAAGTTGAGAACATCAAGAGCGCCTTAGAATGCTCTCCTCAAAGCAGGCAATCCCTTGAGCTAATTACTTCATTACACCTGTGCTTGTAAGCAGACTGGTAATATTGATTGAAAGATAGTTCACTGTTTTCAGCCCAATTTCTCAGATTTCAGGACAAAGTCCTGTTACATGTGAACGTACTTGGCCAATTAAAGTCATTCTTCCACAAGTATGTTTGCCAGTACATTTTGTGTATCAGATGAAATATTGTGGATCACATCCTGTCTTCTCGCTGTGGTGTTGCTAGGTGGTGTTTGAAGCCCAGAAGAGGGGCGGGACGAGGAATGACATCGCCCTTGATGACATCAGCATGACCAGGGGTCCCTGTGAGGACGGACCTCCAGAGCCAACAGTGGTTCCCACCCCCTCCACGCCTCCCCCAATCCCCAGTATGTCCCTGTCAGCCTGGTGACTCATGCTGCCCACGTCTGTAATGCAGTACATCACCCTCACTATCATAACCAGCTACCTCACTATCATAACCAGCTACCTCGCTATCATAACCAGCTACCTCACTATCATAACCAGCTACCTCGCTATCATAACCAGCTACCTCACTATCATAACCAGCTACCTCACTATCATAGCCAGCTACCTCACTATCATAACCAGCTACCTCGCTATCATAACTAGCTACCTCATCATCATAATCAGCTACCTCGCTATCATAACCAGCTACCTCACTATCATAACCAGCCTCCTCGCTATCATAACCAGCTACCTCACTATCATAACCAGCTACCTCACTATCATAACCAGCTACCTCACTATCATAACCAGCTACCTCACTATCATAACCAGCCTCCTCGCTATCATAACCAGCTACCTCACTATCATAACCAGCTACCTCACTATCATAACCAGCCTCCTCACTATCATGACCAGCTACCTCACTATCATAATCAGCTACCTCACCATCATAACTAGCTACCTCACTATCATAACCAGCTACCTCACTATCATAACTAGCTACCTCATCATCATAATCAGCTACCTCGCTATCATAACCAGCTACCTCACTATCATAACCAGCCTCCTCGCTATCATAACCAGCTACCTCACTATCATAACCAGCTACCTCACTATCATAACCAGCTACCTCACTATCATAACCAGCTACCTCACTATCATAACCAGCCTCCTCGCTATCATAACCAGCTACCTCACTATCATAACCAGCTACCTCACTATCATAACCAGCTACCTCACTATCATAACCAGCTACCTCACTATCATAACCAGCCTCCTCACTATCATGACCAGCTACCTCACTATCATAATCAGCTACCTCACCATCATAACTAGCTACCTCACTATCATAACCAGCTACCTCACTATCATAACTAGCTACCTCACTATCATAACCAGCTACCCCACTATCATAACCAGCTACCTCACTATCATAACCAGCTACCTCACTATCATAACCAGCTACCTCACTATCATAACCAGCTACCTCACTATCATAACCAGCCTCCTCACTATCATAACCAGCTACCTCACTATCATAACCAGCTACCTCACTATCATAACCAGCCTCCTCACTATCATAACCAGCTACCTCACTATCATAACCAGCTACCTCACTATCATTACCAGCTACCTCACTATCATAACCAGCTACCTCACTATCATAACCAGCCTCCTCACTATCATAACCAGCTACCTCACTATCATAACCAGCCTCCTCACTATCATGACCAGCTACCTCACTATCATAACCAGCTACCTCACTATCATAACCAGCTACCTCACTATCATAACCAGCCTCCTCACTATCATAACCAGCTACCTCACTATCATAACCAGCTACCTCACTATCATAACCAGCTACCTCACTATCATAACCAGCTACCTCGCTATCATAACCAGCTACCTCGCTATCATAACCAGCTACCTCGCTATCATAACCAGCCTCCTCACTATCATGACCAGCTACCTCACTATCATAACCAGCTACCTCACTATCATAACCAGCTACCTCGCTATCATAACCAGCTACCTCACTATCATGACCAGCTACCTCACTATCATAACCAGCTACCTCACTATCATAACCAGCTACCTCACTATCATAACCAGCTACCTCGCTATCATAACCAGCTACCTCACTATCATAACCAGCTACCTCACCATCATAACCAGCTACCTCACTATCATAACCAGCTACCTCACTATCATAACCAGCTACCTCACTATCATAACCAGCTACCTCACTATCATAACCAGCTACCTCACTATCATAACCAGCTACCTCACTATCATAACCAGCTACCTCACTATCATAACCAGCTACCTCTGGTTGAGTTCCTCAACACGCAGTCGTCACACTCTGGATGAGTTCCTCAGTTCCGTTCCACATCGTCACTCCACCCATGTCTGTTGATGTATTTCCAGTATTGTGGACGTTCTTATCTTCCATGTCTGTTGATGTATTTCCAGTATTGTGGACGTTCTTATCTTCCATGGTTGTCTTTCCTTTCTCCTAGCTGACTGTGGGGGACCGTTTGACCTGTGGGAACCCAACTCTGTCTTCAGCTCCCCTAACTACCCTCACTCTTATGGCGACAAGGCCAAGTGTAAGTGCTGGTGAACTACTTAATTTCATAGATCAAGATTCCTGTTTTATATAGACAACTGTGTTTACATTTGACATAGATAGAAATGTATAGGTTTTGTATAGGTTTCAGATGTGTTCTGTACATACAGTACTGTGTCTGTATGTCTTGTGTCTTTGCCCAGGCCTGTGGACTCTACACGCCAAGGAGGGATATAACATCCAGCTTCACTTCCTGGATTTTGATGTGGAGGCGACCTTTGACATGGTGGAGGTGCGGGATGGGGCGGGGCCACAGTCTGAACTGCTCGGTGAGTCTCTCGATGACCTAACCCAACCACGCCCTAACCCTCTCACTCTAACCTAACCCTACACTAACCCTCTTACTCTAACCCAACCACGCCCTAACCCTCTCACTCTAACATAACCCTACCCTAACCCTCTTACTCTAACCTAACCCTACCCTAACCCTCTTACTCTAACCTAACCCTACACTAACCCTCTCACTCTAACCTAACCCTACCCTAACCCTCTCACTCTAACTTAACCCTACCATAACCCTCTCACTCTAACCCTACCCTAACCCTAACCCTCTCACTCTAACCTAACCCTACCCTAACCCTCTTACTCTAACCTAACCCTACCCTAACCCTCTTACCCTACCCTAACCCTCTCACTCTAACCTAACCCTACACTAACCCTCTCACTCTAACCTAACCCTACCCTAACCCTCTTACTCTAACCCAACCACGCCCTAACCCTCTCACTCTAACCTAACCCTACCCTAACCCTCTTACTCTAACCTAACCCTACCCTAACCCTCTTACTCTAACCTTACCCTACCCTAACCCTCTCACTCTAACCTAACCCTACCCTAACCCTCTCATTCTAACCTAACCCTATCCTAACCCTCTCACTCTAACCTAACCCTACCCTAACCCTCTCACTCTAACCTAACCCTTCCCTAACCCTCTTACTCTAACCTAACCCTACCCTAACCCTCTCACTCTAACCTAACCCTACCCTAACCCTCTCACTCTAACCTAACCCTACCCTAACCCTCTCACTCTAACCTAACTCTAACCTAACCCTACCCTAACCCTCTTACTCTAACCTAACCCTACACTAACCCTCTCACTCTAACCTAACCCTACCCTAACCCTCTTACTCTAACCTAACCCTACCCTAACCCTCTCACTCTAACATAACCCTACCTAACCCTCTCACTCTAACCTAACCCTACCCTAACCCTCTCACTCTAACCCAACCCTCTCACTCTAACCTAACCCTACCTAACCCTCTCACTCTAACCTAACCCTACCCTAACCCTCTCACTCTAACCTAACCCTACCTAACCCTCTCACTCTAACCTAACCCTACCCTAACCCTCTCACTCTAACCTAACCCTACACTAACCCTCTCACTCTAACCTAACCCTACCCTAACCCTCTCACTCTAACCTAACCCTACCCTAACCCTCTCACTCTAACCTAACCCTACCTAACCCTCTCACTCTAACCTAACCCTACCCTAACCCTCTTACTCTAACCTAACCCTACCCTAACCCTCTCACTCTAACCTAACCCTACCCTAACCCTCTCACTCTAACCTACGTCATGGTACCTGAACTGTATGATTTGAGTCGAGCAGAGCACCATTATGTTCACTATTCTACTCAAACACCCACAGCCTCAGCTCAGATCCTCTCTGCTCTACCCTGAGCATCCTAGATCCTCTCTGCTCTACCCTGAGCATCCTAGATCCTCTCTGCTCTACCCTGAGCATCCTAGATCCTCTCTGCTCTACCCTGAGCATCCTAGATCCTCTCTGCTCTACCCTGAGCAGCTCAGATCCTCTCTGCTCTACCCTGAGCATCCTAGATCCTCTCTGCTCTACCCTGAGCAGCTCAGATCCTCTCTGCTCTACCCTGAGCATCCTAGATCCTCTCTGCTCTACCCTGAGCATCCTAGATCCTCTCTGCTCTACCCTGAGCAGCCTAGATCCTCTCTGCTCTACCCTGAGCATCCTAGATCCTCTCTGCTCTACCCTGAGCAGCTCAGATCCTCTCTGCTCTACCCTGAGCATCCTAGATCCTCTCTGCTCTACCCTGAGCAGCTCAGATCCTCTCTGCTCTACCCTGAGCAGCTCAGATCCTCTCTGCTCTACCCTGAGCATCCTAGATCCTCTCTGCTCTACCCTGAGCATCCTAGATCCTCTCTGCTCTACCCTGAGCTGTAGACAGTGTTAGAAGAGTCTGCCGTGGCTTTAAACATGAATTCTGTTGGTTCTGTGTCAGGCGTCTTCACGGGCAGCACCACCCCCTCTCCAGATGTGATCTCCACAGCCAATCAGATGACGGTGATGTTCTTTACTGACAGCTCAGTGTCCGGCAGAGGTTTCCATGCCAACTTCACCTCCGGCCTGGGGCTGGGCATGCCGAGTGAGGAACAGATCATTCATGAATACAAACGTTTTGCTGGACAATGTTCCCTCACGCTGTCCCCCCAAAGCTAATGTTGTCATGTGCTGTCTGTCCAGAGCCCTGCTCAGCGGGGCAGTCTCAGTGCCGGTCAGGAGGGTGTATCTCTGACAGCAGTGTGTGTGACCGCCGGCCGGACTGCTCCGACGCCTCAGATGAAGCGCACTGTCGTGAGTGAACCCAACGCCCTCAGATGTACTCTAGTCACACAGTACTGTACCTCCACACAGGTACAGTGACACCATACAATAAGCATGTCATTGTTCGTGGCACCTTATTTTGTACATATGACAAATAAACACGCCTGAACATCAGACAGTGCCTGGATATGTGTGTATGTGTAATTCTGTTTGTTCAATAGTATCTATATGAGTCTTGCAAGTCTTAGCAATCTTATTTCAGTTTCTATTAGCCGTAACAGTTCTGTATTAGTCTTTGGAATCTAACCTGGTTGTGGATGAGTCTAACCTGGTTGTGGATGAGTCTAACCTGGTTGTGGATGAGTCTAACCTGGTTGTGGATGAGTCTGACCTGGTTGTGGATGAGTCTAACCTGGTTGTGGATGAGTCTAACCTGGTTGTGGATGAGTCTAACCTGGTTGTGGATGAGTCTAACCTGGTTGTGGATGAGTCTGACCTGGTTGTGGATGTCTCAGTGCATCTCGTGAGGGCGAACGGCTCCAGCGTCCAGCGTCTGCAGCTCCAGGTCCAGAGCTCTCGGTACACAGCCTGCGCCCAGAACTGGACCTCCCAGGGGTCCGACTTCGCCTGCCGCTATCTGGGCTACAGGTGAGCGCTCTGGCTGTGTGTGTGTGTGTGTGTGTGTGTGTGTGTGTCTTTTAGAGAGAACTTTGAAAAGAGTATGTTTGGGAGAGGAGAGGGAGGGTTTAAGAGAGAGTAGGGTAAAAATATAGAGATACTGAGTGGGAGAGAGAGAGAGAGAGAGAGAGAGGGAGAGAGAGAGAGAGAGAGGGAGAGAGAGAGAGGGTGAGAGAGAGGGAAAGAGAGAGAGAGGGTGAGAGAGGGAAGGAGAGAGAGAGAGAGAGAGAGAGAGGTGTTGTTTAGACAAAGAAGGATATGAGTGTTACAGACATAGAGAGAGAAAGATGGCCGTTCATTGCTGACCAGTGAAAGGTCAGAGGTCAGTGTGTGTTGTGTTGATGGTGTGTTTCAGGTCAGGAGCTGCTCTCCCTGTGCCGGTCACAGCAGAGGATTCTCCCTTCGTCACCGTGCTAATAACACACAACAGCGTGGACCTAGCATACAGGTACACAACCACTAACACCCCTAGAACCTGAGCATACAGGTACACAACCACTAAAACACCCTCTATAACCTGAACATACAGGTACACAACCACTAACATCCCCCTAGAACCTGAACATACAGGTACACAACCACTAAAACACCCCCCTAGAACCTGAACATACAGGTACACAACCACTAAAACACCCTCTAGAACCTGAACATACAGGTACACAACCACTAAAACACCCCCTAGAACCTGAACATACAGGTACACAACCACTAAAACACCCCTAGAACCTGAACATACAGGTACACAACCACTAAAACACCCTCTAGAACCTGAACATACATGTACACAACCACTAAAACACCCCTAGAACCTGAACATACAAGTACACAACCACTAAAACTCCCCTAGAACCTGAACATACAGGTACACAACCACTAACACCCCTAGAACCTGAGCATACAGGTACACAACCACTAAAACACCCCCCTAGAACCTGAACATACAGGTACACAACCGCTAAAACACCCTCTAGAACCTGAACATACAGGTACACAACCACTAAAACACCCCTAGAACCTGAACATACAAGTACACAACCACTAAAACACCCCTAGAACCTGAACATACAGGTACACAACCACTAAAACACCCTCTAGAACCTGAACATACATGTACACAACCACTAAAACACCCCTAGAACCTGAACATACAAGTACACAACCACTAAAACTCCCCTAGAACCTGAACATACAGGTACACAACCACTAACATCCCCTAGAACCTGAACATACAGGTACACAACCACTAAAACACCCCTAGAACCTGAACATACAGGTACAAAACCGCTAAAACACCCCCTAGAACCTGAACATACAGGAACACAACCACTAAAACACCCCCTAGAACCTGAACATACAGGTACACAACCACTAAAACACCCTCTAGAACCTGAACATACAGGTACACAACCACTAAAACACCCTCTAGAACCTGAACATACAGGTACACAACCACTAAAACACCCTCTAGAACCTGAACATACAGGTACACAACCACTAAAACACCCCTAGAACCTGAACATACAGGTACACAACCACTAAAACACCCTCTAGAACCTGAACATACATGTACACAACCACTAAAACACCCCTAGAACCTGAACATACAAGTACACAACCACTAAAACTCCCCTAGAACCTGAACATACAGGTACACAACCACTAACACCCCTATAACCTGAGCATACAGGTACACAACCACTAAAACACCCCCCTAGAACCTGAACATACAGGTACACAACCGCTAAAACACCCTCTAGAACCTGAACATACAGGTACACAACCACTAAAACACCCCTAGAACCTGAACATACAAGTACACAACCACTAAAACACCCCTAGAACCTGAACATACAGGTACACAACCACTAAAACACCCTCTAGAACCTGAACATACATGTACACAACCACTAAAACACCCCTAGAACCTGAACATACAAGTACACAACCACTAAAACTCCCCTAGAACCTGAACATACAGGTACACAACCACTAACATCCCCTAGAACCTGAACATACAGGTACACAACCACTAAAACACCCCTAGAACCTGAACATACAGGTACAAAACCGCTAAAACACCCCCTAGAACCTGAACATACAGGAACACAACCACTAAAACACCCCCTAGAACCTGAACATACAGGTACACAACCACTAAAACACCCTCTAGAACCTGAACATACAGGTACACAACCACTAAAACACCCTCTAGAACCTGAACATACAGGTACACAACCACTAAAACACCCTCTAGAACCTGAACATACAGGTACACAACCACTAAAACACCCTCTAGAACCTGAACATACAGGTACACAACCACTAAACACCCCCCCTAGACCCTGAACATACAGGTACACAACCACTAAAACACCCTCTAGAACCTGAACATACAGGTACACAACCACTAAAACACCCCCTAGACCCTGAACATACAGGTACACAACCACTAAGCACCCCCTAGACCCTGAACATACAGGTACACAACCACTAACACCCCTAGAACCTGAACATACAGGTACACAACCACTAAAACACCCCCTAGAACTTGAACATACAGGTACACAACCACTAAAACACCCTCTAGAACCTGAACATACAGGTACACAACCACTAAAACACCCTCTAGAACCTGAACATACAGGTACACAACCACTAAACACCCCCTAGACCCTGAACATACAGGTACACAACCACTAACACCCCTAGAACCTGAACATACAGGTACACAACCACTAAAACACCCCCTAGAACTTGAACATACAGGTACACAACCACTAAAACACCCTCTAGAACCTGAACATACAGGTACACAACCACTAAAACACCCTCTAGAACCTGAACATACAGGTACACAACCACTAAACACCCCCTAGACCCTGAACATACAGGTACACAACCACTAACACACCCTCTAGAACCTGAACATACAGGTACAAAACCACTAAAACACCCCCTAGAACCTGAACATACAGGTACACAACCACTAAAACACCCTCTAGAACCTGAACATACAGGAACACAACCACTAAAACACCCTCTAGAACCTGAACATACAGGTACACAACCACTAAAACTCCCCTAGAACCTGAACATACAGGTACACAACCACTAAAACACCCCTAGAACCTGAACATACAGGTACACAACCACTAAAACACCCCTAGAACCTGAACATACAGGTACAAAACCACAAAACACCCCCTAGAACCTGAACATACAGGTACACAACCACTAAAACACCCCTAGAACCTGAACATACAGGTACAAAACCCCAAACCCCCCCTAGAACCTGAACATACAGGTACACAACCACTAAAACACCCCCTAGAACCTGAACATACAGGTACACAACCACTAAAACACCCCCTAGAACCTGAACATACAGGTACACAACCACTAAAACACCCCCTAGAACCTGAACATACAGGTACACAGCCACTAAAACACCCCTAGAACCTGAACATACAGGTACACAACCACTAAAACACCCCTAGAACCTGAACATACAGGTACACAACCACTAAAACACCCCCTAGAACCTGAACATACAGGAACACAACCACTAAAACACCCTCTAGAACCTGAACATACAGGTACACAACCACTAAAACACCCCTAGAACCTGAACATACAGGTACACAACCGCTAAAACACCCCTAGAACCTGAACATACAGGTACACAACCATTAAAACACCCTCTAGAACCTGAACATACATGTACACAACCACTAACATCCCCCTAGAACCTGAACATACAAGTACACAACCACTAAAACACCCTCTAGAACCTGAACATGTACACAACCGCTAAAACACCCCTAGAACCTGAACATACAGGCACACAACCACTTACACCCCCCCTAGAACCTGAACATACAGGTACACAACCACTAAAACACCCCCTAGAACCTGAACATACAGGCACACAACCACTAAAACACACCCTAGAACCTGAACATACAGGTACACAACCACTAAAACACCCCTAGAACCTGAACATACAGGTACAAAACCACTAACACCCCCTAGAACCTGAACATACAGGTACACAACCACTAAAACACCCTCTAGAACCTGAACATACAGGTACACAACCACTTACACCCCCCCTAGAACCTGAACATACATGTACACAACCACTAACATCCCCCTAGAACCTGAACATACAGGTACACAACCACTAAAACACCCTCTAGAACCTGAACATACAGGTACACAACCACTAAAGCACCCCTAGAACCTGAACATACAGGTACACAACCACTTACACCCCCCCTAGAACCTGAACATACAGGTACACAACCACTAACACCCCCCTAGACCCTGAGCTGTGTTCATGCTTACACTATCATAAAGCACGGTAGTGCAGTAGTTGAAATGATGCAATAGCAACAACCACCAAACAGCATTCAAGACTTTAACCGGGATGTTTTACTGAATATTCTCTCCTCAGTGACACCTGCGTTGGGGAAAAGGTTGTATCTCTGATCTGTGACAATCAACGTGAGTAGCAACCAACACCAGCTCTGACCACACAAAACAACCCCACATCCAATCATATCAAATGTGTTTTTTACATATAAGAACGTTTGGCAAGGAAGACTTCTTTGTGCTCTTTAGCTTGTGGTGTTCGTCTGGTCACCATGGGAACCGAGGACAGCGGGACCTCTGAGCAAGGAAGGGAGGAGCCTGGGAGAATAGTGGGAGGGGTCGACTCTCAAAAGGGGGCGTGGCCATGGATCGTCTCTCTTCATTGGAGGGGCCGTCACGTGTGCGGAGCCTCGCTGATCGATAATGAGTGGCTGGTCACCGCTGCTCACTGCGTC
This sequence comes from Borostomias antarcticus, assembly GCF_949987555.1. Lineage (NCBI taxonomy): Eukaryota > Metazoa > Chordata > Actinopteri > Stomiiformes > Stomiidae > Borostomias > Borostomias antarcticus. The sequence goes on from NC_140248.1 coordinate 25,263,518, forward strand.
TACGGGTAAGGAGGCCATGCCCCCGTCCCAGCGTTTACTCAGCGTCCCAGAGACGCCATCGCTGATCCTAGATCAGCACACCCCTCTCTGCCCTTGGACCTCGTTTTTTAAAACTTGGTGTATATATAATACTACACAGTGGCGTACATAGAAAGGCAAAGATTTGCATACGTGATTCACAAACTTGGTGCATGCTCTATACATGCTGGTGCTGAGCATGCCAATGTTTCCAATCATAAATCAGAACTAATCCTAAAATTGTGCACATGGAACAAGCTTTGTGATCCACCCCCATTAATGCCTACAATTAGCCTTAAATGGTCATAGCTGGATTGACCCGTAACAGGGAAATGGTGATTACATTGAGCCAATAACCATAGCTCTCAGAATGACTCATCTGCTGTGATTGAGCTGAACCAACATGACGCTGAACTAACAGTAGACCTGAGAGAAACCGAGGATTGTGAAGGTTTTATTAAAACCACAGAGTGATTGATGTAGTGATTCAGAGCTCAGAAAACACATGCTGCTCCACTGTTTCCTGTTCTGACCCAACGTCATCATATCACCCACAATCCTTCAGTCTGACGTTAGGATGTGTGAACTCATGAGCTGTGTTCGGGAATCGCTCCCTATTCACTATATAGTGCACTATATAGGGCGTCAGCCATTTTGCTGTATTTCGTTTCTAAAGACGTTTCTAAAGATCATATTACAGAGGCATGTGAAAAACCACAACAAGCCCTCGCTCTATGTAAGCACAACTAGCGATTCATAAAGACAGATTGATGAAAACAACCGTTTCGCGGCAGAAAATAAATTTTTTAGAAGCTGCATTCTCAGTGCCCCGTCTGCCGCCATTACATGGATATATGGATATGGATATATACTGGCTCGCGCTGGATTTTACATTTCTTCTACATGCGTCCGAATTACACCAAAGTTATCTCGGTGAGTCAAACGTCTTATAATATGCCGTAAATAATGTCCAGGTTGTCAAAAACGAACATTATCCTTTAAGTTCGATTTTCATAAATACCAATCTTTGCGCGTTAAGTTCTGTATGCTTCTTTTAGCAGATTATTTTTGTGTATGTGAACACAATGTTTATAAACAAGGCCCCTGCTGACTTTTGGAAAACGTACTGGTATGAACAAGTATTTACTGTGCACTGTTTTAACACTAAAACTCTTTCACCCTCACCTGTTTGTGTAGCGATGTTTAAAACTGTATGTTCATCCAGACTGTGACCAGAGTCTCTGGTCCTGTAGGAAGAACATCCACCTGACCTCCTGGAAGGCGATCCTGGGGCTGCACTCCCAGGACCGCCCGGCCTCCAACCACACCGTCACGCTCAGCGTCGACCAGGTCATCATGAACAGACACTACAACCGCAGGACCAAGGAGGCGGACGTGGCCATGATGCACCTGCACACTCCGGTCATCTTCACAGGTGAGCATCTACTGGACTACACACCCTGACAGAAGGGAACATACTGTACAGACATGCGCACGCCCACGCCCACGCACGTACACTTAACACACACAAACACATACGCACACACATACACACACACACACACACACACACACACACACACACACACACACACACACACACACACACACCCTCCCCGTTTCTCTCCCTCCCTTCTACTCACTATAATGAGTGTTTGTCTGGACGCAGACTATGTCCAGCCCGTCTGTCTGCCCAGGAGTGAGCAGCACTTTGAGGCCGGGAGGAAGTGTGTCATCGCTGGCTGGGGAAGGACCGCAGAGCAAGGTGAGACCTGGAGGAGGACATGAACATGAACACACTGGACCATCACACTATGCAGACATGCAGCGCTGCTTATCCACTTTGTTTTGTTGACGGCTTGTTTCCTGATCCAGGTTCATTTGAGCAGGCGGGCGTTGATGGCAGTAGGAGTAGCAGGCTGCTCCCGGGTGTTGAAGTGTGAAACGTGCTCGTTCCTCAGGGTCGGTGGCGGACGTGCTGCAGCAGGCCGCGCTGCCCCTGCTGGGCCGGACAGAGTGCCAGAGGCTGCTGCCCGAGTACAACATCACCGCCAGGATGGTCTGCGCCGGCCTCCCTGAGGGGGGAGTGGACACCTGCCAGGTACGCTGGACCTGAGACCCTGGTAGACCCTGGTAGACCTGAGACCCTGGTAGACCCTGGTAGACCCTGGTAGACCCTGGTAGACCCTGGTAGACCCTGGTAGACCCTGGTAGACCTGAGACCCTGGTAGACCCTGGTAGACCCTGGTAGACCCTGGTAGACCCTAGACCCTGGTAGACCCTGGTAGACCTGAGACCCTGCTAGACCCTGGTAGACCCTGGTAAACCTTTGACCCTGGTAGACCCTGGTAGACCCTGGTAGACCTGAGACCCTGGTAGACCCTGGTAGACCCTGGTAGACCCTGGTAGACCTGAGACCCTGGTAGACCTGAGACCCTGGTAGACCCTGGTAGACCCTGGTAGACCCTGGTAGACCCTGCTAGACCTGAGACCCTGGTAGACCCTGCTAGACCCTGGTAGACCTGAGACCCTGGTAGACCCTGTCCTTCCTCAGCCAGGCAGGTGACGTGCTGGACAGGACAGGTGAGACTATTACAGGACAGGTGAGACTATTACAGGACAGGTGAGACTATTACAGGACAGGTGAGACTATTACAGGACAGGTGAGACTATTAGGACAGGTGAGACTATGTCAGTACAGGTGAGGCTATTACAGGACAGCTGTGACTATTACAGGACAGGTGAGACTATTACAGGACAGCTGTGACTATTACAGGACAGGTGAGATTATTTCAGGACAGGTGAGACTATTACAAGACAGGTGAGACTATTACAGGACAGGTGAGACTATTACAGGACAGGTGAGACTATTAGGACAGGTGAGACTATGTCAGTACAGGTGAGGCTATTACAGGACAGCTGTGACTATTACAGGACAGGTGAGACTATTACAGGACAGCTGTGACTATTACAGGACAGGTGAGACTATTACAGGACAGGTGAGACTATTACAGTACAGGTGAGACTATTACAGGACAGGTGAGACTATTGGGACAGGTGAGACTACTTCAGTACAGGTGAGACTATTACAGGACAGGTGAGACTATTAGAGGACAGGTGAGACTATTACAGGACAGGTGAGACTATTACAGGACAGGTGAGTCTATTACAGGACAGGTGTGGATATCTCTGTTCTTGTGTTCCAGGGGGATTCTGGGGGTCCTCTCGTGTGTGAGGAGGACGGTCGTTGGGTGCTGGCTGGAGTGACATCATTCGGGGTGGGGTGTGGCCAGCCCCAGAGGCCCGGTGTCTACGCCCTGGTGTCCCAGTTCACTGATTGGATCATACAGATAAGGCGCTTTCCTGACGCTGGGAAGACTGAGACTTGAAGTTCTTAAGGGAGAAGAATCCTGAACTATACCTTCAGAACTATACCTTCAGAACTATACCCTCAGAACTATACCTTCAGAACTATACCCTCAGAACTATACCCTCAGAACTATACCCTCAGAACTATACCCTCAG
>NC_140248.1:25272060-25307060 GCF_949987555.1 Borostomias antarcticus
GTAAAATATATGTGATAACTCTTGCGTCACCTCTATAGCATACTGTACTTCCACCCTCACTAAGTCTTTAACAAGCGCTGGTATCTACAGCAGGCTGACACGCCTAGAAACACATGTTTGGGTAAGCTAATGTTGTTACTGTAGGTTTGTCACTGCTCTGGGAAAATGCATCTTTCACATTATGCTATCTTACCTATCTTACCTTATCACCTGGCTTGGAAGCATTTGATTTTAATGTCTTTTGTGCTGCTCTGATAAACTGAGTAATGATTCATTGTAAGTGTTAAATGCAGGTGATGTCATGACCTCATCAGTTAAAAGGAAAGATAAGTCTTTGATAAACACATACATACAGTAGCAGCTCTAAGATATGTAAATGACTTCACTGTATGTTTGCACGCAGCATAGCAGGTGTAACAGAAGGCCACTATTTGCACTGGTATCACTCTGTCACCCTCATCCACAGCTGACTGGACCGGTTGACTCCTCTGATGATGGAAGTGACCAGAGGTCATGGGTGAAGATGAGCAGCGCAGATCCACTGGTCACTGGGAGAGAAGAGGACTCATCCACAGGTCTGAGACTTCATTAGGGGGAGATATCTATGCTGTAGAGAACAGGACTCATCCACAGGTCTGAGACTTCATTAGGGGGAGATATCTATGCTGTAGAGAACAGGACTCATCCACAGGTCTGAGACTTCATTAGGGGGAGATATCTATGCTGTAGAGAACAGGACTCATCCACAGGTCTGCCTCTTCATTAGGGGGAGATATCTGTGCTGTAGAGAACAGGACTCATCCACAGGTCTGAGACTTCATCTGGGGGAGATATCTATGCTTCATTAGGGGGAGATATCTGTGCTGTAGAGAACAGTGGGTCTGTGGGTGGAGTGGAACACTAAAACAAACACTTCACTTGACCTTCTGTAGCGCACGGCGCATGAGCACACAGGATAAGATGAGCAGCTGTCATGTGACGATCAAAGCAACTCTAAGCCGCTGAGAGTGGTCATATACCAGGAGATCTGAGGGTGGTCATATACCAGGAGATCTGAGGGCGGTCATGTACCAGGAGATCTGAGGGCGGTCATGTACCAGGAGATCTGAGGGTGGTCATGTACCAGGAGATCTGAGGGTGGTCATGTACCAGGAGATCTGTCCGGTGCGTTGAGGGCGGTCATATACCAGGAGATCTGTCTGGGGCGCTGAGGGCAGGGAACGAGCAGGAGTCCATAGCTGCAGTTCAAGGGAGTTTATTGATACTAGGATAAAACATTGCTCTGTATAGATCGTATGGCATTTGGACTTAGATGGCATGCTGACTCACCATCTCTGGCCTCGCCTTAGCTGGAAACAAGGAGAACAGCAGGACAACAGCCAGAAAGACAGTAAACATCAGGAAAGTGACTGCAGTAAAGCAAACTAATCAATAATCTAAGTATTCAAATGATTTATAGTTAAGGCTACCATAGATCATATATCCATCCAGCCTCAATGTCAACTTTCCTAGTAGGCTAGTAGGTTGACTGGGCCAATGATCTCCTGGGGAAAAACTTTGTGGTACTGAAGCCCCCCTCCTTTAGATTCTAACGCTGTCTTCTGGGACACTTCCCACTCAATACATCCATATATATATAACACAGCCAATGAGCTGATTGTAGCAAGATGTATTTATTACAATGGGGACAGTGCATAATCAAAAGTAAACATGCCAGATTTAGCCACCAGGCTGAGTTTCATCTGTTGTCCCTTGGCATGTAGATGGCAACAAAGAATAAAAGGCTCAAAACACAGTTGATCCCACAAAAGTCATCACAAACACCCATCCACAGTAGGCTACATAGCAGTATTTATGTTTTTGATTCATTAAAGGTAATGATCCAGGGAGAGAACCCCTCTAGAACCCTTTCTAAGTGCAGGGGAGGCCTACAGACTCATCTTGTGTTCCCCCTGTAGGTCATCAGGCTCTTGGGAGTGATGTGGAAAGCCATGGACACCTGGTGCTCCCGAGGGAACCAAGAGGATTGCATCCAGTCACAGGTCAGGATTCTGTGTGGAACATTCAAAGAGAGGATCCAGAGAACTCCATGACCACCGAACCAGCCCCAGGCCCACAGCCTGCCGGACACCCCTGGGAGAAGCATCCCAGCACAGAGCCTAAAACCCATCCTGGGAGTGGGGAACGTATTCCATTATCAGCTGACATGAAGACAAGTCTGGCCCCAAACAGAACCAAACCCAGCACCTGTTCTGTCCCCACTGACGGACACTATTCTGACAACTCCGCCTCTAAAGCTGAACATATGGGAAGTGCTCACCTGCACAAACCAACACCCCCATCTCTCAGAGAAAAAGATCCACCAGACGTTCAGTCTTATGACATGAAGTGGAGAGAATTGTGGAAGACCTCGCCGTGTTCAGCCGTAGCACCGCCTCCCTACCGGGCCCAGCTTCAGCCCTGGAGTGTGGAGTCGCCAGGAACGTTCTCTGTGTTAAGCTGTAGTGTGGAATCAGAATCAGCCCTGGCCACGCCCCAGAGCCAGGCCACGCCCCAGAGCCAGGCCACGCCTCAGAGCCCGGCCACGCCCCAGAGCCAGGCCACGCCCCAGAGCCAGGGCCCGACCCATAACACACTGTCTCAGAGCCAGGTCAGGACCCATAACACGCTGTCTCAGAGCCAGGCCACGCCCCAGAGCCAGGCCACGCCCCAGACCCCGGCCACGCCCCAGAGCCAGGGCAGGACCCATCCTCACAGCACACCGTCTCAGTCCCCACTCAGATGCAGCAGAAGACTGAACTCGTCTGTGATATTTCGCTCCATGTATGGGGACAGCCACTCAGCCACCGAGAGTCCTAGAGCCACCGAGAGTCCTAGAGCCACCGAGAGTCCTAGAGCCACCGAGAGTCCTAGAGCCACCGAGAGTCCTAGAGCCACCGAGAGTCCTAGAGCCACCGAGAGTCCTACAGACACAGAGAGACCTAGAGCCACCGAGAGTCCTACAGCCACCGAGAGTCCTAGAGACACCGAGAGTCCTAGAGCCACCGAGAGTCCTACAGCCAGTGAGAGTCCTAGAGACACAGAGAGACCTACAGACACAGAGAGACCTACAGCCAGTGAGAGTCCTACAGACACAGAGAGACCTACAGACACAGAGAGACCTACAGCCAGTGAGAGTCCTACAGACACAGAGAGACCTACAGACACAGAGAGACCTACAGCCAGTGAGAGTCCTACAGACACAGAGAGACCTACAGACACTGAGAGTCCTAGAGCCACCAAGAGTCCTAGAGCCACCGAGAGTCCACGGGTTTCACACGGTCAAATCACCGTCAAATCACAGGACAGCTCTCTAACCGAGGCTGTAACCATGGTTACCACTGGTGACAGTCGCTACTCATACACTGCACCTCGTCACACAAGATGGATGTCATCCTCTGAAAGAATCAACATCTTGGCGAAGCAGCATAACTTGGCAGCCCAGGCCGGCGCGTCAAAAGTCAGCAGTCGAAAGGAAAATGTACATTTGATGTCCTCTTTTCACACTAATCACAGAGGAATGCTGGGACACAAATGTGGGCCTCATGATGGTAGAACCATTCAAACAAGCACGGCCCTCAGCAGACGCAGACCAGAGGCCTCTCAGCGCGCCCAGTCACCCACTCAGAGCCTCACAGCTCTACCAGCTCCTCCGCCCGGCTATGATGGGCCACACAGAACCCCACCAGTCACAAATACCTTCTTGAGGGATAAAGTGAAAACATGTGATTCAGATGTAACAGTGAATGAATGCACAGCGCAAACCACAAACAAGGGAGTGTCTACACGTACAAGAAACACAGAGAAGATCTCTGGCTGGACTGCAAGCCCTGCTTCTGAGGGACAGGAAAAAGAGCCTTCAGTTTACCAAGGCAGCAGCAGAGTAGAGCAGATACTAAATCGCCTCAGAGTCACATTTGGCAGCAGACGTGTGGAAGAGAAGCGTGTGCTGTTCGGTAGAAAGGGCGGGAAAACGGTGACCCTAGCCCGTGAGGGAGGTAGTGACATCACTGAGTGTAGGAAGGCAGTAGAGAGCAGACGGCCTCAGGTTAAAAACGTGTTGAGGCCCATTAACCTTGACAACTATATATCTGGAAGGAAAGGAAGGAAAGTTGCATTTCCTAAAGAGAACCATGAAAACTCAGTTCGGTCATTAGAGCAGCAGTGTCCAACTACTAGTCAGCAATCATCCTATTTCCATAAACCTTGGGACAAGGAATTGCAGATGATGTCTGCATGTTCTGTAGCCAATAACCTAGATATTGGTGTTGACAGAGAGGACACACAGAACCAGGATGTTTTCTACAGCATATCAAATCACAACAGTAAATGTGATAGGAGGAATAACATGACATTTCTTGAACATGAGGCCAAAGGTGATCAACATAAAACCGCCCAGCTTCCATACATCTCACACTGTCATAGACACTCATCATCCTCTGAAGAGTTTGGTCTGAAACATGGCCGCTCCATCTCTGTCACCAACATTTACTCAAACCGAAGATCAAGCAGCAGGCAGATGTCGACAGGAAGTGATGTGGCTATACTGAGAGATCAAAGGAGTATGGAGGAGCTCAGTGGGCCAGGAGACGGTGGTCAGATAAGGAGTATGGAAGAGCTCAGTGGGTCAGGAGATGGTGGTCAGATAAGGAGTATGGAGGAGCTCAGTGGGCCGGGAGACTCTGGTGGTCAGATAAGAGGCCAGGTCAGAGCCTTCTCTTGTAGTTGGACACAGAGCAGTGATGTGGATCTGATGATGTTACAGACAACAGCACAACTCAGTGAGTTAACAGCTTCACCCACATTGAGGTCAAACTTGTCATTGACCACTAATCAAACCGCCCTGGTAAGTCTGCTTCACAGGGAGAGACCAACACCCGCCCTGGTAAGTCTGCCTCACAGGGAGAGACCAACACCTACTGGAGGCGGTGATTCAAGTTTGTCAGACTGTGAGGAGAGGGACTCAGACACCTCTACAGATGGAGAGTATTACTTCAGTGAGGACTGGGAGAAAGAGTCTATTTTGTAGTGTCCTTTATAAAGAAAATCTTATTTTTCATATTCAATATTTAAACTTTGTGGGCTATTTGGAGTGAGCATGTTGATAGTGCAGAGATTACATTGTGATGTCTGTAAACATTTCAAGAGGTAATAAATGAATAGCCAAATAAATCGACTTAATTTGTGAGTTTCTCGCTCTGTGCGTTGTGCAAGATCATTTTAAAATAACCATTTGGCGCAGGGCTATAGGCTTAATCCATGAAAACGGTGAAAAATTGTGCGCAAATGGAACGAAGTATGAAAACCCCTGGACTACACCGAGATTATTTTCATGGCGCACTCAAATCTGATGACGTGCGAAACGCAGAAGTTGAGTCGTGGGGTTTGTTATCATCGGGATTGTTAGTATTTTACAATTAAATCAAGTTGCTTCACGTACAGAAATGAAACACGCAAACCTGTATTTTTAGTCATAAGACTGATATTTAGTCAGCTCCATTTGTCGGTCGTTTGTCACTGATGCACATGGATTTGGCGACACGTGTCGGAGAGTGCGAGTAAAACACAAAACGAGGCTCTGAAGCCCAACGTGAAAATGGCTCTGATTCCACAAGCAAAAGCATGGATCCAACCCATGGACACAACGGCATTTTAGCATCTCTGTCGTGTAAAATATGCCATATTTTTCTGTACATACATGATGTCTGTTTTTCTGTCACTGATTGGTCTGAAAACTGCCCAATCAAACTTGGCCAAATCAAAACCTCCCCGCCCCCTCGAACCCGAGCACTGGAGGAGATGAGTTAAAACTTCATGAGTTAAAACAATACGGGAGAGTTTGGGGTGCAATCGATCATCATGTTCCTTACAGATCATTTATTCTACCCAGCAAGGAATGACTATCTTATGACCTATGTAATTTGTATATTATTTACTTGTTCAAACTTTATGTGTCAAGCTGATGAGCTCAGTCCAGAGAAGTGTCAGGTTTGGGGTCCAGGACTCGAACCCAGTATAGTTGTCCCCGTCCGATACTTCTTCATCCGGGCAGTTAACTCGAAAGGGGACAATTTAACCCTTTCGCCAGGTAGGCCTAAATGTTTGTCGTGATTTGATCAACTAACTGTTTTTTTCATTGATTTAAACTCTTAGATACATCCAGGACACTTCCCGATGTAGACGTGCATGCTTATTGTTGTTTTTTGTATTGTTTTTGGTGAGGCAAACCAGGTATGTTTAGTAACTCTGGTCATTCATTTAGAAAGGAACTAAAGTCATTCATTTTTATAAAGGAACTTAAGTCATTCACAATGTATGATGACAATGTCTTCATACACCGTCTGTGTAGGCTGTCTCACTGCCTTTCATATTCTTCATGTTAATGAATCCTTCACTTTTAGGTAAAGACACTTTCAGAGTGAAGATAACCTCACTTGCACCAAAGGAGCACGTGAGAATCCATGTCCCTCAGCTCCTGGACAGAGGAGATGGAACCTTCCTGATGAGGTACCGCCTGTATGGCAGCGCAGTGAAGGGCCTGAAGATCGAAATACTCCATGGAGATGTTCCCGTGGCCAAGTCACCCTACTCTTTAAAAGGTTTAAATAATGTGTTCTGTCAAACAACTACCATTAGCATTTCATCATTTTTTATCCTGTTCCATCTATGTGCCAAAGTGTTTCATTAATTATAATTTTGCACCATGGTTCCATAATTCTTACATAGTCTGCCAGATGTATTTCAGAGTTAGCATAAAGTGTCTTGGTTGTGTTTTCATGTTCCCCCCCAGGTCCAGTCTATCACGAGTACTGTGACTGCCCCGAGGCCGACGCGCCTGCCTGGCAGGGCACCATGGGCTGCCCGCTGGACGAGCCCCAGATCTCCCTGGACTTCAGAGCATTTCCTTCTATTGACCTGCAGCGCCTCCTGCAAGAGGTCCCTGGCCGGTTCTCCAGCAGAGGAGGACTGATCCACTACTCCATCATCAACAACCAGGTGTACCGCCGGTCCCTGGGGAAATACACCGACTTCAAGATGTTCTCAGATGAGATGTTTCTCTCTCTGTCCAGGAAGGTAAACACACTCTTGCATAACAAAAAAAAGTTAGTCGCAAAGAATACCATCTTTTGATTCAGTTGTCATTATTAAATGTTTGTAAACCTCCTCTCTCTAAACGTGCTTGACAGTCTCAGTGCAGCCATTTCCTGCCAGTTCAGTCCAAACCGGTTTTAAATGCACCCTGAGGTATTAATACTGAGGTATTCATACTTTTATGTCATAGGAATGTTGATAACAGGCTTTTACTCCTGTGTGTAGAAGTAGTTCCAAAATTGTAACTCTGTGAATTTTCAGGCAGTTCAGACCGATTTCCTTCTGAGAAGCTTGATGAGTACAGGCTGTGGTATCTAGTATGGGCATGGGTCCTTACCTGAAGTACAGGCTGTGGTATCTAGTATGGGCATGGGTCCTTACCTGAAGTACAGGCTGTGGTATCTAGTATGGGCATGGGTCCTTACCTGAAGTACAGGCTGTGGTATCTTGTATGGGCATGGTTCCTTACCTGTCCTACAGGCTGTGGTACCTGTAGTATGGTTCCTTCCCTGTCCCACAGTCATTCTTTCAAGTTTGTCTGCTGAAACTTAATCTTCCGCTCAATCAACAGCTCATTCTCTGAATCTGTCTTTTCAACCTGAAAGGTGAGGTTGCCTGATGTGGAATTGTTCTTCAATGTTGGAGACTGGCCAATGGAAACACGCAAGGCAGATGGCGTTCCTGGGCCTGTACCAATCATCTCCTGGTGTGGTTCCACAGACACCCGGGATATTATCCTCCCCACCTATGACATCACACACTCTACACTGGAGACCATGAGGGGCGTGTCCAACGATCTGCTTTCTATCCAAGGCAACACAGGTGGGACATGCCGGGACACGGTGTTGAGAGTTGTATTATGTTATTTCATGGTTTTCTCTTGTGAAGGTGTCGGTAGCCAGTAGATCTTGAGGAGAGGGATTCATTGTTCTCACCTTCATTGTCTCTTCTCATCCAGTCACCTCTAGCCTCAGTTCTTTCACTATCCTATCTCATTTACTCTTTTTGACCTCTCTCAGAGAGGTGTTCACGGGTCGACGCAAACCCTAAATCCGAGACCCAACCGGGTTAGGATTGACGTTATATTCACGCTCAATTGGGTCCAGATCGGGTCTGATACCTTCTTCACTGAGGTGAAAAACCATCTCAAACAGAGTGCAGCCTGTTCACGCCAGATCTCAGATCAGCCTGTTCACCCCAGATCAGCCTGTTCAGATCAGCCTGTTCACGCCAGATCAGCCTGTTCACGCCAGATCAGCCTGTTCACGCCAGATCAGCCTGTTCACGCCAGATCAGCCTGTTCACGCCAGATCAGCCTGTTCACGCCAGATCAGCCTGTTCACGCCAGATCTCAGATCAGCCTGTTCACGCCAGATCAGCCTGTTCACGCCAGATCAGCCTGTTCACGCCAGATCTCAGATCAGCCTGTTCACGCCAGATCAGCCTGTTCACGCCAGATCAGCCTGTTCACGCCAGATCTCAGATCAGCCTGTTCACGCCAGATCAGCCTGTTCACGCCAGATCAGCCTGTTCACGCCAGATCAGCCTGTTCACCCCAGATCAGCCTGTTCACCCCAGATCAGCCTGTTCACGCCAGATCTCAGATCAGCCTGTTCACGCCAGATCAGCCTGTTCACGCCAGATCTCAGATCAGCCTGTTCAGATCAGCCTGTTCACGCTAGATCAGCCTGTTCATGCTAGATCAGCCTGTTCATGCCAGATCTCAGATCAGCCTGTTCAGATCAGCCTGTTCACGCCAGATTAGCCTGTTCCAGATCTTTCTAATATTTTGATCTCCTTTTATTAGGCTACCATTACGTTGTATACGACATGATGGACATTTTTAATAGTAGATCAGCATTTTTAGCAGCAATTTTAATGACTGGTTTTGTCGGTCCATATTGGGTCTCAGATCCAGGGTCTCTCCTCTCAGACACACCGGGTGGGTCTTTAATATCAGGTCTCTCTCTCTCAGACACACCGGGTGGGGTCTTTAATATCGGGTCTCTCTCTCCTCTCAGACACACCGGGTGGGTCTTTAATATCGGGTCTCTCTCTCTCTCTCAGACACACCGGGTGGGTCTTTAATATCAGGTCTCTCTCTCTCAGACACACCGGGTGGGTCTTTAATATCGGGTCTCTCTCTCTCTCAGACACACTGGGTGGGTCTTTAATATCGGGTCTCTCTCTCCTCTCAGACACAGCGGGTGGGGTCTTTAATATCGGGTCTCTCTCTCCTCTCAGACACCGGGTGGGGTCTTTAATATCGGGTCTCTCTCTCAGACACACCGGGTGGGTCTTTAATATCGGGTCTCTCTCTCTCAGACACACCGGGTGGGTCTTTAATAACGTGACAAAAACGGGTCGGTAGGCTATATATATATTTTAATAATCAGATCTAGGAATTTCCCGGGTCCATTAAGGTTTGTCATTTTGGGCTTGTGGAGACACTCTCTCTCTCTCTCTCTCTCTCTCTCTCTCTCTCTCTCTCTTCCCCTCTCTTTCCTTGCTGTTGACCGGCGCTGTGTCCTCTAGGCCCCCCATGGACCAGTAAATCTGAGCAGGCCTTCTTCCGTGGACGGGACAGTCGACAGGAGCGCCTTCATCTGGCCACTTTGTCCAAGAACAACCCTGAGCTTTTAGACGCTGGGATCACGGGCTGGTTCTTCTTCAGGGACCGGGAGAAGGACATCGGCACCGCACCTCTAGTCGGGTTCTTTGACTTCTTCAAGGTGGTAGAACATTCTGATACAAGATATCTGATCTCTAGTTTCCCTAGTCTGTCCTAGTCTATCCTAGTCTAACCTAGTCTACCCTAGTCTACCCTAGTCTACCCTAGTCTATCCTAGTCTAACCTAGTCTATCCTAGTCTATCCTAGTCTATCCTAGTCTATCCTAGTCTACCCTAGTCTATCCTAGTCTATCCTAGTCTACCCTAGTCTATCCTAGTCTATCCTAGTCTAACCTAGTCTACCCTAGTCTACCCTAGTCTATCCTAGTCTAACCTAGTCTATCCTAGTCTAACCTAGTCTATCCTAGTCTATCCTAGTCTACCCTAGTCTATCCTAGTCTACCCTAGTCTAACCTAGTCTAACCTAGTCTCACCTAGTCTATCCTAGTCTACCCTAGTCTACCCTAGTCTACCCTAGTCTATCCTAGTCTATCCTAGTCTACCCTAGTCTACCCTAGTCTATCTGAGTCTAGTCTATCCTAGTCTACCCTAGTCTATCCTAGTCTACCCTAGTCTATCCTAGTCTAACCTAGTCTATCCTAGTCTACCCTAGTCTATCCTAGTCTATCCTAGTCTACCCTAGTCTACCCTAGTCTACCCTAGTCTATCCTAGTCTATCCTAGTCTACCCTAGTCTATCCTAGTCTACCCTAGTCTATCCTAGTCTATCCTAGTCTACCCTAGTCTACCCTAGTCTATCCTAGTCTACCCTAGTCTACCCTAGTCTATCCTAGTCTACCCTAGTCTACCCTAGTCTATCCTAGTCTATCCTAGTCTACCCTAGTCTATCCTAGTCTATCCTAGTCTATCCTAGTCTACCCTAGTCTATCCTAGTCTACCCTAGTCTATCCTAGTCTATCCTAGTCTATCCTAGTCTACCCTAGTCTATCCTAGTCTACCCTAGTCTAACCTAGTCTACCCTAGTCTATCCTAGTCTATCCTAGTCTACCCTAGTCTACCCTAGTCTATCCTAGTCTATCTGACTCTATTCACCCTTGGTTCCGTTCTGCATTGCTCATTTAAATCATCATTAATATATGAATGTGTTGACAGAGTAAAGATCCCTTCCTAACACAGCTGCTGATCTCTCTCCCAGTATAAGATCCCTTCCTAACACAGCTGCTGTTCTCTCTCCCAGTATAAGATCCCTTCCTAACACAGCTGCTGTTCTCTCTTCCCAGTATAAGATCCCTTCCTAACACAGCTGCTGTTCTCTCTCCCAGTATAAGATCCCTTCCTAACACAGCTGCTGTTCTCTCTCCCAGTATAAGATCCCTTCCTAACACAGCTGCTGGTCTCTCTCCCAGTATAAGATCCCTTCCTAACACAGCTGCTGATCTCTCTTCCCAGTATAAGATCCCTTCCTAACACAGCTGCTGTTCTCTCTTCCCAGTATAAGATCCCTTCCTAACCCAGCTGCTGTTCTCTCTTCCCAGTATAAGATCCCTTCCTAACACAGCTGCTGTTCTCTCTCCCAGTATAAGATCCCTTCCTAACACAGCTGCTGTTCTCTCTCCCAGTATAAGATCCCTTCCTAACACAGCTGCTGTTCTCTCTTCCCAGTATAAGATCCCTTCCTAACACAGCTGCTGGTCTCTCTCCCAGTATAAGATCCCTTCCTAACACAGCTGCTGATCTCTCTCCCAGTATAAGATCCCTTCCTAACACAGCTGCTGATCTCTCTTCCCAGTATAAGATCCCTTCCTAACACAGCTGCTGATCTCTCTTCCCAGTATAAGATCCCTTCCTAACACAGCTGCTGATCTCTCTCCCAGTATAAGATCCCTTCCTAACACAGCTGCTGTTCTCTCTTCCCAGTATAAGATCCCTTCCTAACACAGCTGCTGTTCTCTCTTCCCAGTATAAGATCCCTTCCTAACACAGCTGCTGTTCTCTCTTCCCAGTATAAGATCCCTTCCTAACACAGCTGCTGATCTCTCTTCCCAGTATAAGATCCCTTCCTAACACAGCTGCTGATCTCTCTTCCCAGTATAAGATCCCTTCCTAACACAGCTGCTGATCTCTCTTCCCAGTATAAGATCCCTTCCTAACACAGCTGCTGATCTCTCTTCCCAGTATAAGATCCCTTCCTAACACAGCTGCTGTTCTCTCTTCCCAGTATAAGATCCCTTCCTAACACAGCTGCTGATCTCTCTCCCAGTATAAGATCCCTTCCTAACCCAGCTGCTGTTCTCTCTTCCCAGTATAAGATCCCTTCCTAACACAGCTGCTGATCTCTCTCCCAGTATAAGATCCCTTCCTAACACAGCTGCTGATCTCTCTTCCCAGTATAAGATCCCTTCCTAACACAGCTGCTGATCTCTCTTCCCAGTATAAGATCCCTTCCTAACACAGCTGCTGTTCTCTCTTCCCAGTATAAGATCCCTTCCTAACACAGCTGCTGATCTCTCTTCCCAGTATAAGATCCCTTCCTAACCCAGCTGCTGTTCTCTCTCCCAGTATAAGATCCCTTCCTAACCCAGCTGCTGTTCTCTCTTCCCAGTATAAGATCCCTTCCTAACCCAGCTGCTGTTCTCTCTTCCCAGTATAAGATCCCTTCCTAACACAGCTGCTGATCTCTCTTCCCAGTATAAGATCCCTTCCTAACCCAGCTGCTGTTCTCTCTTCCCAGTATAAGATCCCTTCCTAACACAGCTGCTGATCTCTCTTCCCAGTATAAGATCCCTTCCTAACACAGCTGCTGTTCTCTCTCCCAGTATAAGATCCCTTCCTAACACAGATGCTGATCTCTCTCCCAGTATAAGATCCCCTCCTAACACAGCTGCTGATCTCTCTTCCCAGTATAAGATCCCTTCCTAACACAGCTGCTGTTCTCTCTTCCCAGTATAAGATCCCTTCCTAACACAGCTGCTGGTCTCTCTCCCAGTATAAGATCCCTTCCTAACACAGCTGCTGATCTCTCTTCCCAGTATAAGATCCCTTCCTAACACAGCTGCTGATCTCTCTTCCCAGTATAAGATCCCTTCCTAACACAGCTGCTGATCTCTCTTCCCAGTATAAGATCCCTTCCTAACACAGCTGCTGTTCTCTCTTCCCAGTATAAGATCCCTTCCTAACACAGCTGCTGATCTCTCTTCCCAGTATAAGATCCCTTCCTAACACAGCTGCTGATCTCTCTTCCCAGTATAAGATCCCTTCCTAACACAGCTGCTGATCTCTCTTCCCAGTATAAGATCCCTTCCTAACACAGCTGCTGTTCTCTCTTCCCAGTATAAGATCCCTTCCTAACACAGCTGCTGGTCTCTCTCCCAGTATAAGATCCCTTCCTAACACAGCTGCTGATCTCTCTTCCCAGTATAAGATCCCTTCCTAACACAGCTGCTGTTCTCTCTTCCCAGTATAAGATCCCTTCCTAACACAGCTGCTGTTCTCTCTTCCCAGTATAAGATCCCTTCCTAACACAGCTGCTGTTCTCTCTTCCCAGTATAAGATCCCTTCCTAACACAGCTGCTGTTCTCTCTCCCCAGTATAAGATCCCTTCCTAACACAGCTGCTGTTCTCTCTCCCAGTATAAGATCCCTTCCTAACACAGCTGCTGTTCTCTCTCCCAGTATAAGATCCCTTCCTAACACAGCTGCTGATCTCTCTTCCAGTATAAGATCCCTTCCTAACACAGCTGCTGTTCTCTCTTCCCAGTATAAGATCCCTTCCTAACACAGCTGCTGGTCTCTCTCCCAGTATAAGATCCCTTCCTAACACAGCTGCTGTTCTCTCTTCCCAGTATAAGATCCCTTCCTAACACAGCTGCTGATCTCTCTTCCCAGTATAAGATCCCTTCCTAACACAGCTGCTGTTCTCTCTTCCCAGTATAAGAACCCTTCCTAACACAGCTGCTGTTCTCTCTCCCAGTATAAGATCCCTTCCTAACACAGCTGCTGATCTCTCTTCCCAGTATAAGATCCATTCCTAACACCGCTGCTGATCTCTCTCCCAGTATAAGATCCCTTCCTAACACAGCTGCTGATCTCTCTCCCAGTATAAGTACCAGGTGAACGTGGACGGTACGGTGGCAGCGTACCGGTTCCCCTACCTCCTGCTGGGGAACAGCCTGGTCCTGAAGCAGAGCTCGCCTTATTATGAGCACTTCTACGCTCACCTGCAGCCCGGCGTCCACTACGTCCCCGTCCAGAGGAGCCTCGCTGACCTCCTCCAAAAGATCAGTTGGGCCAAGGTGTGTGTGTGTGTGTGTGTGTGTGTGTGTGTGTGTGTGTGTGTGTGTGTGTGAGAGAGCAGGAGGTGTGTGTGTATTTGTGTGAGAGCAGGTGTGTGTGTGTGTCTTTGTGAGAGAGCAGGTGTGTGTGTGTGTGTGTATTTGTGAGAGAGCAGGTGTGTGTGTGTGTTTGTGAGAGAGCAGGAGGTGTGTGTGAGAGAGCAGGTGTGTGTGTTAGAGAGCAGGAGGTGTGTGTGAGAGAGCAGGAGGTGTGTGTGTATTTGTGTGAGAGCAGGTGTGTGTGTGTGTCTTTGTGAGAGAGCAGGTGTGTGTGTGTGTGTGTATTTGTGAGAGAGCAGGTGTGTGTGTGTGTTTGTGAGAGAGCAGGAGGTGTGTGTGAGAGAGCAGGTGTGTGTGTTAGAGAGCAGGAGGTGTGTGTGAGAGAGCAGGAGGTGTGTGTGTATTTGTGAGAGAGCAGGTGTGTGTGTGTATTTGTGAGAGAGCAGGTGTGTGTGTGTATTTGTGAGAGAGCAGGTGTGTGTATGTGTGTATTTGTGAGAGAGCAGGTGTGTGTGTGTGTGTATTTGTGAGAGAGCAGGTGTGTGTGTGTGTGTATTTGTGAGAGAGCAGGTGTGTGTGTGTATTTGTGAGAGAGCAGGTGTGTGTGTTTGTGAGAGAGCAGGTGTGTGTGTGAGAGAGCAGGTGTGTGTGTGTGTGTGTGTATTTGTGAGAGAGCAGGTGTGTGTGTGAGAGAGCAGGTGTGTGTGTGAGAGAGCAGGTGTGTGTGTATTTGTGAGAGAGCAGGTGTGTGTGTGAGAGAGCAGGTGTGTGTGTGAGAGAGCAGGTGTGTGTGTATTTGTGAGAGAGCAGGTGTGTGTGTGTGTGTGTATTTGTGAGAGAGCATGCTTGCACGTCTGTTTTTTAAAGTAATGGGTTCATGTATCTTCTCAGGAGAACGACTCAGAAGCTCAGGCCATAGCAACAGCAGGCCAGGCCACCGCTAGAGACCTCCTCCAACCCACCAGACTGTACTGCTACTATTACAGGGTTCTACAGGTACGTCTCACCCTCACCTTTCATACATGTCTTTACTACATATACCTGAGACCTTCTTTATTATATACAGTAGAACATGGGAAGAATTAGGAGAGTCTGGAGGTGGAGTATTTAGGGCAGCAGCTGGGAGGCTCTGAGACTATGAGGCACCGGTCAAGGCCTAAAACACACGAGGTCAAGGCCTAAAACACACGAGGTCAAGGCCTAAAACACACGAGGTCAAGGCCTAAAACACACCAACCCAAAGGTCGACCAACTGCTCCTGACCACTTGTTGGCCGGAGTCAGACAGAATTTAAGTCGTTATCATAAAGACGCAGCAATCACACTCTCCCAAAATTCTGACTCAAACATTAAATGAAAATATGAATCATATCATATGAATCATATTTTCATTGAGTTTAAAACACGTTTTAATAGCTACACTACTACTACTCCTTACACTCAGATCTGAGGTGGAGATGGCAGCTCATATTGAAACTGGGGTGGAGCTGTAACAGGGGTCACTGTGTCACTCATCAGATTTAACTACTTCAACCGAGTTGGGACCGGCTCAAAATCAACATGACTCTCACCAAGTCTGACTGACTCAAAATCAACATGACTCACCAAGTCTGACTGACTCAAAATCAACATGACTCACCCAGTCTGACTGACACAAAATCAACATGACTCTCACCAAGTCTGACTGACTCAAAATCAACATGACTCTCACCAAGTCTGACCGACTCAAAATCAACATGACTCACCAAGTCTGACTGACTCAAAATCAACATGACTCTCACCAAGTCTGACTGACTCAAAATCAACATGACTCTCACCAAGTCTGACTGACTCAAAATCAACATGACTCACCAAGTCTGACTGACTCAAAATCAACATGACTCACCAAGTCTGACTGACTCAAAATCAACATGACTCACCAAGTCTGACTGACTCAAAATCAACATGACTCACCAAGTCTGACTGACTCAAAATCAACATGACTCACCAAGTCTGACCGACTCAAAATCAACATGACTCACCAAGTCTGACTGACTCAAAATCAACATGACTCTCACCAAGTCTGACTGACTCAAAATCAACATGACTCTCACCAAGTCTGACTGACTCAAAATCAACATGACTCTCACCAAGTCTGACTGACTCAAAATCAACATGACTCTCACCAAGTCTGACTGACTCAAAATCAACATGACTCTCACCAAGTCTGACTGACTTAAAATCAACATGACTCTCACCAAGTCTGACTGACTTAAAATCAACATGACTCTCACCAAGTCTGACCGACTCAAAATCAACATGACTCTAACCAAGTCTGACTGACTCAAAATCAACATGACTCTAACCAAGTCTGACCGACTCCACTTATTCCTGTTAAAACGGACAAAAAGTGAGTCAGACGACTCCTGGTCACCTCCAGCGTTGGCTGACCACGACGTTTACAGAAAACCGACAGGTCTAACAACTGAGGGCTACTGTTTTAGGCCGACCATTGGGTTGGAGTGTTCTGGGCGTCAGGCCTAGTTTAGGGTTTTCATTATAGCACAAGCAGGAAGATCGGGTACTAAGAACAAGGGGAACATTGGTACTAAAACACAGACTTCAACTCACCTCAACAAACAGAAATGAGTCTGTATTTCAATAATAAACAGTGTTCAGTTGAGCTTATCTGACATGGTAATAACTTGCCTCACAATGTCATAGTCCCAAAGCAATGCTCAGAAGTATTGAGCTGAGAATTGTCTCCCTCAGATGTACTCAGAGCGTCAGACCAGCCAACCCACGGTGCATCCAGACATGGAGCTGGTGCCTCAAACCTTAGAAAACACCACTCCCTGTAGCTGTGCGCGTGATGCCCTCAGAGACCAGCCCAGCCTGAAGAACCAGGAACTCTGATCCCCTCAGAGACCAGACCAGCCTGAAGAACCAGGAACTCTGATCCCCTCAGAGACCAGACCAGCCTGAAGAACCAGGAACTCTGATGCCCTCAGAGACCAGCCCAGCCTGAAGAACCAGGAACTCTGATCCCCTCAGAGACCAGCCCAGCCTGAAGAACCAGGAACTCTGATCCCCTCAGAGACCAGACCAGCCTGAAGAACCAGGAACTCTGATCCCCTCAGAGACCAGCCTGAAGAACCAGGAACTCTGATCCCCTCAGAGACCAGACCAGCCTGAAGAACCAGGAACTCTGATCCCCTCTTTCAAAACAGAAAAGGCTTTAGTTTGGAGTCAGGTTTACTGACTAAGGGATTCTGTGATAAAGGAATGCATCTGTGGTATCTAGTATTTTATTAGGATTCCCATTAGCTGTTCCAGCTCCTCTTCCTGGGGTCCACATACAGCAGGATGAGTACAGATGCTCTGGACATGGACCCCCCCCCCCCCCCCCCCCCAGACCAGCAGTGCTTCAGGCTGGACATGGACCCCCCCCCCCCCCCCCCCCCCACAGACCAGCAGTGCTCCAGGCTGGACATGGACCCCCCCCCCCCCCCCCCCCTCAGACCAGCAGTGCTCCAGGCTGGACATGGACCCCCCCCCCCCCCCACAGACCAGCAGTGCTTCAGGCTGGACATGGACCCCCCCCCCCCCCCCCCCCCCACAGACCAGCAGTGCTCCAGGCTGGACATGGACCCCCCCCCCCCCCCCCCCCTCAGACCAGCAGTGCTCCAGGCTGGACATGGACCCCCCCCCCACAGACCAGCAGTGCTTCAGGCTGGACATGGACCCCCCCCCCCCCCCCCCCCCCACAGACCAGCAGTGCTTCAGGCTGGTAGAAGGGGTCACTGTTGAGATCACTGAGGAGGTCTGGGATATCACCTGGCTGGTATGCTCACCATTTCAAACTGTTTTCACTCGACCATTTGTATTATTTTTGAGTGTAATTTAGTGTTATGCAATCGTTTTTAAAGGTGCCACGTGTAATATTTTTTTGGGTATTAGCAAATTACCCAGGTTAAACCTACAGCAGGTTGAATCTGCAGGGTTGGTGAAGTGAATGAACCAGTTTTAATATACAGGGTTGGTGTGAATGTGTTTCCTTATTTCCTGCACAGCACTCATTTAGTAAACAGCACTGACCGGCCAGGAAAACTCAACATGCAATATCAATCATGCAGTAAGGAAATACTTTCATACAAAATCACTTCAACTGCACATTTAACCTGGTTAATTTGATAACATGAATACAGATAGAAAGGAAAATACCAAAATATTACATCACCTTCATGAATTTGACCTTGTGTTGCTTATTTCTTCCAAAAAATATTTGTATGAATAAACCTACAAGTAATTGTATTATATTATCATGTATATTATTATTGTATTATGTCCTTCATCTGTTGAAAATATTTCACAAAAAAACGTTGTGATAGGGGTGGAAATTCATCAATTGAACTGACATTTGAGACGAGATAAAATTCAAATTTGAACTACTGAAAAGAGGGGGCACCCGGATTTGAACCGGGGACCTCTTGATCTGCAGTCAAATGCTCTACCACTGAGCTATACCCCCGCTGCTTTGCCATGGCTACTTTATATTCATGTTCTACTCTAACAGTACAGTCATCTATCCTTAAGCAGTAAGTTAGTATTATAATACAGTCTGTTCTCTGCAATAGTTATGTTTTACGAGATAAGGTTCTATTTCGGGAGGCTTATCCTCCGCCACTTGGCGGATCAGCTGAACTTTGACGTACACTCGCCTCAGCCAATCAGGACGGGGCAGAAAGACCAATTAAAACGTCCATATTTGCCGCTAGAAAAGAAAAGACGCCCACTTCCGGTCTCCGTTGACATGGGAAGCTCCGTCTGAATACGTCCTCGATGTGTTTAGGCTACATTAGCTAGCCAGCTAACTTTCCAGTTGAGAAGATAGCCTATATAATTATTTACAAGACAATTCTTGGTCTTTTTATCTTTGCTTTTATATTTTAGTAAATGCTGGCAGTTCTGGTTTGCGTTCATTGGATTTCTTGCTGCTGTCTGTTCCTAAAGCTCGTACAGAAATGAGGGAAATGGCTTTTTAGTGATCCTCTCCTTCCACCTGGAATAGGTTCAAAACGACCTTAAACTAGAGGAGCGGGTCTCATTAGATATCTCTACATCCCTTACTAAGCATTTAGAGGCAGATTTCAGTTTGTTCATGTTTTTAACTAGCATATCTCCACATGAGCCGTTGACTAGCCCATCTCTTGATCTTTTAGCTTAAGTAATACTTGTCATTTGTTTTGTTGTAAACATTTTGTGTATGTATGTATGTAGGCTATGTATGCATGTAAGATTATTGTTGTGCTGCAGCCTGTCTTGACCAGGTCTCTCTTGGAAAATAGGTTTTTAATCTCAATGAGACTTTTCCTGGTTAAATAAAATAACAATGACTGGGCTTTTGGATATTCAATACACTTTCCTTCAAACTGCATGATGAGCTGGTCAAGAAGTTGAGCAGAACAGGGCTTCTTATATAGAAACAGGTCAAGAAGCTGAGAGCAGAACAGGGCTTCTTATATAGAAACAGGTCAAGAAGCTGAGAGCAGAACAGGGCTTCTTATATAGAAACAGGTCAAGAAGCTGAGAGCAGAACAGGGCTTCTTATATAGAAACAGGTCAAGAAGCTGAGAGCAGAACAGGGCTTCTTATATAGAAACAGGTCAAGAAGCTGAGAGCAGAACAGGGCTTCTTATATAGAAACAGGTCATTGGCTTTCATTGTGCAGAACTAATAGCCTAGTTAGAACAGTCCAGTTTCCATGCTGAACTCACTCAGTCTATCACGGTGCACTTTATCACTGGCGATCAGTTTAGGACACATCAATAAAAACTGTATAGTAACATAGTTCTCTTTGTATGTATAAGGCCATATAGAGGATACTAACATACCTATCAACCTCAGACACACCAGGCAGACACCACGCCAGGTCTCCAGAAAGGGCCTCACGCTTAGGAATCGCTTCAGAGTTGGGGTTAGGGTTAGGTCTAATTAGGTTAGGTTAGGGGTTAGGTCTGCTTTTAGTTATTTTGCACCGTTCCTATGGAACAATCTCCAGAATCAAGTTGAGCACACTACTGCCATTTCTGGGCAATTCTAAGTATTTTGTATTGTATTAACAATAGGCCTGTATTGTATTGTTTGTACGCAGAGCTCCCTAGGGAATACAATACAATATACTGTTGTCTTGACGAGACCTGCTTAAATAAAGCTCAACTAAAAAGGGGCAGCGGGTAATTCACCTGTGAAAGCGATCGCGAGTTAAACTGTTTCCCGGGATTTCTTATAAATCTATCACCCTAAAGAAATCTCATGATTTCTATCCCCCAAACTTACTATAGAATGTGTGGCTATAGAAACCGCATCTGCAGTCACTCGTGAGATTGTCTTGCAAAGTAGCACAGTAACACAAGAAACCAGGTCAGGTAGGCTAACCAGAGTCTCGGTGAGCATAGATGATTTCTCACATACAGACATATATGTATGCATATATGATTATGCTAAACTACTCTGGTCTGGTAGAGTCTGGACTCCTATAGCGTAGAAGCTAACACACAGAGTGGAGAGGACCTTGGAACAGAATGGAACTTCTTGTTTAATTGATCACGTCTAAAACACAGTAGCTTATAATGTTTTGTCACACCACTGACATGTTGGATCTTTGTACTTATCCACTCAAAATGTTTAAGAGCGTATACGTCTCTATATAAAATGTATGTTGAACATGGGGTGCTCCATGAAGCAGGATTGGTAGCCGAGCTTGATGGATATGCCTGATGGTTAGGGGCTAGATTTAAAAGCAAGAACACATGTATTTGACATGAATAGGGTTAGTTAGTAATGGGACTCTAGTAAAAAGTCTCAGGTTCCAAAGGTGAACTGATCAACGAGCTGATCCTGCGTCATGGAGCACCTGCGCAGACAGACGGGGAGAGGGGTATATACAGAGAGAGACCCTGCGTAGAGAGACAGGGAGAGGGGTATATACAGAGAGAGACCCTGCGCAGAGAGACAGGGAGAGGGGTATATACAGAGAGAGAACCAACAGGCTGTTGTGTCATTAAAAGAGACCAAAACATCTTAGCCATCAAAAACCTTAAAATCAATCAAAAGTAACATCTTAACAATGATTACATGTCTTTCCTAGCAATGTGCAGAATGTACAGCTGATACTGATGAGCGTGTAGACATGGATCCTCAACCCCTCAGTCTAGCTTCTCTTCCTGGAAGTAATCGGCATTGTTCAGATGGTCCTGGAACTTCTCGAATTGCTGTGGAAGACAGAAAAGGGTAGGGGCAGAAAAGGGTAGGGGCATTTATATAGAAAAGTAGTTGAGCATTAATAATCAGAGCACAGTCCTGATCCAGAGGAAGTAATAGATCATCATACTACAGTATGTATTCAGGGACAAAGATTATCACTGATGACTTCTTTGTAGCTAATCATTTATGAATGTGTGTATTGCTTCTCTGATTATTTCCTGTAACGTTGAATTCATTGTCCCAGGGGGATTATTGAAATTTATCATATCCTATTATGAATGACAGTCTGACTGGTCAGTGAAGTGCACACTACAGACCTCTGAGATCCAGCCGCCATCTTGCAGTTTGACGAACACCCGGTTCACGGTGTCCTTCACGGCCTCCTCTTCCTCGCCACTCTTCTTCTCCTCTTCCAGCACAGTCCGGCAGTGTTGGAACAAATGGAACTTGAAATGCTTCAGTATGTGGTACACCTCTGTCCGACCGGCACAGACCGACCCAACACTGAACGCCTGCAGTTTCAAAGCCACAGATGGCCGTCATTGATAACATTCATGTGCCATTTTAAAGAAGGACACTTCGGTGCACAGACAAGTATGGGCATTATATTTGTGTGTTAATGGTGAATAATCTGAAATTATGTAATGTCTGTTTATGATGGAGGTTAAGACACTGTAAAGCCTGCAATATACTTGCTGTTAACTACTGACTAACTACTGACTAACTACTAACTAACTACAGACTAACTACTAACTAACTACTAACTAGCTACTGACTGACTCCTAACTAGCTACTGACTAACTAACTACTGACTAACTACTGACTAACTACTAACTAGCTACTGACTAACTACTGACTAACTAACTACTACCTAACTACTAACTAGCTACTGACTAACTAACTACTGACTAACTACTGACTAACTACTGACTAACTACTATCTAACTACTAACTAGCTACTGACTAACTACTAACTAACTACTAACTAACTACTACCTAACTACTACCTAACTACTGACTAACTACTAACTAACTACTAACTAGCTACTGACTAACTACTGACTAACTACTACCTAACTACTAACTAGCTACTGACTAACTACTAACTAACTACTAACTAACTACTACCTAACTACTGACTAACTACTAACTAGCTACTGACTAACTAACTACTAACTAGCTACTGACTAACTAACTACTAACTAGCTACTGACTAACTAACTACTAACTAGCTACTGACTAACTAACTACTAACTAGCTACTGACTAACTACTGAATAGCTACTGACTAGCTACTGACTGACTACTAACTAGCTACTGGCAAACTAACTACTGACTAACTACTGACTAACTACTGACTAACTACTGACTAACACCTAACTACTACCTAACTACTACCTAACTACTACCTAACTACTGACTAACTACTGACTAACTACTAACTACTGACTAACTACTAACTAACTACCTAATTACTGACTAACTACTACCTAACTACTACCTAACTACTGACTAACTACTACCTAACTACTAACTAACTACTACCTAACTACTAACTAACTACTACCTAACTACTGACTAACTACTACCTAACTACTGACTAACTACTGACTAACTACTACCTAACTACTGGCTAACTACTACCTAACTACTGACTAACTACTACCTAACTACTACCTAACTACTGACTAACTACTAACTAACGACTAACTAACTACTACCTAACTACTGACTAACGACTAACTACTAACTAACTACTGACTAACTACTACCTAACTACTGACTAACGACTAACTACTAACTAACTACTGGCTAACTACTGACTAATGACTAACTACTAACTAACTACTGGCTAACTACTACCTAACTACTACCTAACTACTGACTAACTACTACCTAACTACTAACTAACTACTACCTAACTACTAACTAACTACTACCTAACTACTGACTAACTACTACCTAACTACTAACTAACTACTACCTAACTACTGACTAACGACTAACTACTAACTAACTACTGACTAACTACTACCTAAATACTGACTAACTAACTACTACCTAACTACTGACTAACTACTACCTAACTACTACCTAACTACTGACTAACTAACTACTACCTAACTACTGACTAACTAACTAACTACTACCTAACTACTGACTAACTACTGACTAACTACGCGTCTACGTAGTACGTCTCTATTCGTGTGCGTGCGTTGCTAAACAGCAAGTATACCGCGGACTCAAACGTCTCTATGAACACAGATTTCATTCGCAGTACCTGTGTGTCATTGGGCATGAAGTGGTCCTCTTGGAGAGTGTTGTTGTCATACAGCTGTCCTGAGAGTTTGACGGTGAAGCTGCATTGTCTCTGGAGTTGACACGCCTCACACACACTCCCATGCATGCCTATCCTCAGAACCCGGACCTTCGGATAGCACTCTACTCTCTCCTGGATGGACGGACGGACGGACACACACACACACACACACACACACACAAACTTCATTAATCATGTAATTAATGATACATTAATCATGTATCATTGAGGGATCAGGAGAATCTAAGTCTCAGACAAAGATCTACATCCTGTATGTCTCTCTCTATGGAATTATTATAAGCTTTGACCTCAAGAGACAAGCACATTTGTGACGGTCTTCTTAAAGACGGAGTTGGTATCAGACTTAAAGACGGAGTTGGTATCAGACTTAAAGATGGAGTTGGTATCAGACTTAAAGACGGAGTTGGTATGAGACTTAAAGACGGAGTTGGTATCAGACCTTGTAGCGGCTGGACCAGCGACTTCGCTGCGTCAGGTTCTCCAGGCGCGGGAGGATGGTTCGCTCGTCAAAGTGGAACAGAGACGTCTTCATCTCCTGAGCGTAGCGCTTGGTCCTCTCACCACCTGCTCACAGAGGCGCAGTTAGATTCACACACACACCAGAAAAACACTGGTGATACACAAGTATCACCAGAAAGCATATAGGTTGCATACAGACTGATGATAGATAAATGAGGCCTGTTCACACCTTGTTGGGGGTCCAGGCCCCCAGGGGGAAGTTGTCATATGCTTACT
This sequence comes from Borostomias antarcticus, assembly GCF_949987555.1. Taxonomy (NCBI): domain Eukaryota; kingdom Metazoa; phylum Chordata; class Actinopteri; order Stomiiformes; family Stomiidae; genus Borostomias; species Borostomias antarcticus. Next base: position 25,296,472 of record NC_140248.1, read on the forward strand.
TTTCCAATAACACGGAAAGCCATAGTTTGACATTCAGGAGCCACTGACCCAATTGACTATTAATGAGATGCTACTGGCCCAAATGAGAAAATGAACTGGCCCAAGATCAGTTCACGCCAAGTAGTTAAGAGCACAGGATACCGTCAGCTAGAGCAGCATATCACCATGCACAGAGTCAGGGCAGTGATCTATGGCAGGTTTCCCAGCCTGGGGTCCAGGCCCCTCAGGGTTTCCCAGCCTGGGGTCCAGGCCCCTCAGGGTTTCCCAGCCTGGGGTCCGGGCCCCTCAGGGTTTCCAGCCTGGGGTCCAGGCCCCTCAGGGTTTCCAGCCTGGGGTCCGGGCCCCTCAGGGTTTCCCAGCCTGGGGTCCGGGCCCCTCAGGGTTTCCAGCCTGGGGTCCAGGCCCCTCAGGGGGGGCCCCAACCATCCCAGGGGGGCTCCAGGCCTCAGACAATTTGAGGCCTTAATATTAGCTGGACAAATATTTGACAAAGAATCAAGTTGTTGACATGTCACACAGCTATTTTAACAAAATACATGATCATAACTGATGAAGGGCCAAAAAGCCTTGCATTTAAGGCACTACAATACCATATAAATTCAACAAATTAATCTGAGACTATGAATCGTGTCAACATTAATATACATTAAATACATTAAAGCGCATTGTGTTGCCTCTGGGTATGAAATGCGCTATACAAATAAAGCTTTGATTGATTGATAATATTCCTGCTACACTGGCAGAGCGCTTCATTGTACCCCAACTTACACCTGATGGAAGTTGCGCACAGACGGGTTCATCAGGTGTGAGTTAGGAGGGCTCTGAGGAAGAAAGGCTGGGAACCCCTGTTCTAAGGGATGGAACCCCGGTTCTAAGGGATCATCTGCCTACTCAGCACTACAAACAACACCTGCCAAATATAATGTTGTCAGTAGCCTCCAGTTGACGTGATGATATCAAAGAGCATCAACCCTACAGGCTACCGCTCGCTGATCTGTCTGGCCAACAGGAAGCACCAGCACGCGCTGTGCAGAATCCCCACGCCCGGATAACATGCTTGAGAACATCAACACTGCATGTTGTGTGCAGTGGACAAAATCACACCAGCAGTATGATATTCAAAAGATCGAATGCAAGTTATGATCTGGTCCTAACTGTGGTTTCAGGTTCTCACTGTGGTTTCAGGTCCTAACTGTGGTTTCAGCTCCTAACTGTGGTTTCAGGTCCTAACTGTGGTTTCAGCTCCTAACTGTGGTTTCAGGTCCTCACTGTGGTTTCAGGTCCTAACTGAGGTTTCAGGTCCTAACTGTGGTTTCAGGTCCTAACTGTGGTTTCAGCTCCTAACTGTGGTTTCAGGTCCTAACTGAGGTTTCAGGTCCTAACTGTGGTTTCAGGTCCTAACTGTGGTTTCAGGTCCTAACTGTGGTTTCAGGTCCTAACTGTGGTTTCAGGTCCTAACTGTGGTTTCAGGTCCTAACTGTGGTTTCAGGTCCTAACTGTTTGGGTATTCATTGTCCACCGCCTGCGCTGTCAGAGTATTTGATCTTAAGGTTATTTAAATCTAGACTGAGTGCCGGTGAGGAAACTATCCTTTTGAGTCCACCCATGAATATATCATAACAGACATGAACGTGTGTGTATGATGGATACTTACCAGAATACTCTGCATCAACTGTAGGCTAGTAGCTTAACCTCGTCCCACTCTTGTTCTATTCTGTAACCGATCTGTAACCCACAAGTCAGCTGTCCAACACATGACAGCTTGAGAGGTTGAGTAGCTGTGCGATAACCTGCACTGCCAGATAGGCTAATTGCAAGTGGATAACCTCGTAGCCTAGGCCAGAATTATAACCATGTAACCGGCCGCCCGGCAGTCCAAATACGTGTGAAGTGACTGCACCTCAGCAACATGGACCTTTTAGACCTTATAAGTGCCAAGTCTGCATCACAAACATCCAGCCAATCAGATACGGGTTCAGAGGGCCCTGCTGTGTAAATAAATCACTTACTGTAAAGGGACTTGAGAAAGGTCTCATCCAGGACGGTGATCAGGAGAGCTTTCACCACCACCTGGAAGTGTGTGAGCTGAGACCCGGTGATGACTGGGAAAAGAGACGAGGCAAACGGTCACAACACAGGCTCACTGTGCGCTGCCTCCAACACAAACACACACGCACACACACACGCACACACACACGCGCACACACACACGCGCACACACACACTACCACTGGCCCTCGGGCCCCGTGCGTCAGCCTAGACTCACACTCGCGTGGGAGAGAGAGAATAGCCTTTTGTTGTGGGTCCAGCTCCTCCTCCTCCTCTCCCTTCTCTTCTTCCACTATGAAGTCATGCAGGCTGTCACTGTCCTTGAGTTCCTCTTGACTGCTGCCAATCAGCTGATCAGCAGTATGGCCATCATCCACAGCATCCCCACCGTCACCATTATTGTCACCATCTTTATCTTTTTTATCTTCTTTATCGCTACCACCTTCTGCCTCCTCTTCGGCCTCCTCTTCCTCACCTGAATCCTGGTGCAGCAGAGGAAGAAGACGGGGGGAATCAGTGGGCACATGTGAAACTTGACAACAAAAACACTCAGCGGTTACAGGACTATTCACGGAACAGTGTGTGCATTGCACTGGATGAACATTTTGCAGGTGTGGGTGACAGCGGGACGTTTTTATACTATATCAATTAATCAATTAATGAAATCTAAAGCTACCTTCCGTCTGACTCTGCGATTTGCGATACGGGACTTCATTTTCTTGGATAACGCAAGAAGTTTATTCTGTCGTTGCTTGCGTTTGGCGATGGTCTCTTTAGCCTCAGCAACCCTCTTCTTAGTCTCAGTAACCCGCTTCTTCTTGGGCGCCGGGTCCTCCGCCTCGGACTCGGACCCCGGGCTCTGCACCCTGATGCGCTTCCTGGGGAGGACCTTCCTCCTGGGCTTGGACCCCACGTCGCTGTCCGAGTCGCTGGAGCTGTCCGGGTCGGGGTCAGGGTCGGGGTCAGGGTCAGGGAGGGCGGGTCTCTTGCGACGAGACTGCGCCACGGTGCGCTTCCCCGAGGACTCGCTCCCATCCCCCGCAGAGCTGTCCGGTGTCCCCTCGGTCCCGGTGCTGTCCCCGGTCCCGGTGCTGTCCTCGCTCTCGTACTCGGTCCCGGAGCTGCTCATGCTGGTCGTGCTCGCGCAGGACTCCTCGTCACTGTCGTCCAGGAGACGAGCGGACAAACCGATCTGGGATCTGTTCTTAGACGCAGCAGCTTTCTTCTTTCTCATCGATTGGTAAACTCTTCGTTTGTATAAGCTCTCCATGGCTCAGTCTGAGACCTAGCTAGGGTTAGGGGGAGACGTAGCTAGCTAGCTGGCTAGCTAACGATGCTAACGCTCACGATGCTACGCTGCTAACGCTCACGATGCTACGCTGCTAACGCGCACGATGCTACGCTGCTAACGTGAGCCAGTAACTTAGAGCGAATAACTCGTGGCTAGCTAACGCTACTAGCTAGCTATCTATCCACAATGTGTGGCGTGGTGCAATGACCAGTCGAGCTGAATGGCAATGGCTTAAATTTTAAATTCTTAAATGCAGGTATTGCAGAATTTCGTGGAAGACATTAGCGAACTAGCTAGTTCATATTCTGCATGTTTGGTTTGTTGTTATCAAGCCCACTTCCTCCCAGTCCAACCTGACACCGGAAGTAGAATGCATCTAAATCATAGCGCTCTCTGGGTTATCTCTTTTCCTAAATTGTCTTTTAATGGGTTATATGAGTTGCAAGGGGTGCGAAATAACGTTAAACATAATGTCTTATTATTATTTGACAAACATTGGAGGAAAGATTTTTTTTCAAGAGTTTTTCAATTTATTCTGATGACACCTGGCACGTATGGCAAAAATTGCAGTTGTTTTAAGGAAAAAATGTGGTGTGTCGTCTGGCAGATGGCTTCTAAACCCTGGCTCTGTGCACCAGCTCCACTACTCCCTGAAAGTCACTTGGCATCTTTATTTCCTGTTCTATATGATTGGATTAAGTGATTAATCAGGTGTGCGGAAGACCCAGCGCACACCTGATTAATCACTTAATCCAATCATATTGGACAGGAAATTAAGAAGCCAAGTGACTTTCAGGAAGTAGTGAAGCTGGTGCACAGAGCTTATATAAGAGTTGACAAGCAGTTGGGTAGCTAACAAAAACAAATAAGGTGGGATTGGAAATGGTCTTAACCCCCAAATGTATGTTGATTTGATTTGTGTTCATGCGTATTTTGGGACCATGCAAAGGTATGAATCAAATCACATCCATATTAGTGCACAAATTATAAAGTACAAATCCCACCAGTTCTTATTGTTAATGCTTTGTCTCGTTATGAGTGTATGCAGGTGTGGGACCACACACATTAAGTGCGTGCACCTGTGTTGTTCTGTACCAGAGGCTTCAAATGTTTGCTAGTGCAGGGTTTAGTGAAATTAGTCTTTCCCAACCTGGGGTCCGGGCCCCCCTTAGGGGGCCGCCAACAATCACAGGGGGGGCGCCAGGCCCCAGACAATTTGAGGTATTAATATTAGCTAGACAAAGAATCATGTTATTGACATGTCTCCCAGCAAATTCAGCAAAATACATGATCATATCTGATGAAGGGTCAGAAAGCCTTGTATTTACAGCACTACAACCCTGTGCTAGTGGGACCTCAGAGCGGAGGGAGAACAGACATGTTGAACCATGGTCTTTCATTTCTTCATCCCGTTTAGGTTTCGATATGCCTGCAGAAGAATTTTCAAATGCCACATTTCTCAAGGGAATAGACCCTTTACCCAGCCGCCATTTTGACATAGCACTGTGTAATTGATCAATTAATTAAGGCCCCCTTTTATTTGGTGCTAAATCCTAAATGGAACAGGGCCATTCATGTTTTACACCTGTGTTTACACTGCAATGTCAAAATGGCTGCTTGGAAAAGGGTCAATGGAATATAAACTGATGCTCTACTATGGTATCCAAAGCTTTGTAAAAGTCTAAGAATAGAACAATAAAGAGTGAGACGAAGTTAAAGTGGAATTAGCGCCATATGTCAACTAGACAAGACTCTTCAGGAACACCTTGTTCATAGTGTGGGGTAGTGGCTAATAGCTAGACCAACTGTGTCTACCTATTTTTATATACCTTTATACACCTGTGTACACTTTATCTGCACGCGGCACATCACAGCTCAGGAGGTCGACTGGGTATCAAGGTCCCCGGTTTGATCCCAGCTTCCGCAGTGTGCCGACGTGTCCTTGAGCAAGACACTGAACTCCAAAATCACGTACCTAGTACTGTCCCCTCACAGCAAAGTCCCTGGTGAAGACAGGCAGGGGCGCTTGGTTGGTCCCGGGCGCGTCCCCTGCACGCTGCCTACTGTCTCCCGGCTGCCCTCGGGGGAAAGACGTCATGACGGGTGAAGAGCAGAGAGACGTTTCATCGGTGGACTCTTCTGTCACTGTGTTTGCGCGCCTGTGTGTGTGTCACCATGGGCTGTGCAAAATCCACTGTATGACAATAAAAGTTTGTTTTGTTGTTTATATTTGGATTTTTATTAAATATATTGTATCTATTGTACATTTGTATTTTAGTCTATCCTCCAAGGTATCTGGCTACTCTACTGAAAGTTGATTGACACATGTAAGCAAGAAAGTGCTTACAAGAATGCAGTTTACTTGCAGATTGGAAACAAGAATGCAAATAAGCTAGTAATATAAAAACTAGGAGATTAGGAAATGTGTACAAATGTGAAAATCGGATCTGTGGTGTGAAGCAGAAGTTTGAGATGCTATAGCAGTGGATGAATGGAGACATTATTTGTGTCAAACAACAACCAATGCCCCTACAACAGGTGGAATTGCCTTTGTACTAATGTTTATTAAATGTTTACATGCATGTGTAAATAAATTATCAACCTGTTAATTTTACTTTGAGAGACAACATTTAATAACTGATTGAAAGAGAAATAGCACTATTTCCTTGTGAGAATTGTGTAGGGATCAAACGAAGGATTTCAAGGTCATGTCGTGTATTTAATGTCATGACCAAATGAGAATGGCACCGTCTGACCCTGCTGATAACAAACACTCTCCTTTGTGATCAAAAATGACACTCTGGACAGCATCGTCATGCCCCAGGAGGCTGGAGATCTGGGAGGACGCCAGCTCCAGCACCTTGACCGAGCCCTCATTACTGGCCACAGCCAGTGACCTTCCTGAAGGACTGAACGCCACTTGGTTGCTGGCGTGTGGCCCAGTGTCCATAGTTTCCATGGCCTCCACCTTCCTAAGATCCCATAGCTTGACCACTCCGAATGAATCACAGGAGGCCACGGTGTCGCCCGCGGCGTTGAAGACGGCGTGGTTGCAGGAGTGCTGGTGGCCGTAGAAGGTCTGGGCGCACAGGCTGGCCCTGGCGTCCCACAGAGACACAGTCTTATCGGCCGAGCAGGTCAGGAGCGTGCTGGAGGAGGGCAGGAAGACCACGCTGTTGACCGAGTCCACGTGGCCCCGCAGGACGCTGCGACAGCGCTCGCTCTGCACGTCCCACACCCGCGCCGTGGCGTCCATCGAGCAGGACGCCACAAAGTCACCGCACGAGTGGAAGGAGCAGCCCCAGGTGGCGTGGGCGTGGCCCTCCAGGGTGAGGACGCAGCGGCCCTGAGAGAAGTCCCAGACCCTCACGGTGGTGTCACCGCTGGTGGTGGCCAGGATCCCACCGCTGGGATGGAAGCTGCAGCCAGAGAGCCAGTCGCTGTGGCCCTCCCCCGTCATCACCAGCTCCCCCGCAGGCATGCCCCACAGCTTCCACCGCTGGTCGTCACCGGACGACGCCACAACCAATTTGCGAGGGTGGAGAGCCAAGCAGCTGATTGGTCGAGTGTGGGCTTTAAGAGAGTTGGTGAGGCGGAATCCTGAGGGTTTGGGGGCCAGACCAGCCAGGGCCTTCATCTGGACCAGGGACGGACTCACACGGCTGTCAGTAGGAAACTCTGAGTCCCTGGGGTGTTTGTGAGCTGTGTTTGTACCAGGATCTTTATCATGGTCATGGTTCTGGAGCTGGACACTTCTCTCAGGCCTGGCCTGAAGCTGCTCCTGTGGTGCAGTCGGTTGACCTGGATGTTGGTTGGCCGACCTGATAGTGGAGGCCGAGTGTGCCTTGCGCAGAGTGACCTCCAGGCTCTGGGCTTGTCCAAATGCTTTGTCCCTCTCTAAACTGACCAGCATCTTCTGCCTCAGTGCCACTTGGTACTTGTCGCTCAGCTGCTTCAGCGCAGGCTCATACGAGGCATAGTGCTTCTTCAGTCGTTTAATGTCCTCTATGAGCTTGTTCTTCTCTTGGGCCACACGTTTATGTTGCATACGGTGAAAATCCCTCTCTTTCTGAAGCTTGACTAGTGTCTCACTGGCTTTGAACCCCGCCTGCTGGTAGCTGTCCCTCTCTCTCTGCGCGTTCCTCAGCTCGCTGTCCAGGAGTTGGGTGTGCGTGTGCGCGTCAGGGACGCACTCCACCTGCGCGCCTCTCCAAGAACCCTTCTGCGCCATCTCATACCATTCAGCTTGGAAACAATCCAGGGTTCTGCTCATGCCCATTTTCACGAGCCAATTGCGGAGGAAGTCATCTACCACCTCCGGGATGTTGGAGAGGGACTGCTGGGCAGGGCTGGTCCTCGGTACTGACCCCGGGTCGGCTGTAACCTCAGCATCGCGCATCGCTCTCAGAACCGCTTCCAGATCATCCTCCCCCTCCGCCACACTCCTTTCATCATCTGGCACAATCTCCTCATATTGATAATCGTCCTCTGAGTCTTCCGGTAAAGATACCGTTTCGAGATAGTATGGGCCGTCAACACATTCGTGCGCAGTTTCATATTTCGCAGCCATTTCTCATCATCGTCCTTTGCTTTTCCTTGTGTCTTGTTTATCGGTTGCTATGGTCACATACTGGCTCACTAAACATTCTCGCGAGAAGTGTCTCTTCCTGCTTCCTCGTTCCTGATCTCAGAGGTGTTGCATTGCTTTTGACGATTTGACCCAATGACTTTAGTCATGTAAATACCTATCTACTCTCTCTGCTTGGAATCAGTTGCAAAGTTATCTTGATCTTCAGGAGCTGGTCTCACTGGATGCATTTAAAGTGTTTTCAGCCGCTTGCTGAAGTGTGTCCGTTCGCATGAGATTTAAACCACTCAACCAGTAGAGGGCAGTAGAGGTCCTCATAAACCTGCAGCCTACCACGGTTACTTCAACTGATTGCGATTTTAAATGACATGGAAGCACATCTGGATGATCTGGCTGTAGATGTTTTGAATGTTGATGAATGTTTCTTATCTCATAATTCTGTAATGTGTCCTTGTTTTGGTTTTTAATTGTTAACCTATAGGCTAGCCTGTGCTTGTTAATGTCTGCAACCCTGGACTGCTGCCTGTCTTGGGCAGGACACTGGAAAAATAGATTTGTAATCTCAATTGTCCCATCTGCATTATTGAGGTAATGGAAAAAAACACGAGGCTGCATTTGCACAGGCTGACAGGAGAAACTAGTAGTCTACTAGGCGGTAAGACCAGAGTCTAGTCTACTAGGCGGTAAGACCAGAGTCTAGTCTACTAGGTGAGACCAGAGTCTAGTCTACTAGGCGGTGAGACCAGAGTCTAGTCTACTAGGAGGTGAGACCAGAGTCTAGTCTACTAGGCGGTGAGACCAGAGTCTAGTGTACTAGGCGGTAAGACCAGAGTCTAGTATACTAGGCGGTGAGACCAGAGTCTAGTCTACTAGGCGGTGAGACCAGAGTCTAGTCTACTAGGCGGTGAGACCAGAGTCTAGTGTACTAGGCGGTAAGACCAGAGTCTAGTATACTAGGCGGTAAGACCAGAGTCTAGTCTACTAGGCGGTGAGACCAGAGTCTAGTCTACTAGGCGGTGAGACCAGAGTCTAGTTTACTAGGCGGTGAGACCAGTCTAGTCTACTAGGCAGTAAGACCAGAGTCTAGTCTACTAGGCGGTGAGACCAGAGTCTAGTCTACTAGGCGGTGAGACCAGAGTCTAGTCTACTAGGCGGTGAGACCAGAGTCTAGTGTACTAGGCGGTGAGACCAGAGTCTAGTCTACTAGGAAAGCTCGTAGTTCTCCAGATCGTCTTTAGGTTTGCATCACGCAGCCTCCAGCACGAGCTCAATAGATAGGCTACTAATGGCATGGAAACCTATAACTACACCGAGGAACATGTTTTGGGTCATCCCGTTTTTATTTAAAAGAATATACATTAATTGGAGTAAAATGACTAACAATGGTGGCATATTTACAAAAATGTTCATTCATGTGCACTGTCCTTAAAATTGTAAATTGCAGGCTATAAAAAGGACAAAGTAGACTAACCTTTAGGGTAGAGAATCACACAGGCTCCAGGAACCAAACTGCTGTTGCCATCGGCATATATGGTGGTCTAATGAAATTGAACTTCTTTTGTGACAATCAGGGCCCTGTTATGCCTGCCTCTCCATTCAACTAACCAATCGGACGCGTTAAAATGCGATGCGACTAATTTGGAGACTGTTGCAAGTAAAGTGGCCTTCATATGTCAATGTAGACAGGGGAGTGAGAGGAGTGGGCTGGACAGGGCGGCCGAGGAATTGACGAGGCAAACGGGACTATTCCTCTAACGCACAACATGAACCACCCGAGTGAAACAGATGCTTCCGACACAACCGAATGCAAATCTAAATCCCCCACGGTGCTTTCGTCACACTGTATAGAAAGTATCCTCGGCCGGAGAAGTCCATTCGCCTTAAAACTCACAGAAAGTTTACCAATGCTGACCGACAGAGCGAAACACAATATGCCACTGGAAGGTAAGACCGACATTTTCACTGTTATGAGATTTGAGCCACTATGCATGCATAGGCTATAGTTTGTCTTAATGTGAATTAAATAGCCTAGACTAATAGCCAATTGCCAATTAATTCCAGGCTTTCCAAAAGAAACACTCTAAAAATGTGTAACATTTGGCTACCCTTGAAAAATATATTCCAGATAGAACTCCTTTCAGTTTGGAACCTAACTGAAGAGAAAATGGTTCTACATGGAACCTACGGGCTTCATATTAACAGTTCTATTACTATATGCCTCACGTGATATGCATCCTGCATTAATGAGGCCTGTCATTAACCCCGTTTTTTTTATTTAAATCTGCAGATACAGAAACTATAGCCTAGGCCTAGCATATAAAACGGTCAAAAATCATAATTTGGTTGTAATGTTACCAGAAGCTTTGTCGCCTAGATTTAAGACTTCTCCTAAAATTTGATGGACGACAAAGTTCTGTCAAATAATCTCTCTCTCTCTCTCTCTCTCTCTCTCTTTGCAGCCTTTCAGAAAGAAGCCGACTTGCACCTGCCCCCCAAACTGCGACGCCTGTACGGTACAGAGGGGGAGTTTGACTCCACCCGGGGTAACCAGGGGCACGAGGAACGAGGGGACAGGGGGTGTCCTCTGGACGAGGTCTATGAAAACCTGAAAATCGCTCAGGCGCCTCCTGTCAGCATCAGCCGCAGCAAGTCTTACAAGGA
>NC_140248.1:25312060-25334560 GCF_949987555.1 Borostomias antarcticus
GGTCTTAGGTTCAATTTAGCATTTTAAACACTAGGCTATTAAATTGATTTACAGAATAATCTTAATGAAGAAATTCTTTGAAATCCCCTCATCTATGATCTCTGTTGTGTAACTTAAGTGATTTGTTGGCCTAATCGATCCTCACCCATACATTCACTGCAAGGGATTTGCTTGTATCGACTATGTAGGTGATGGGAGGAGAATAATCGCCCCTCCACTATAGCGGACACTATTGCCTAGCCCTTCACCGTTTCAATAATGGATTTAGCATAAAATTCCAATTCAAACTTTTCAAAGAAGAAAGTGCATACGCCAATAACAAAGAAAATGGCAACACCTGCATAAATATAATCATTGTATTCTTTTGTGAATATTGTGACTGCAAGGGCAACGCCTGCCTTAATTTGCTCTGAAATTAAAAGTAGCCTTACCACCCCATAATACCACAGACGTTTACTGATGTCCAAACCCCGTCTCTGGAATTCAACAAGAAAGAGAGAAAGGAGAGAGAGAGGAGTGAGGAGAGAAAGAGAGAAAGAGAGGAGAAGAGAGAGAGAGAGGAGCGAAGAGAGAGAGAGAGACGAGAAGAGAGAGAGAGAGGAGCGAGGAGAGAGAGAGAGAGAGGAGAAGAGAGAGAGAGGAGCGAGGAGAGAGAGAGGAGGAGAGAGAGAGAGGAGCGAGGAGAGAGAGAAGAGAGAGAGGAGCGAGGAGAGAGAGAGGAGAGAGAGAGAGAGAGGAGAAGAGAGAGAGAGAGGAGCGAGGAGAGAGAGAGAAGAGAGAGAGAGAGGAGCGAGGAGAGAGAGAGAGGAGAGAGAGAGAGAGGAGAGAGAGAGGAGAAGAGAGAGAGAGGAGCGAGGAGAGAGAAGGAGAATATTGACTTTTCCCACCAGGTTGGAAAGGGGACTATTTACTCCACAATACAGTTGTAGGGAAGGACTGATCTAATGTGATATGCAGCCAGTCCCATGGAAACACATCTTTATGCTTTAATGCCCACAGTAACATTAGACTGAGAGAAGGAGGGATCGCCAGAGAAATACATGATGTATAAAAGATAAATATGGCCAATCGGTCAAGATCCATTCATGTGTTGTCACGTGTTTTCAAAACAGTTGTCACGTGTTTTCAATTGAAATGTCAATGAAAACAGGTCATAATCTTTACTACTGTGACCCCATAGACTCATATGGGGACCTGGTGAAAATGATCATTCTTCCTGATATTCAAGAGTCGGCCTGTATAACATGCCTGTATAACATGTCCTCAAGGCAACAACTGACAGCTATGGTGAGAAATCACAGATAAACATAAATAATAACTTGTTTTACAACTGCGTTGTGATTTTATTTTACCAATAAATTCCTCTAGATGGCAGAAGACTCAGACTCGTGCGAACTTAACAAACATGATAAACAAACAAATGCTAAACAAACAAATGACTAATTTCAATATAATATTTTCAAAGTAATGTTTTTTTCTTTTTACATGTAAAATATATGAATTTGCTTTGTTTTTTGCTCGCCATCATTAGTTTGCAAACTCTGAAATCGCTGCCTTCTCAAGAAGGAGTTTGCATGCTTGCAGAGCCACAGCCATATAAGGCAGGGGGGCGGAGCAAAGGCAGGGGGGCGGAGCAAAGGCACAGGGGCGGAGCAAAGGCACTGGCCGCTATTGACAACTGCAGAAATGCTGGAATAATGCTGCGTTCCATTGCAAGTCGGAGGTCGGTAGTTCATCGTCAGTAGTTCCGACCTCCAATCTAAATCTGTTCTATTGCATCTGCTCGGGAAAACATGGACACCCACAGCAAACTCATGTTCGTGTTTCAAGTATTTGAACAGGAAAAAACAGTAAAGGGAGGTTGCACACCTTGTAAAAACTTTAAATCAGGTGCGTAGGATAAGGTTGACAATCTAGGTGTGGAGAAAAATTCCAAAATACCAAGAGTTTGCCAGTAAGATCAGTGTTGCGGTATTTGAACAGGAAATGGACATGAAAGCTGTTTCAAAAGCTACAAAGTCGTTCGAAAACACAATGCGTGGCAAGATAAAGTAAAAATTGATGAAAATGAAAATTCTGCTTTCCATTCACAACGTGTTGTGTGCGCCACCATTGTGCTACTGACGTCAGCTGTGTTAATCGGACCTGGTGGATGTCACCCGAGTTCCCGACTTGGAAGTCCAACTTAAGTGACTGTTCTATTGCACTTTTCCGTGTCGGAGTTTGGATCTTTCCGAGTCCCGAGTACAATAGAACGCAGCATAACAACAGACAGGCCACCGGTAGGGGTGATTCATTAAAGTAGGACGCCATGGCTTATCTGTTATCAGGGTTTTAATTAGTTTTGACAATGTGAATAAAATCAATGATTGCAGATTTAACCAGTCAGGGCCCCATGCTACCAATCAGATCAAGGAAATGCCACATGGTAATTATAGTGCCATCATGTGTTGATTACATAATTAAAGCTGCAGTAACTTCTGGGCTATATGACTGTAATGAGTCAGCTTCAAGCTGGGAATGAGGGAAAATTCCATCTGGCAAGTTAAATTCAGTTTGCTTCAATCTCACGGTTTGTGGGTTTGGCCATAAAAGAATGCCTGGGTTACTGATTGGATCTCAGAATGCATGCTTTGAACTAGGTGTGGCTACGCCTCCAAGTTTTTTTTTAATGCTCTGGTGTCCAACCAACACCAAATCAGAGCCTAATAATTCTGACCTCCACCCCAGCGAAAGCATCACAGGACGAGAGCAACAATTTAATTATTTCCACCTGAAAAAAAACATATGGCGTTTTTTTTTCAGACCAAATTTATTTTTTTCTACAATCTTCATGAACATTCGCAGGTATATAGTACAAGCAATTATGATCAGAGATCTGCCACACAGGGGTCTCTAGTCCATTACTAGGCCGAGCAGTGAACAATTTAATTATTTCCACCTGAAAAAAAACATAAGGGGTATGTATGGCGTTTTTTTTTTCAGATCAATTTTTTTTATCTACGATCTGCATGAACATTCGCAGGTATATAGTACAAGCAATTCTGATCAGAGATCTGCCACCCAGGGGTGTCTAGTCCGTTCCTAGGCCGAGCAGTGAACAATTTAATTATTTCCACCTGAAAAAAAACAAGGGGTATGTATGGCGTTTTTTTTTTAAGACCAAATTAATTTTTATCTACGATCTTCATGAACATTCACAGGTATATAGTACAAGCAATTCTGATCAGAGATTTGCCACCCAGGGGTCTCTAGTCCATTCCTAGGCTGAGCAGTGAACAATTTAATTATTTCCACCTGAAAAAAAACTTAAGGGGTATGTATGGCGTTTTTTTTTTAAACCAAATTAATTTTTATCTACGATCTTCATGAACATTCACAGGTATATAGTACAAGCAATTCTGATCAGAGATTTGCCACCCAGGGGTCTCTAGTCCATTCCTAGGCTGAGCAGTGAACAATTTAATTATTTCCGCCTGAAAAAAAACATAAGGGGTATGTATGGCGTTTTTTTTTTAGACCAAATTAATTTTTATCTACGATCTTCATGAACATTCACAGGTATATAGTACAAGCAATTCTGATCAGAGATTTGCCACCCAGGGGTCTCTAGTCCATTCCTAGGCTGAGCAGTGAACACTTTAATTATTTCCACCTGAAAAAAAACATAAGGGGTATGTATGGCGTTTTTTTTTCAGACCAAATTTATTTTTTTCTACAATCTTCATGAACATTCACAGGTATGTAGTACAAGCAATTCTGATCAGAGATCCCCACCCAGGGGTGTCTAGTCCGTTCCTAGGCCGAGCAGTGAACAATTTAATTATTTCCACCTGAAAAAAACAAGGGGTATGTATGGCGTTTTTTTTTTCAGATCAATTTCTTTTTATCTAAGATCTTCATGAACATTCACAGGTATATAGTACAAGCAATTCTGATCAGAGATTTGCCACCCAGGGGTGTCTAGTCCGTTCCTAGGCCGAGCAGTGAACAATTTAATTATTTCCACCTGAAAAAAAACATAAGGGGTATGTATGGCGTTTTTTTACCAGACCAAATTTATTTTTATCTACGATCTTCATGAACATTCACACGTATATAGTACAAGCAATTCTGATCAGAGATTTGCCACCCAGGGGTCTCTAGTCCATTCCTAGGCTGAGCAGTGAACACATTAATTATTTCCACCTGAAAAAAAACATAAGGGGTATGTATGGCGTTTTTTTTCCAAACCAAATTATTTTTTATCTACGATCTTCATGAACATTCACAGGTATATAGTACAAGCAATTCTGATCAGAGATTTGCCACCCAGGGGTGTCTAGTCCGTTCCTAGGCCGAGCAGTGAACAATTTAATTATTTCCGCCTGAAAAAAAACATAAGGGGTATGTATGGCGTTTTTTTTTCAGACCAAATTTATTTTTATCTACGATCTGCATGAACATTCGCAGGTATATAGTACAAGCAATTCTGATCAGAGATCTGCCACCTAGGGGTGTCTAGTCCATTCCTAGGCCGAGCAGTGAACAATTTAATTATTTCCACCTGAAAAAAAACATAAGGGGTATGTATGGCGTTTTTTTTTCAGACCAAATTTATTTTTTTCTACAATCTTCATGAACATTCACAGGTATGTAGTACAAGCAATTCTGATCAGAGATCTGCCACCCAGGGGTGTCTAGTCCATTCCTAGGCCGAGCATTGAACAATTTAATTATTTCCACCTGAAAAAAAACATAAGGGGTATGTATGGCGTTTTTTTTTCAGACCAAATTTATTTTTTTCTACAATCTTCATGAACATTCACAGGTATGTAGTACAAGCAATTCTGATCAGAGATCTGCCACCCAGGGGTGTCTAGTCCATTCCTAGGCCGAGCAGTGAACAATTTAATTATTTCCACCTGAAAAAAAACATAAGGGGTATGTATGGCGTTTTTTTTTTAGACCAAATTAATTTTTATCTACGATCTTCATGAACATTCACAGGTATGTAGTACAAGCAATTCTGATCAGAGATCCCCACCCAGGGGTGTCTAGTCCGTTCCTAGGCCGAGCAGTGAACAATTTAATTATTTCCACCTGAAAAAAAACAAGGGGTATGTATGGCGGTTTTTTTTTCAGATCAATTTCTTTTTATCTAAGATCTTCATGAACATTCACAGGTATATAGTACAAGCAATTCTGATCAGAGATTTGCCACCCAGGGGTGTCTAGTCCGTTCCTAGGCCGAGCAGTGAACAATTTAATTATTTCCACCTGAAAAAAAACATAAGGGGTATGTATGGCGTTTTTTTACCAGACCAAATTAATTTGTATCTACGATCTTCATGAACATTCACAGGTATATAGTACAAGCAATTCTGATCAGAGATTTGCCACCCAGGGGTCTCTAGTCCATTCCTAGGCTGAGCAGTGAACACTTTAATTATTTCCACCTGAAAAAAAACATAAGGGGTATGTATGGCGTTTTTTTTTCAGACCAAATTTATTTTTTTCTACAATCTTCATGAACATTCACAGGTATGTAGTACAAGCAATTCTGATCAGAGATCTGCCACCCAGGGGTGTCTAGTCCGTTCCTAGGCCGAGCAGTGAACAATTTAATTATTTCCGCCTGAAAAAAAACATAAGGGGTATGTATGGCGTTTTTTTTTCAGACCAAATTTATTTTTATCTACGATCTGCATGAACATTCGCAGGTATATAGTACAAGCAATTCTGATCAGAGATCTGCCACCTAGGGGTGTCTAGTCCATTCCTAGGCCGAGCAGTGAACAATTTAATTATTTCCACCTGAAAAAAAACATAAGGGGTATGTATGGCGTTTTTTTTTCAGACCAAATTTATTTTTTTCTACAATCTTCATGAACATTCACAGGTATGTAGTACAAGCAATTCTGATCAGAGATCTGCCACCCAGGGGTGTCTAGTCCATTCCTAGGCCGAGCAGTGAACAATTTAATTATTTCCACCTGGAAAAAAACATAAGGGGTATGTATGGCGTTTTTTTTTCAGACCAAATTTATTTTTTTCTACAATCTTCATGAACATTCACAGGTATGTAGTACAAGCAATTCTGATCAGAGATCTGCCACCCAGGGGTGTCTAGTCCATTCCTAGGCCGAGCAGTGAACAATTTAATTATTTCCACCTGGAAAAAAACATAAGGGGTATGTATGGCGTTTTTTTTTCAGACCAAATTTATTTTTTTCTACAATCTTCATGAACATTCACAGGTATGTAGTACAAGCAATTCTGATCAGAGATCTGCCACCCAGGGGTGTCTAGTCCATTCCTAGGCCGAGCATTGAACAATTTAATTATTTCCACCTGAAAAAAAACATAAGGGGTATGTATGGCGTTTTTTTTTTAGACCAAATTAATTTTTATCTACGATCTTCATGAACATTCACAGGTATGTAGTACAAGCAATTCTGATCAGAGATCCCCACCCAGGGGTGTCTAGTCCGTTCCTAGGCCGAGCAGTGAACAATTTAATTATTTCCACCTGAAAAAAAACAAGGGGTATGTATGGCGTTTTTTTCAGATCAATTTCTTTTTATCTAAGATCGTCATGAACATTCACAGGTATATAGTACAAGCAATTCTGATCAGAGATTTGCCACCCAGGGGTCTCTAGTCCATTCCTAGGCTGAGCAGTGAACACTTTAATTATTTCCACCTGAAAAAAAACATAAGGGGTATGTATGGCGTTTTTTTTTCAGACCAAATTTATTTTTTTCTACAATCTTCATGAACATTCACAGGTATGTAGTACAAGCAATTCTGATCAGAGATCTGCCACCCAGGGGTGTCTAGTCCGTTCATAGGCCGAGCAGTGAACAATTTAATTATTTCCACCTGAAAAAAAACATAAGGGGTATGTATGGCGTTTTTTTTTCAGACCAAATTAATTTTTATCTACAATCTTCATGAACATTCACAGGTATGTAGTACAAGCAATTCTGATCAGAGATCCCCACCCAGGGGTGTCTAGTCCGTTCCTAGGCCGAGCAGTGAACAATTTAATTATTTCCACCTGAAAAAAAACAAGGAGTATGTATGGCGGTTTTTTTTTCAGATCAATTTCTTTTTATCTTAGATCTTCATGAACATTCACAGGTATATAGTACAAGCAATTCTGATCATAGATCTGCCACCTAGGAGTGTCTACTCCATTCCTAGGCCGAGTAGTGAACACTTTAATTATTTCCACCTGAAAAAAAACATAAGGGGTATGTATGGCGTTTTCTTTTCAGACCAAATTTATTTTTATCTATGATCTTCATGAACATTCACAGGTATATAGTAAAAGCAATTCTGATCAGAGATCTGCCACCTAGGAGTGTCTAGTCCATTCCTAGGCCGAGTAGTGAACAATTTAATTATTTCCACCTGAAAAAAAACATAAGGGGTATGTATGGCGTTTTTTTTCCAAACCAAATTATTTTTTATCTACGATCTTCATGAACATTCACAGGTATATAGTACAAGCAATTCTGATCAGAGATTTGCCACCCAGGGGTCTCTAGTCCATTCCTAGGCTGAGCAGTGAACACTTTAATTATTTCCACCTGAAAAAAAACATAAGGGGTATGTATCGCGTTTTTTTTTCAGACCAAATTTAATTTTATCTACGATCTTCATGAACATTCACAGGTATATAGTACAAGCAATTCTGATCAGAGATCTGCCACCTAGGAGTGTCTAGTCCATTCCTAGGCCGAGTAGTGAACAATTTTATTATTTCCACCTGAAAAAAAACATAAGGGGTATGTATGGCGTTTTTTTTTCAGACCAAATTAATTTTTTTCTACAATCTTCATGAACATTCACAGGTATGTAGTACAAGCAATTCTGATCAGAGATCTGCCACCCAGGGGTGTCTAGTCCGTTCATAGGCCGAGCAGTGAACAATTTAATTATTTCCGCCTGAAAAAAAACATAAGGGGTATGTATGGCGTTTTTTTTTTCAGATCAATTTTTTTTTATCTACGATCTTCATGAACATTCACAGGTATATAGTACAAGCAATTCTGATCAGAGATCTGCCACCTAGGAGTGTCTAGTCCGTTCCTAGGCCGAGCAGTGAACAATTAAATTATTTCCACCTGAAAAAAAACATAAGGGGTATATATGGCGTTTTTTTTTCAGACCAAATTTATTTTTTCTACAATCTTCATGAACATTCACAGGTATATAGTACAAGCAATTCTGATCAGAGATCTGCCACCTAGGAGTGTCTAGTCCATTCCTAGGCCGAGTAGTGAACAATTTAATTATTTCCACCTGAAAAAAAACATAAGGGGTATGTATGGCGTTTTTTTTCCAAACCAAATTATTTTTTATCTACGATCTTCATGAACATTCACAGGTATATAGTACAAGCAATTCTGATCAGAGATTTGCCACCCAGGGGTCTCTAGTCCATTCCTAGGCTGAGCAGTGAACACTTTAATTATTTCCACCTGAAAAAAAACATAAGGGGTATGTATCGCGTTTTTTTTTCAGACCAAATGTAATTTTATCTACGATCTTCATGAACATTCACAGGTATATAGTACAAGCAATTCTGATCAGAGATCTGCCACCTAGGAGTGTCTAGTCCGTTCCTAGGCCGAGCAGTGAACAATTAAATTATTTCCACCTGAAAAAAAACATAAGGGGTATATATGGCGTTTTTTTTCAGACCAAATTTATTTTTTCTACAATCTTCATGAACATACACAGGTATGTAGTACAAGCAATTCTGATCAGAGATCTGCCACCCAGGGGTGTCTAGTCCGTTCCTAGGCCGAGCAGTGAACAATTTAATTATTTCCACCTGAAAAAAAACATAAGGGGTATGTATGGCGTTTTTTTTTCAGACCAAATTTATTTTTATCTACGATCTGCATGAACATTCGCAGGTATATAGTACAAGCAATTCTGATCAGAGCTCTGCCACCTAGGGGTGTCTAGTCCATTCCTAGGCCGAGCAGTGAACAATTTAATTATTTCCACCTGAAAAAAAACATAAGGGGTATGTATGGCGTTTTTTTTTCAGACCAAATTTATTTTTTTCTACAATCTTCATGAACATTCACAGGTATGTAGTACAAGCAATTCTGATCAGAGATCTGCCACCCAGGGGTGTCTAGTCCATTCCTAGGACGAGCATTGAACAATTTAATTATTTCCACCTGAAAAAAAACATAAGGGGTATGTATGGCGTTTTTTTTTCCAGACCAAATTAATTTTTATCTACGATCTTCATGAACATTCACAGGTATATAGTACAAGCAATTCTGATCAGAGATTTGCCACCCAGGGGTGTCTAGTCCGTTCCTAGGCCGAGCAGTGAACAATTTAATTATTTCCACCTGAAAAAAAACATAAGGGGTATGTATGGCGTTTTTTTTTTCACATCAATTTTTTTTATCTACGATCTGCATTAACATTCGCAGGTATATAGTACAAGCAATTCTGATCAGAGATCTGCCACCCAGGGGTGTCTAGTCCGTTCCTAGGCCGAGCAGTGAACAATTTAATTATTTCCACCTGAAAAAAAACATAAGGGGTATGTATGGCGTTTTTTTTCCAGACCAAATTAATTTTTATCTACGATCTTCATGAACATTCACAGGTATATAGTACAAGCAATTCTGATCAGAGATCTGCCACCCAGGGGTCTCTAGTCCATTCCTAGGCTGAGCAGTGAACACTTTATTATTTCCACCTGAAAAAAAACATAAGGGGTATGTATGGCGGTTTTTTTTTCAGATCAATTTCTTTTAATCTACGATCTTCATGAACATTTACAGGTATATAGTACAAGCAATTCTGATCAGAGATTTGCCACCCATGGTTCTCTAGTCCATTCCTAGGCTGAGCAGTGAACAATTTAATTATTTCCACCTGAAAAAAAACATAAGGGGTATGTATGGCGTTATTTTTTTCAGATCAAATTTTTTTATCTACGATCTTCATGAACATTCACAGGTATATAGTACAAGCAATTCTGATCATAGATCTGCCACCTAGGAGTGTCTAGTCCATTCCTAGGCCAAGCAGTGAACAATTTAATTATTTCCACCTGAAAAAAAACATAAGGGGTATGTATGGCGTTTTTTTTTCAGATCAAATATATTTTTTCTACAATCTTCATGAACATTCACAGGTATGTAGTACAAGCAACTCTGATCAGAGATCTGCCACCCAGGGGTCTCTAGTCCATTCCTAGGCTGAGCAGTGAACAATTTAATTATTTCCACCTGAAAAAAAACATAAGGGGTATGTATGGCGTTTTTTTTCCAGACCAAATTAATTTTTATCTACGATCTTCATGAACATTCACAGGTATATAGTACAAGCAATTCTGATCAGAGATCTGCCACCCAGGGGTCTCTAGTCCATTCCTAGGCTGAGCAGTGAATACTTTATTATTTCCACCTGAAAAAAAACATAAGGGGTATGTATGGCGTTTTTTTACCAGACCAAATTAATTTTTATCTACGATCTTCATGAACATTCACAGGTATATAGTACAAGCAATTCTGATCAGAGATTTGCCACCCAGGGGTGTCTAGTCTGTTCCTAGGCCGAGCAGTGAACAATTTAATTATTTCCACCTGAAAAAAAACATAAGGGGTATGTATGGCGTTTTTTTTTCAGACCAAATATATTTTTTCTACAATCTTCATGAACATTCACAGGTATGTAGTACAAGCAATTCTGATCAGAGATCTGCCACCCAGGGGTCTCTAGTCCATTCCTAGGCTGAGCATTGAACACTTTATTATTTCCACCTGAAAAAAAACATAAGGGGTATGTATGGCGGTTTTTTTTTCAGATCAATTTCTTTTAATCTACGATCTTCATGAACATTTACAGGTATATAGTACAAGCAATTCTGATCAGAGATTTGCCACCCAGGGTTCTCTAGTTCATTCCTAGGCTGAGCAGTGAACAATTTAATTATTTCCACCTGAAAAAAAACATAAGGGGTATGTATGGCGTTTTTTTTCCAGACCAAATTAATTTTTATCTACGATCTTCATGAACATTCACAGGTATATAGTACAAGCAATTCTGATCAGAGATCTGCCACCCAGGGGCCTCTAGTCCATTCCTAGGCTGAGCAGTGAACACTTTATTATTTCCACCTGGAAAAAAACATAAGGGGTATGTATGGCGGGTTTTTTTTCAGATCAATTTCTTTTAATCTACGATCTTCATGAACATTTACAGGTATATAGTACAAGCAATTCTGATCAGAGATTTGCCACCCAGGTTTCTCTAGTCCATTCCTAGGCTGAGCAGTGAACAATTTAATTATTTCCACCTGAAAAAAAACATAAGGGGTATGTATGGCGTTATTTTTTTCAGATCAATTTTTTTTTATCTACGATCTTCATGAACATTCACAGGTATATAGTACAAGCAATTCTGATCAGAGATCTGCCACCTAGGGGTGTCTAGTCCATTCCTAGGCCGAGCAGTGAACAATTTAATTATTTCCACCTGAAAAAAAACATAAGGGGTATGTATGGCGTTATTTTTTTCAGATCAATTTTTTTTAATCTACGATCTTCATGAACATTCCCAGGTATATAGTACAAGCAATTCTGATCAGAGATCTGCCACCCAGGAGTGTCTAGTCCATTCCTAGGCCGAGCAGTGAACAATTTAATTATTTCCACCTGAAAAAAAACATAAGGGGTATGTATGGCGTTTTTTTTTCAGACCAAATATATTTTTTCTACAATCTTCATGAACATTCACAGGTATGTAGTACAAGCAATTCTGATCAGAGATCTGCCACCCAGGGGTCTCTAGTCCATTCCTAGGCTGAGCAGTGAACACTTTTGGTTCAGATCAAAATGTTGACAAAGCTAGCATTTTCGAGAAAGTTGATAATTGCTCTACCACCGTTCTGTCATACAATGGATGTGGATGGGCATCTTGAAAAATCATTCAAAAACATGTTAAACTCTCAATTTCAAAGACAAGAAACTCACTTAGGTGTTAGTTGGCGTTCTGACATATAATTCGCCATAAAGTAATTTTCTAGTTCATCTGGAAAGGCTTTTTAAAATATTTAGCATAGAACTATTTAGTCGCAGCACATACGTGTGTAAACTTCCGCAAACTAGGTAGCCTAGCAACATAAACAATAACAATAGCTACCGTAAGTAGTTCCGCTTCCTGAATCCCCTCTGCGGATTGATCTACACATCTATAACGGTCGCTTCCATACAAGTCAATGGATTTCATAAAATGATCAATAAACCCCTACAGGATTCATACTTTGCGGCAAATTTGATGTCAGAACACCAACGGACACCAATTACCCCCTCGATGAGCTTCTCGTCTTTGAAATCGAGAGTTTAACATGTTTTTGAATGATTTTTCAAGGTGCCCACCCACATCCATTGTATGACCTAAACGGTGGTACAGCAATGATCAACTTTCTTGAAAATGCTAGTTTTGTCAACGTTTTGATCTGAACCATTGTATATGATCATAAGTAACCTTAAAACAGGGCTAAACATGCATTTTCCCTTGACTACTCCTTTAAGGAGGGCATCCTTACACCAGATAATTAAGGAAGGCTTCCTGACACCAGATGTAATTGTTGATTGTGGTTTGGAGTGGTTTGTCAGCGTTGGCGGTGTCCAGTATGACAGTGCCATCTAAAAGTTTGATGAAGGTCATCTCTGGCTCAAGTGCTTCTACAGTCATCAGTGTGAAGGGTGAGCATGACAGGTGAGATGATGGAGTCCAGTAATCAACCTATTGATATGTACTGTATACCTCTGTGCTAAGCAGGCTGTTGAAGCTCGCGCACTGTGGCCTGTTGGTTAGTAAGGACAAGACCCCCAGGACCAGACGCCAAAGCTCGTCATGATAATGGATGTTTTGGTGGAACCTTAATAATAAATGGCAACAATACCAATAGGGCTTTAGCCCCTTTGGGGTTTGCACCCATAAATGTAGCTGCCAAAATGCAAGTCAATAGGGGTGTATCAGGGTGCAATATTAGTAGGCTATGTCTGAAAATAATTCATAAAAAGAAAAGCAATGCATAATTGCCATCATGCCATCATTTCATCAGCATAAATAGCCAATTGTTTTTCTCTAGCTATTTGTAGGTTATTTGAACAGTGTGGTGATTGAACCTGCTGATCTTTACCCCCTAAATAGGATCTACTTTCAACTGCTAGCAGTGCTCTAAGACAGCATTGGTTATCATCAAGAGTCAGATGGCACAGGCCTACCTTACCGCCCAGGAACCTGAATAAGAAATATGGAGAGAAAAGAGTGCAAAGATGTGAGGAAAAAGGAGACAAAATGTCGGTTTGAAAGGAAAAATGGAAGAAAATAAGAGAGAAGGTATGAAAGAAGGTAAAATAACATGAGAAAGAGTTCTGGACTGATGATGATGATGGGAGAGAGGAGGGTCACAGCAAGAGCAAGAAACAGGGATAGAAAGAGAGGAGAGAAGAGAAGGAGGAAGAGGAGAGAGGAGAAAGGGAAATAGATGATGAGAGAGAGAGAAGGAGGAAGAGGAGAAGGGAAGAGATGAGGAGAGAGAGAGAAGGAGGAAGAGGAGAGAGGAGAAAGGGGAAGAGATGAGGAGAGAGAGAGAAGGAGGAAGAGGAGAGAGGATAAAGGGAAAGAGATGAGGAGAGAGAGAGAAGGAGGAAGAGGAGAGAGGAGAAAGGGAAAGAGATGAGGAGAGAGAGAGAAGGAGGAAGAGGAGAGAGGAGAAAGGGGAAGAGATGAGGAGAGAGAGAGAAGGAGGAAGAGGAGAAAGGGGAAGAGATGAGGAGAGAGAGAGGAGGAGGAGGAGAGAGGAGAAAGGGGAAGAGATGAGGAGAGAGAGAGAAGCAGTGATGGCTGCTGCACACCCGGTGCTCCTGAGTATCAGCTAGTGAGCGCTAACAAGGTGTAAATACAATAACAAGCATGTCATTAAGTAGCATGATGAAGTTAATGGAGATAACTCATTCCATTTGGGCTGCTCATGAATATTCTATTAGATGTTATTAGGCAGCTGGAATAGCTGTTAATTTAATCATCACTCCAAGCAGAGAACAGGTCTTTGTGTGTAATTGAGGGTAATTGCAGGGAATGCATAATTGATTTGACAATTGTACCAGTGGATTCACAGGGCTAGTAGGGGGGGGGGGGGTCTAGACATGGTGGCAGATAGAAGCACGGTCCTGATGAAGGTCTCAGATAGATGAAGACATGGTGGCAGATAGAAGCACGGTCCTGATGAAGGTCTCAGATAGATGAAGACATGGTGGCAGATAGAAGCACGGTCTCAGATAGATGAAGACATGGTGGCAGATAGAAGCACGGTCCTGATGAAGGTCTCAGATAGATGAAGACATGGTGGCAGATAGAAGCACGGTCCTGATGAAGACATGGTGGCAGATAGAAGCACGGTCCTGGTGAAGGTCTCAGATAGATGAAGACATGGTGGCAGATAGAAGCACGGTCCTGATGAAGCTCTCAGATAGATGAAGACATGGGGGCAGATAGATGCACGGTCCTGGTGAAGGTCTCAGATAGATGAAGACATGGTGGCAGATAGAAGCACGGTCCTGGTGAAGGTCTCAGATAGATGAAGACATGGTGGCAGATAGAAGCACGGTCCTGATGTAGGTCTCAGTGGAAACTAACAGAATAAAGCAGAGAACAGTGTGTGTGTGGGAGTGTGCCATTTCTTATTTGAACAGTCTGAGGTCATCTGCTCACAGCGACACAAGCGTTTTTGAGAGTGCACCTGTTCATCTAGCAGATAGAATATTAACTTTTTGATACTACATGTATTAATAATTGGTGAAAAGTGAGCATGGAAGTCAGTAGAAAGGTGTTCCTTATCTCCAAGTTCAAAGAGCCGTCTGTTTCACTTAATAGCACACTGTGGGCCTGAACACACTGGTGCTGTTTGACAAATGCTATAGGGAAAAGCTATAGGTAAAAGCTATAGGTAAATGCTATAGGTAAAAGCTATAGGTAAATGCTATAGGTAAATGCTATAGGTAAAAGCTATAGGTAAAAGCTATAGGTAAATGCTATAGGTAAAAGCTATAGGTAAATGCTATAGGTAAATGCTATAGGTAAAAGCTATAGGTAAAAGCTATAGGTAAAAGCTATAGGTAAATGCTATGGGTAAATGCTATAGGTAAAAGCTATAGGTAAATGCTATAGGTAAATGCTATAGGTAAAACCTATAGGTAAATGCTATAGGTAAATGCTATAGGTAAAGGCTATAGGTAAATGCAATAGGTAAATGCTATAGGTAAATGCTATAGGTAAATGCTATAGGTAAATGCTATAGGTAAAAGCTATAGGTAAATGCTATAGGTAAATGCTATAGGTAAATGCTATAGGTAAAAGCTATAGGTAAATGCTATAGGTAAATGCTATAGGTAAATGCTATAGGTAAATGCTATAGGTAAAAGCTATAGGTAAATGCTATAGGTAAATTCTATAGGTAAATGCTATAGGTAAATGCTATAGGTAAAAGCTATAGGTAAATGCTATAGGTAAATGCTTTAGGTAAAAGCTATAGGTAAATGCTATAAGTAAAAGCTATAGGTAAATGCTATAGGTAAAAGCTATAGGTAAATGCTATAGGTAAATGCTATAGATAAAAGCTATAGGGAAATGCTATAGGGAAATGCTATAGGGAAATGCTATAGGGAAATGTTATAGGTAAATGCTATAGGTAAAAGCTATAGTATAGGGAAATGCTATAAGTAAACGCTATAGGTAAATGCTATAGGTAAAAGCTATAGGGAAATGCTATAGGTAAATGCTATAGGGAAATGCTATAGGTAAATGCTATTAGGAACATTGTTCAGAGTGTTTGGAGTCAGTAGGTGTGGCTCTTCAAATGGGCGGAATCTTTTAATGATTTAGCGAGGGTATTATTCACAAACAAGGTTAAATTAAAATAAGTTAGACTAAATTAGAGTGTAATATACAATACTAACAAGATATAAGTTGCTTTTATGGAAATTGTGTGAGGAATTGTGCCCATGTTGATATGTAAATTGAAATGCCACTGCTGCTATAGGCTAGTATAGGCTTCCTCCAGAGAGAGGCAAAATCATCTTTACAATAAAGCACAATAATCATCTTAGTAGCATCCACCAATAATGCATTTGCACTGTCCTGCTTTGCAGTGTAGTTTCAACTAGATTATAGAGACCCTGTCACCATACCAGAACCTGCTTTAGTCTAGAGCAGGGTTTCCCAACCTGGGGTCTGGGCCCCCTTGGGGGGGCTCCAATGATCGCAGGGGGGGGGGCAGGCCTCAGACAAGTTGAGGGCTTAAAGTCCAGCTGAAACTGACATTTGAAATCATCTAAATCGGGTATTTTGACGTATTTCCGACACAAACAGGCTATAGGGGCGGGACATAACATTAGAGGAATTTGACTGGAATGTTGACAAGTTGGCGGGTTATAACAGCCTTAGACAGATTTGATAGACAGATAGCGTTGATTGATGGGTGGATGTCGTGAGATTATTGGTTGACCTTGCTCTTGCATTGCTGACATAAGCGCTCAAGAGATTTTGTTTTACAGGAAGAAAAAATCTTAGGATTTGATATAAGATCACAACGAAACGGAAATTTCGAAAAATATTTGGCATATATTGTTAAATAGGTACTGTACACACTATGACCTGATAAGGATGTGATCCAAAATAAAATTAAAATAAAAAAACATTTTGATTTCATTGCGTCTTTAATATTAGCTAGACAAATATTCGTGTTATTGACATGTTACACAGCAATTTTAACAAAATACATGAGGAGGAAGGGACAAAAAGCCTTTTTTAACGACACTTCAATTCCATATAAATTCAACAAATTAACCTCAGACTATGAAGCGTGTCAACATTAATATTACTGCT
This sequence comes from Borostomias antarcticus, assembly GCF_949987555.1. Lineage (NCBI taxonomy): Eukaryota > Metazoa > Chordata > Actinopteri > Stomiiformes > Stomiidae > Borostomias > Borostomias antarcticus. The sequence continues at coordinate 25,328,984 of NC_140248.1, forward strand.
ACACTGGCAGAGCGCTTCATTGTCCCCTAACCTACACCTGATGGAATTTGTGCACATATGAACACACACAGACTGGACCTTTCACATATGAACACACACAGACTGGACATACGAACACACACAGACTGGACATATGAACACACACAGACTGGACCTTTCACATATGAACACACACAGACTGGACTATCACATATGAACACACACAGACTGGACCTTTCACAGCGATTTGGGGTGGGGGGGCGCAAATTCCATCATGTGTAAGTTAGGGGGGCTCTGGGGAACCCTGGTCTAAAGGGCGGGGGCTCTGGGGAACCCTGGTCTAAAGGGTGGGGGCTCTGGGGAACCCTGGTCTAAAGGGTGGGGGCTCTGGGGAACCCTGGTCTAAAGGGTGGGGGCTCTGGGGAACCCTGGTCTAAAGGGTGGACCCTCAGCCCAGGAGCTGTCTGGGACCTGGTTAAGTCAATTTGTACAATGTCTTACTGAAGGAAAAGGGATATTCACATGGAAATGTGTTTGGTAATCAGTAGCAGTGTCAGTTTATTTGCCTTGTTTGTGTGTGTGTGTGTGTGTGTGTGTGTAGTCCAGAATGTGCTCCCAGAATCAAGACAACAAACACAAATAAATGGCTGAATAAACCCAGAGGGAGCTGAGATGAATACCTGAGAGAGAAGAGGCCAGGATGGTCAGCCTCTGTCTGAGGAGGTCGGGATTGTCAGCCTCTGTCTGAAGAGGCCAGGATGGTCAGTCAGCCTCTGTCTGAAGAGGCCGGGGTGGTCAGCCTCTGTCTGAAGAGGCCGGGACGGTCAGCCTCTGTCTGAAGAGGCCGGGACGGTCAGCCTCTGTCTGAAGAGGCCGGGACGGTCAGCCTCTGTCTGAAGAGGCCAGGATGGTCAGTCAGCCTCTGTCTGAAGAGGCCGGGATTGTCAGCCTCTGTCTGAAGAGGCCGGGACCGCGTTTCCCAGAGGCATCGTAGCGCTACGTTCATCGTAAGATACGTCGTTAGGTCCCTCTAGGTGGCGGGGCGTTTCCCAGAGCCTTCTTAGCCAAGGTTTACCTTATGTAGCAGGGAGGGTGCCTCACTACCCTGACTGTATTACACTAAACAATATTAATTAAATTTCAACTAAACTTACACTGTACAAAATGGCGGACACTCAAATAAGTAGGGGCGGAGGCAGGTGTAACAAAATGTATATAATCATGAACATTTAATTAAACTAAAACATAGAAGACACACACATACATATACAGTACTGATATCTCTAAGCTAACAATTTATCATTTAATCAATGTCCTAAGCTCATGGTACCAAGTTGCCCGGTGGGGTGGAGAACTCTCTCTCAACAGAAAAGGTTCCCGAACGCTAAAAACGTGTCTGGGAAATGCGGTCAGCCTCTGTCTGAAGAGGCCAGGATGGTCAGCCTCCGTCTGAAGAGGCCAGGATGGTCAGCCTCCATCTGAAGAGGCCAGGATGGTCAGCCTCCGTCTGAAGAGGCCAGGATGGTCAGCCTCCGTCTGAAGAGGCCAGGATGGTCAGCCTCCGTCTGAAGAGGCCAGGATGGTCAGCCTCCATCTGAAGAGGCCAGGATGGTCAGCCTCCGTCTGAAGAGGCCAGGAGGGTCAGCCTCCGTCTGAAGAGGCCAGGATGGTCAGCCTCTCCCACCACTCAATCCCAGACAGCTGAGCCTTCCTCCGTTGATTACAGCCCCCGCCGGCCTCGCCTTTCACCCCAAACTCCCAAAGTGTCTCTTATAATTCAACAGAATCCATTCTGAGAGGGGCCCCCTTTTCAATCAAGGGACATCAATCATGGAGGCGCATGATGATAACGATTCCTCAGGCCAGGAGCCTTGAGCACTACGAGGCCGGCCTGGTCAGCCCGCTGAAAGACAAGCTCCATATCCCATTATTTATGAAGAGCACTCGTCAATTACTGTCCCTGTCATCTCGCTGGGCCTGAGGACTGTTTTCAATCAACATGGCCGTCCAGCTGCCTGACAGGCAGAGTGCTCTCACCCTCTCCCTCACGCCGCGCTGTGATTGGCCCCATTTGCATGGTGAATGCGTCCTGATTGTGTCCACTGTTAAAATGAGGGCTGTTGAAACGTCTTTATTTGGGAGGAAATGCACAGGATCATCATTTTGTCTCCTCTGTCCAGGGCCGGATCTAGACTTTCGAGGTAAATCCGACCCAGCATCAAGCAATAAAAACTGAGGCGCCATCTCCCATCGTCATGTAACGGCTATCATCATCAGCAATGACGCACTTGAACATGACCCTAGTATCACATTCAGTTGGGACCTCAGCCAATCAGATCAATCTATTGCTGGGGGTAACAGTGGTTGGATGTATCTCAGGGAGAGGTGGGATAGGAATATATTCTACAGCAACAGAGATGGTCAAGCTGCAAGACAATTGTCAGGCTGTACATATTCCAGCTCTGGTCTAGGGTGTCAGTGAAGCTCTCATGCCCTGTCAGGGTCAGGGGTCACACAATCCTCGATAAAGCCTTTCACTGTGTCTCCACTTCAGTCTCTAGAGATAATATAGTTTCATTATTCATGGAAATGAAGACAGTTTTTGAGCGATGAAAGCCTTTTCTCTGAGGTGGCTCTACACTCCCCACCTTCTATATGAAGTCATTTTTTGTACATCACATGTCCTCTGCTGCTGCCGCAGAACGGACCTCAATTTCCTTCTACAGTATCCTGGCAACGCTCTGTTTACTACAGTACTAACAGAGTATCTGTTTACTACAGTACTAACAGAGTATCTGTTTACTACAGTACTACCACTGAGTACCTGTTTACTACAGTACTAACAGAGTATCTGTTTACTACAGTACTAACAGAGTATCTGTTTACTACAGTACTACCACTGAGTATCTGTTTACTACAGTACTAACAGAGTATCTGTTTACTACAGTACTACCACTGAGTATCTGTTTACTACAGTACTACCACTGAGTATCTGTTTACTACAGTACTAACAGAGTATCTGTTTACTACAGTACTAGCAGAGTATCTGTTTACTACAGTACTACCACTGAGTATCTGTTTATTACAGTACTACCACTGAGTATCTGTTTACTACAGTACTAACAGAGTATCTGTTTACTACAGTAATAACAGAGTATCTGTTTACTACAGTACTAACAGAGTATCTGTTTACTACAGTAATAACAGAGTATCTGTTTACTACAGTAATAACAGAGTATCTGTTTACTACAGTACTACCACTGAGTATGTTTACTACAGTACTACCACTGAGTATCTGTTTACTACAGTACTAACAGAGTATCTGTTTACTACAGTACTAACAGAGTATCTGTTTACTACAGTACTAACAGAGTATATGTTTACTACAGTACTACCACAGAGTATCTGTTTACTACAGTACTAACAGAGTATCTGTTTACTACAGTACTACCACTGAGTATCTGTTTACTACAGTACTACCACTGAGTATCTGTTTACTACAGTACTACCACTGAGTATCTGTTTACTACAGTACTACTGGTCTGCCAGAGTGGAGAGACACTGATGCTCTCTCAACACCAGCGCTGCTATCTCTCTCTCCCTTTAACACTGAAGACTACTCAACACCAGCGCTGCTATCTCTCTCCTATACCTGCTATCTCTCTCACTTTAACACTGACGCTCTCTCAATACCAGCCTGGCTATCTCTCTTTCTTCAACACTTTGCTTCTGTCAAAGTATTATAAAATGATCACAGCCTCCAGCTGTCATCAACAGTGTTTTCTGTAAAGAAATTGAACACATATCTAGTTAAACTGATACTCGATAACAAATTGTTTGGCTTTGCCAAAATATTAGGTCAATCACATTACTCATCCTCGAGCAACATGGAGCCCGCTTAACAATTTCCATGGTCCAGAGTTGAGTTACATCATTCTGCAGCTGCTGTGGAGAGGAAAATAAACGCTGAAGGACGAAGGCTGGATCTGAACAAAGGAGCCAATTTGAGGTAATTTAATGGGCAAAAACAAGAATAGAAAGCAATCCACAGCGTGGTCGCCTTCCGAGTCAATATATGTACATCTTTACACAATGGGAAACAAAGCCATTTAACTGAAGCACCAGTTGATGTCTCTGCCTTTTGCTGTACATAATTTGTCCCCATTGAAAGATATAATTGTCTGCAATTATAAGACATTCATGCTAAATTTGTGAAATTAATTTCAATTGGGAAATGTAGAAATGTCAACTCTCATGAAAGGGTTTTGATTTATATTATCCTTGCTCAAAAGAATAAGATTCCCAAGTACACTTCAGTAAAATTATGAGACAATTCTGTGTTACAGAAATTCAGTTCTTAAAGAGTGATTATGCAATAACCTGGTTTGAAATGGAGTGAATGTGATGGTGACCATTACAAAGCACTCAATTACACTCAACACTGGGGGGTGGGGGGACTAATGGGTCTGAATGATGATGACATGAGGACACTCAACACTGGGGGGTTGGGGGGACTAACGGGGTCTGAATGATGATGACATGAGGACACTCAACACTGGGGGGTGGGGGGGTCTAATGAGGTCTGAATGATGACATGAGGACACAACACTGGGGGGTGGGGGACTAATGGGGTCTGAATGATGATGACATGAGGACACAACACTGGGGGGTGGGGGGACTAATGGGGTCTGAATGAGGATGACATGAGGACACTCAACACTGGGGGGTGGGGGGACTAATGGGGTCACTCAACACTGGGGGGTGGGGGGGACTAATGGGTCTGAATGAGGATGACATGAGGACAGAATGATGTGGAGACTTTCTACAACTGGAATAACATGTTGTCATAAGACAGTGAATAGGCTATATACTTTAAAACAGGGCGCTTTTTCCAAATCACGATGGATCAATCCTCGCTATTTGGAGTGATTTCAATAAATTGCATGTTCAGTGTGTGATATGATTTCATGTCCTTTGCAATACATTTACAGAGGTGGAGTACTTGTAGATTTGCTGCTGTGACCCAATTGATACCTGCCTTATTCTACAGGCAATATAATGCTACTGTAACACATAGATGCTCTGCTGTAGATGAGGGATTTCCTCCAATCAGACATCTTCTCTGAAAGGACAACGTCCTCCTCCAATCAGACATGTTCTCTGAAAGGACAACATCCTCCTCCAATCAGACATGTTCTCTGATAGGACAACGTCCTCCTCCAATCAGACATCTTCTCTGAAAGGATGTCAGGGGAAATATCCATGTCAGAAACTTTACCTGAGGATGACTCCCTCTCAATTGCATAATTATAGCAATCAATTTATAAAACAATAATAAACGCTGCAGATGGAATAACACAAACCAGCTCCAAGGGTCCAGCGGCATCAACCTAAAACTGAGCTTTATCTAAATATTGTTGAATATTGCTACATTTTTGCAATATTTTAACCAAAATTTAGCAATATCTAAATATTGCTTTCTGTGTCCTCCACCCCCTCTCCAATTCTCACTCTCGGGCCTCTCGTTCTCTCCTCCCAGAGATCCCTTCAGTGAGGCCAAAGAAAAGCCAAGCCCTCTTTCCAACTTCTAGCTAATCA
>NC_140248.1:25342060-25372060 GCF_949987555.1 Borostomias antarcticus
AATAGGCGTGCTTGGCAGGGCTTGTAACTGCCTGGTAGAGCGAGCTGACGCTCCCGTGTTTCAACATGGACTCTTCTTCCTGGGAATATGAGGCTCAACATTCACTGACGCTTTCAAACACAGACTTCCTGGGACTGACGGCACATCCCTCCAAATTGATGCTATTTTTATGTTTGAGAATGATTTTGTATTGTTTTTTGCACAGGCTGTTATTGTTATATCCAAGCATAAGAACCCATTCTTAGCTGGTCGTACCGGTACAAATAAAGTTGAACAAACAAAACCCTGCCCTGCATCATCATCTGCCCCCCACGCATCACACCACATGTGTACTGTACCGGACACAATACATACTGTATTGTATTTCTTACCATAAAACTGATTAATATTGATGATCAATTGTTCTCTGATACATATCAGAATATTCAGAATCAGAATCAGATTCCGTTTTTTTGTCATGCAGTTTTACAACGTACTAGGAATTTGCTTTTGGGTGACGTGCATCACATTAGACAACACTGGACAGGGTGCAGGAACGAGACAGGACAGTGCAGAGACAGGAAAGTCCAAAAGGGCAAATACAAACTGCTAGTGCAAAAAAGGATAAGCTAAGAAAAAGAATAATATACAAAAAGTAGTGCGGTCAGTGTATATACAGTGAGCATGCAGAGTGTAGTGTGTAGGTGGTTGTGTGTGTATGTGTGTTCAGCGTGATGTGAGTACGTGCATCCTATAAATATATTCTGGTCGCGTGCAGGAGTCTATCCACACCGTCTCTCTCAAGTCAGAGGGGGACACAAGCCTTGTTGAAGAGGCTGCTGGGAAGAAGCATGGCTGACCTCATGTCCTGATGGCCGACCTCATGTCCTGGTGGCTGACCTCATGACCTGGTGGCTGACCTCATGTCCTGGTGGCTGACCTCATGACCTGGTGGCTGACCTCATGTCCTGATGGCTGACCTCATGTCCTGGTGGTTGACCTCATGTCCTGGTGGTTGACCTCATGTCCTGATGGCTGACCTCATGACCTGGTGGCTGACCTCATGTCCTGGTGGCTGACCTCATGTCCTGATGGCTGACCTCATGTCCTGATGGCTGACCTCATGACCTGGTGGCTGACCTCATGTCCTGGTGGCTGACCTCATGTCCTGGTGGCTGACCTCATGTCCTGGTGGCTGACCTCATGACCTGGTGGCTGACCTCATGACCTGGGGGCTGACCTCATGTCCTAGTGGCTGACCTCATGTCCTGATGGCTGACCTCATGACCTGGTGGCTGACCTCATGACCTGGTGGCTGACCTCATGACCTGGGGGCTAACCTCATGTCCTGGTGGACCGCAGCCTCCTGCCTGAGGGTCAACCCTGTAAACTGTATTAAAGTGACATTCAGTAACTAACGCTCAGAAACACATCCCCTATGGCTGCAAGGGTAACATGGAAGCACTTTACAATAAAGGACACAACATGAGTAGTTACTGAGTAACTAATGAGGAACCAAGAATTAGTTAATGAGTAGTTACTGATTAACTCTGAGATTAGTTAAAGGACAATGCTCGTTTTTGACAACCTGGACCTTATTTACGACATATTATAAGACGTTTGACTCACCGAGATCACTTTGGTGTAGTTCGGAGGCATGTAGAAGAAATTTAAAATCCAGCGCGAGCCAGTATATCCATGTAATGGTGGTGGTCGGGGCACTTAGAATGCAGTTTCTAAAAATCTATTTTCTGCTGCGAAACGGTTGTTTTCATCAATCTGTCTTTATGAATCACTAGTTGTGCTTACATAGAGCATAGGCCTGTTGTGGTTTTTCACATGCCTCTGTAATATGATCTTTAGAAACGTCTTTCGAAACTAAATAGCTTCCTCACTTGCTCCAGCACGCATGCGCACAGCGCGCAATCGTTGCTCCAGCACGCTGTGCGCATGCGTGCTGGAGCAAGTGAGGAAGCTCTAGCATAAAATACTAGCACTTGAACGATCCAACTTCTAAAGACTATAAAAAAGATGTATCTCAAAAAAAATTCTCAAAAAATGTATCTCTAAAAATCTCTCTCTAAATTCAAGGAGAGAAATGGCAGAAGTGCTGAACTGACGTCACAAACGGCTGCTGTGACGCGTGTCTAGAGAGCACGGGAGACACACAAGACACACAGCTCAGTTGGTAGAGCGGGTCGTTCAGTGATCGAAGGGTCGGCGTTTCGAATCCCAGCTCCGACTGTCCACATGTCGAAGTGTCCTTGAGCAAGACACCTAACCCCAAATTGCTCCCAATGAGCAGGTTGCATGGCAGCTACCGGCATTGGTGTGTGAATGGGTGAATGAGAGGCCATTGTACGGCGCTTTGAGTGCCGCTAAGGTGGAAAAGCGCTATATAAGTGCAGTCCATTTACCATTTCTAGAGAGCACGGGAGGAGACACACAGGACGCACAAGTGCTCTACAGTAGAGCTGCAGGAGACATCGCCTTCCTGTCACGGATGTCGGGCGCCGGTCTGCTCCCTGCTGACCCTGACCCTGACCCTAACCCTGACACCAGATCTAGACAGGATCTGAATCGGATCGTGAATGGAAACCAGGCTTTCTTCCCCTGAGAGCCCGGTGACGCGAGATTACAAGAGCTTTGAAAATGACCCAGGCTCACCTCTGCGCCGTGGCCTTCAATCCACAATCCACGCTTGTTCCTAAAGCTGTCAACCCAACACTACATTTTAGAAATAGCTTTTTCACATGGTTTTCATGGAGGTCCTTGTTAACTGATCCTTCTTAATTTATCATAGCAGTAAAGTAAAAATACTCATATACTGTATGTAAAATCATCCATGTGTTTAAGAGACTGACTGATACCTAATGAGCCTGACCCCATTCTTGTTTCACTGCTGTGTCTCATGGATGACAGAGACATTCTGGCAGTCTCACTTCCCAGAGCGCACCTCTCTGGGACTCACACAAGGAAGGCTGTCACAGTGCCATGCATGCAGCTCTCCCACTATGTCTTATTCCAGGAAAACCAAAGGACTCTTTTTGTGGTTCCATCAATGGAGAGAACATGACCTGGGAGTGGAGAAGCATCGGGCAGGGAGGGTGGAGCTTCTGTCTCATCTCTCTGACACCCCCACCCACCCCATCCTAACTTCCAGCCCCCCACCGGGGCCCTGGCTCTGGGTACGGAAGGCTCTCCAGACATGTCCTGGATGAGTTACAGCCACAGACATGGTCCACATTGTAGCACTGGGCAGACACAGGGACAAGATAATGGGTCTAATTTAACTCTGCGGTCGTTGGCTAGATCATGATCAGGTGCCACAACATGTTCCAGGACCCGGTGGCACGGATCCACCGGTCATGAACATACCTCTATAGTGCTGTATAGCACAGTATAGCGCCCCCTATGGAGGTAAGTCCGACTGCGGCACATTTACAGTATTAGCATGTACTGTGCTTTGCAAGGCACAGCCTGACATGTGGCACTCAAATTACAACTGTTAGGTGTGGTGTGTTGTTTGGGAAGTAGAATGGTAATATTGTTTTTTTATGATTATTGAATTTCCTAAGAATAGCACTCCTTGTCATGTAGCATAGTGATACTGTTAAAGGATTATGCTGTGTGTCTCAGTTGCTGGATAGAGCTAGTTAATTTAGACTCACCAGTCTAGTGGTGTCACATGCTTTTTTAGATGGTAGCTAGGTCACAATAACACCACGCCAAAAAAAGTATTGTTTGCTTTGTACTGACAGCCTTTTCAGCCGACCTCTGACCTTCTGAAGTAGGCCAGGTCACACGGGAACCTTTCGGTTCCGGGGAAGACCTCTTTCATTCTTAGAAGGCATTCTGGCTGCACAGGTAGTGGCGTCCCATCAACCAGCCCCAACCCTTCCAACAGGGCCTGGACACAGGACACTCAGTTCATCTATGGCAGTTTACCATTTAACCTGTTTCCAAGAAGGCCTGGCCACCTCCATGAATAAAGGACCATTCTGAACAATAGTAATTCTGATATGTTGACCTGACAGCTCAGAAAGACCACAAGGCCACAGAGCCTGTGAGGGAATACAAGCCTGCTCAGAGCTCAGCTAGCCTCTTCACTGCCAGAACCTTCTACTGTATTCTCCTCTCTGGAAAAACTCCTCTAGCACCTGTGGCTGTGAACATGTGTTGCACATCACACGCAATATAAATAATCCTCTCTGTAACCCAGCGCATACAGGACTACTGAGTCAGCCATGCAGACAGACTGATGCGCTGATGAAGGCAGGCTCTGTTTTCACAGATAACTGAATATAGGTAGGTAGGTAGGTAGGTAGGTAGGATATAGACAGGTAGGTATGTAGGTAGGTAGGTAGGAAGGTATGTACTTTATCAGAATCTGAATTAGTTTTATTGCCATTGTAGTTTTTCAACATACTAGGAATTTGCTTTCGGACGTGGTGAATGACATGGAGACATTGGACAGGGTGCAGGGACGAGACAGGACAGGGCAAAGACAGGACAGTGCAAAGAGCAAGTACAAAATACAAGTGCAATATGAGATAAAAAACAATATACATAGTCTTCGTCTTCGTTTGGGTTGGTTGTTATTGTCCTCTTCCCCCAGGCTCGGGGCCGAGGGGTTATCCTTTTACCACCCCGAGCCTGAGTGAGGGGTCACCCGGGCTATATATCCGGGCACACCTCCAGGAGCCATGTCACTGTTTCGTCATCCAAAACCGTCAGGCCACGCATTCCATTGGGTGTCCCATATGTCAGACAGTCCCGGATGACATGGTCTGTGGTTTCCTTCTCAGCGTTCACACTCGCACGCCGCACAGGATACCAAGCCCCACCTGTGCATTGATGAGCGGAAGTGTCCGACGCCGGTCCGGAGGCGATTAAGCCTCACCCACGCCGGTCTGGGTAAGTCCATCCTGGGAGGGGAAGGACCGGCGGCTGGGATGAAATCACAGAGTCTGGAGGTGTTCACCTCCCACTCCGCACGCCAGGTGTTGTCCGCCCATCCTGCCTCTCTGATGTTTAGATCTCTGCATTGCTGCAGGAGATCCCGTGCTGCACAAAAGGGTGTCTCGTCTTGAGACGCCGGGGAGGCTCCGCTGTTGCAGTGAGCCTGTCATGGAGCAGGTGGTTAGGCTCCGCGGCCTGGCAGGCGAGACGTGCTGTGGTTCCTGTGCGGCGGAGGCCAGCGGGCTGGATGCCTGCAAGGATGGGAAGGTTGTCCACCATGTTATACACCAGCGCAAGTCATCTGCATAGGCGTACTTCCTGGAGACTGTGATCGGCAGGTCGTAGGTGTAGATGTTATAAAGTAGGGGGGTCAGGACAGATCCCTGGGGGACGCCGTTCTTAAGGTGTCACAACCTGCTTCGCTGTCCGCTACCGGCGGGGAGGGTGAAGCTGCGGTTTCGGACAAGGTCCATGATTATGCTGACCATGTGCTTGTCCGGCAGCAGGCGGAGCAGCTTGCAGGTGAGGCCGCGGTGCCATACGGTGTCGTAGGCAGCCGTCAGGTCTATAAAGATGGCTCCGGCCTTCTTTTTAGCCGAGAAGCTGTCCTCGATGTCTTGAGTCATCAAAGTGACTTGATCTACAGTCGATCTCCCGCGTCGGAACGTGGCCTGCTCCTGTGGGAGCAGCGGGTCGATGACTGGTTCGATGCGGGCGTAGATGAGATGCTAGAGGATCTTGAAGGGGATACATAACAGAGAGATGGGACGGTAACTCTTGGGGTCCCCCTCAGGCTTGTTCGGCTTAGGGATCGCGACAACTAGGGCTTTTATCCAGATTTTGGGGATCTTGAGTTGGCGCAAGCAGGAAGAGAGGAACGCTCTTAACCAGGACTACAAGTCAGGCGCGGCATGGAGTATAAGCTCCGGGCAGATAGAATCAGGCCCCGGAGCTTTCCCTGGCCTTACATGCTGGAGGGAAGCAGCGAACTCCTCCAGTGTGAATTCACCAGAGATGTTACCGCTGCTAGGAGTTGTGGCCTTCCAGAGGTCAGACACTTCTTTTGCCACGAGATGTGAAGATTTGCCCGCGTATGTCCCACTTTTCACTAATTGTGATGCGATCTTGTTTGCAGAGATGGGGCAGTGATGGGGGGAGTGTCTAGACCTACCAGTGAGGTTGTTAAGGATGCTCCATGCCTTGCAGCTGGAGTGTGAGAAGTCGATCGAGTTAATGGCCTCTTCCCAATACTCGTCTCCTTCGGCTGAGTCTAGACAGCAGGGCTGAGGCAAGCCTGTCTGACTCAGTTCCTGGGGGGCCCTGGAGGAAGGCACAGGAGAGATTCTCACACTCTGCATCCCAGCATGATTTGTAGGTGTTGCGACGTCCGCGTGGAATGGATTTTGTTGGCTGCTTTCACCAGTATGCCGCTGAGTTCCCGGTACGCCTCGTCCACGTTGTTGGTGTTAGGTGGTGGGAGGCACCTTGTGGATCTATGGGTAAGGAGGCAATAGCGTTTCCAGTTAACCTTTCGGAAGTTCCATTGCTTCACCGGCTCGCTCAGGACGAGGTCCACGAGTTTAGGTATGGTTACCAGCGATGGTCGATGTTGGGACCGCGGGAACTTTCCTAGCACGCGTCTATCAGTGAACCGGTTGTCAAAGCTGACGCTCGTGAATGCCAGGTCAGGATTCATTCCAGTTTTCCAGCGACCTGAGACAAAGCTGGCTGCACCCTTGGGATCGTACAACAGGGCCAGGCTGTTGTTAGCTTCCCAAGCAGCCAGGTTTTCTCCGTCAGGTGTATTGGTGCTGTACCCCCAGTCCTCATGCTGGCAGTTGAAGTTGCCCTCCCCGGCTCTGGAACACCAGCCTGGGTGATGGTCCTCAGTTGGCAGACTTTGCTTCGCGTACGGTGGTTAATCACAGCTACTGACGGGGGGCACCACGAGAAGGTGTCTGCCTCGCCCCCCGATATATATATAGTGAACTGAGGTCAGTGTATATACAGTGTGTGTAGTGTGTCTGTGAGTGTGTGTGTACAGTATATGATGTGTGCGGTGTGATATGTGTGTGCGGTGCGTCCTACTGTATGTACAGTACATTGGGTGGTCATGTGCCTCTCAACGGTGGCGGGGTCTGGGGTGTGAAGGGTCCAGGGTGGGTCTGGGGTGTGAGGTGTGGTGGGTCTGGGTTATGGAAGGACTGGGGTGGGTCTGGGGTATGGTGGGTCCAGGGTGGGGTGGGTCTGGGGTAGGTCCAGGGTGGGGTGGGTCTGGGGTGTAGCGGGTCCAGGGTGGGGTGGGTCTGGAGTGTGGTGGGTCTGGGGGGTGGTGGGTCTGGAGTGTGGTGGGTCTGGGGGGTGGTGGGTCTGGAGTGTGGTGGGTCTGGGGGGTGGTGGGTCTGGAGTGTGGTGAGTCTGGGGTGGCTGGGTTGAGTCAGAGGGGGACACAAGCCTGGTTGATGAAGCTGCCTGAGGCGTTCGGCCACAGTAACACATACTGTAGAAAGTCCTACATCCCCCAGCAGGCTACGCTGCTCTGGTGTCAGGGTCAGGGTTAGGGTTAGGGTTAGGGTAAGGGTCAGGGTCGTACGTCTCCAACAGCATTTCTCCTCCTCCGTCACACATCGGTCCTCAGGGACAAATCCCCTTCACAGGAGCCATTAGACCAGCTGTGAACAAGGCAGAGGGAAACATGACACCTGCTACTGACAAGTGGCCACTGGAGCGTTTCTGAAGTTTCACATTTCTTAAGAAAGGTCCCGAGACACCATCACCTCACCTCACACTGACTGGCTGACTGACAGGGAGGAGGGGATACGGAGGAGATGCAGTGTGCTGATTGGCTAATCGCACTGTTCATTTGATAAACCTTGAGTTGAGAGGGATGCAGTGAATTGGACTGGTTTCCTAAGTAGATGTTCTGCAGCTACTTGGTACATGGATGAGATTAGAGTGCTAAACTGTTAATTGGGAAAGCCTGATATGATTGACCTAATCCCATACAACCACCGAGCGCTTGACTGAGGATGGTCACGTCACTGAGGGAGAACAGTGTTATTGTTCCAGTCAGATAATGAGCCCTAGAGCACTTGACTTGTCCCGTTTGATCCCAGCAGCTAGAGTACTGTCTGTCCCTCCTCATAAGCCAGCTATTAATCACAGAGACACACACAGCTGTTTGACACCCACCCCCAAGCCCAACACAGCAGATGAAAGGATTCTTCATGGTATCACCACAGGCCTCCCCGCCATGCCTGCACCCCCAGACCCAACAGGTGTTGATGGGGTGACAGGTGTCCCTCCTCCCCCCGACAGACTGATGAGAGCTTCCTAAATAGGATCCTGACAACAGGAAGAACTAAAACAACCCATCAGTAGTCATTTGAACAAATAAATAAATAAAATGAAACGAAACACATTTGTCAAGCGGTATGCAGCCCCATAACCCTCTCCCTTGGGAAAGGTTGTGTGTAAATGAATACACAGTCCTTTAGTGCATAGTTCCGGTAGAACAAACTCAGGGACGGACACAGGATTTTCCCTCCATGTTTGAGCTACTGGTGCTCTACTGCCCTCTGGCGGTCAGACTTAATTAATGAAACCAAATGGGGAGAAAAAGGACGACTGTGGAACCAGTAAGTCACAAATATGGACACTGGTAACTGAACAAATTATCACATCATTATTTTATGTAGACAAAGTACATGTGACCTAAACAGAGTTAACAAATCACTTATTTAAAATCTCTCAATAGAAACATAGTTATGGTCAGTAATGTGACATGTACTTTATGAGCTCCTGGACCTCAATATATACTCAGTAAATACTTCTGCAACCCCATAACATCCTACCGCATCTATAACATTATTCAACCCCATAACATCCTACTGCATCTATAACATTATTCAACCCCATAACATATCCTACTGCATCTATAACATTATTCAACCCCATAACATATCCTACTGCATCTATAACATTATTCAACCCCATAACATATCCTACTGCATCTATAACATTATTCAACCCCATAACATATCCTACTGCATCCATAACATTATTCAACCCCATAACATATCCTACTTCATCTATAACATTATTCAACCCCATAACATATCCTACTGCATCTACAACCATATAGGTGATCTGAAACACAAGCCCAGCCCAGTTGAGGTAATGATGCATTATCATGGCGTGATGTGGGAATCTTGATAAAGCTGTTTCATAATTACAGACAGTCAAAGTGGGTAGTTAGTGATATCTTGATTGCGTGACTACAAGCACTTTCACTAAAGATTGCGTAATATACTGCAGCACCAGTCACAAAGGCAACTCTGTGAGGAACAAGGACAGCTTGCCCCACTGTGTTTGGGTCCAAAGGTTGCAGATGTCAGAGAGTTTTTGGGTGTAGTTTCAAAACTAAATTCAGCTTAAACTTGCTAATAAATGCTGATTGAGGGCCTGAATGAATTAGAAAGTCGGGATCAATTAAAAATCAGGATAATTTCTTAAACTGAAACATGCATTTTCAAGTAGTTTGTTACAGAAACATACAGTATACTGTACATGGACTACTGTATCACTTGAACATAGTCAAATAACATGATATTGGTTCTTTCAGAGGATAAAATAATTCAATCTACAGTAGGCTGCCCACACAACGACACACTCAGGAACATGTTCAGTAGTAATGACAGCGCTGTGATCGGCACCTCCTCCATGCTGAGTGAACTTTGACCGGCCGGCCCTCTCATCAGCAGGGTCAGGCCACCTGGCAGGGTTCAGCCGGAGCACACAGGGCATTAAAGCGCTGCGCTGGGCCAGAGCGGAGTGAGGGACTCAGGTAAACCAGGCAGAGCGGAGTGAGGGACTCAGGTAAACCAGGCAGAGCGGAGTGAGGGACTCAGGTAAACCAGGCAGAGCGGAGTGAGGGACTCAGGTAAACCAGGCAGAGCTGCGCTGGGCCAGAGCGGAGTGAGGGACTCAGGTAAACCAGGCAGAGCGTCTCCAGCATGGTGGGCAGGAGGAGGAACGGCTCTAGAGGCAACAACGGTCCTCAGGCCCAGAACAACACGCAGCAACGCAGGGGGGCGGCCCGCAAGGTAGGTCACGACACCGCCAGGACCGCTCTGAATTCACATGATCTGACCATCTATCAGGGTCTCTGAATTCACATGATCTGACGATCTATCAGGGTCTCTGAATTCACATGATCTGAAGATCTATCAGGGTCTCTGAATTCACATGATCTGAAGATCTATCAGGGTCTCTGAATTCACATGATCTGACGATCTATCAGGGTTATTATCTTCATCTAATCTAATTAACTACACGTTTTGAGGCTTCTGGGTTTCGTATAATTTGACATTTGACTAAATCATGCTCACTAATAAGATAGATAAGAAATGCTCTATGAAACATTTGCTAGTTAGAACATTTTGCTACAGTACAGGTGTAACTCAATGGTACATGTTGTACATGTTAGGTAACTCAATGGTTCCAGCATGTTACTTTGACAGTGACACTTCACATACTGGAGGGAGGGAACATCTGACTATTACATAACTACTTTATCCACTCTGCAGAACAGAGATATCAGGGAAACCCCATGCTGTGAAGTAATTAGCCTACAGGATTTAGTAAACTTCAACTTTATGTTTAAGTGTTTCACAATGGTGAAGTTTTGGGGGTTGTAGAATATCTTTATCTTTAAAGCTCTCTTAATCTCACTGCTGGTTTAGAATAATTTCTAACAATGCAAAGTTTTTCTTTTCTGATAACACCATACTGTAGATAAAGTTGTGTGATGCACACACTAACACACGCTCACACACACACATGCACACACACACACGCATACACACTTACACGCGGGCACACCCATACATGCACACACATACTGTACACACACCTATAAAAGCAGCCCAATCCCATGACAGATCCAAACTGGTATCACAACCAAGATCTGAGATTCAAATGGTGAACTCCCCTTTCTTTAAAATGGTGAACTCCCCTTTCTTTAAAATGGTGAACTCCCCTTTCTTTAAAATGGTGAACTCCCCTTTCTTTAAAATGGTGAACTCCCCTTTCTTTACACTAGCACTAGAGAGACAACGCCCCCCCCCTAACCCTAACCCTAACCCTAACCCCCCCATCACACATCCTGGTAACTTTGGACCCAGTGATCTGATCATTCATCATATATGACATTTCACCTTTAGATACTAGTTGTCATGTCAGGTATTTTATATTGTATTTAGGTGTAATATATTATATTGAGGTATATTTGAGGTATATATTTGAGGTATATTTCCAGAGTAGCTCCCCCATCACTGCTACATTGCTTTTATGAAAATACAATACTAGATCAACTGCTAGATTAGCCTTGACAAGTGTTTATTATAAAGCGATGTCTCCTCTCTCTCCCTCCACCCCCAGACTCTGAAGGAGCCAGCGGTGTTCGCCCAGACCACCGGCTACCAGTCAGACATCGTCCATGAGAAGCTCACGGCCGCCCAGGCGCGCCGGGGAACGCCAGGTCAGTCAGCTGGACCGCCGTCGACACCTGACCTCTGACTAATAGAACCAGCGGAGAGGATTTCAGGTGTTTTACCTCAGAACTTGGCTGAGCCAAATCAAGGGCACCTCGTTGTGGTTGACTAATGCAGGTATTTCAGGGCCTGTGGTCAGGCTGATCCCAGGTCAGTGGTTGACTAATGCAGGTATTTCAGGGCCTGTGGTCAGGCTGATCCCAGGTCAGTGGTTGACTAATGCAGGTATTTCAGGGCCTGTGGTCAGGCTGATCCCAGGTCAGTGGTTGACTAATGCAGGTATTTCAGGGCCTGTGGT
Source organism: Borostomias antarcticus (assembly GCF_949987555.1). Classification (NCBI taxonomy): domain Eukaryota; kingdom Metazoa; phylum Chordata; class Actinopteri; order Stomiiformes; family Stomiidae; genus Borostomias; species Borostomias antarcticus. The sequence goes on from NC_140248.1 coordinate 25,353,854, forward strand.
CAGGCTGATCCCAGGTCAGTGGTTGACTAATGCAGGTATTTCAGGGCCTGTGGTCAGGCTGATCCCAGGTCAGTGTTTGACTAATGCAGGTATTTCAGGGCCTGTGGTCAGGCTGATCCCAGGCAGTGTTAATTTTGACAGCAAATTATGATTTTGTTTTAGTCATAGTCTTTTGGCTAAAATGCCATTTAGTTTTAGTCATATTTTAGTCATCTGACTTGTTTTAGTTTTAGTCTAGTTTTAGTTGACTAAATATCATTACGATTTTAGTCGACAAAATCTACCATAGATTTAGACAACTCAAATTTAACAGGCTTAGTTCAATCAATCAATCAAGTTGGATTTATATAGCGCCTTTCATGAAACCCAGAGCGCTTTACAGAGTCCAGTATTCATTCAGACAGTCATACCGGTGGTGGTCAGACACATCTGTAGCCACAGCTGCCCTGGGGCAGATACAGATACAGCTGCCCTGGGGCAGATACAGATACAGCTGCCCTGGGGCAGATACAGATACAGCTGCCCTGGGGCAGACTGACAGAAGCGTGGCTGCTTCTGTCAGACAGTTTCATAATGAAGCATTCCTCTCCCCCAGTCTGATGCTAACTGTGTTTGTGCCTGATATAGCAAGCTATAACATTATCATGACTCTAACTGTGTTTGTGCCTGATATAGCAGCTATAACATTATCATGATGCTAACTGTGTTTGTGCCTGATATAGCAGCTATAACATTATCATGATGCTAACTGTGTTTGTGCCTGATATAGCAAGCTATAACATTATCATGATGCTAACTGTGTTTGTGCCTGATATAGCAGCTATAACATTATCATGATGCTAACTGTGTTTGTGCCTGATATAGCAAGCTATAACATTATCATGATGCTAACTGTGTTTGTGCCTGATATAGCAGCTATAACATTATCATGATGCTAACTGTGTTTGTGCCTGATATAGCAGCTATAACATTATCATGATGCTAACTGTGTTTGTGCCTGATATAGCAGCTATAACATTATCATGATGCTAACTGTGTTTGTGCCTGATATAGCAGCTATAACATTATCATGATGCTAACTGTGTTTGTGCCTGATATAGCAGCTATAACATTATCCTGTCAGCACTAGTTGGCTAGTCAGGCTAGCTAACATCAGGCACAGGCTAGCTAACGTCCCACCGGAGGAGAGGGGCTATGGGGAGGAGAGGGGCTATGGGGAGGAGAGGGGCTATGGGGAGGAGAGGGGCTATGGGGAGGAGAGGGGCTATGGGGAGGAGAGGGGCTATGGGGAGGAGAGGGGCTATGAGGAGGAGAGGGGCTATGGGGGGGAGAGGGGCTATGGGGAGGAGAGGGGCTATGGGGAGGAGAGGGGAGGAGAGGGGCTATGGGGAGGAGAGGGGCTATGGGGAGGAGAGGGGCTATGGGGAGGAGAGGGGCTATGAGGAGGAGAGGGGCTATGGGGAGGAGAGGGGCTATGAGGAGGAGAGGGGAGGAGAGGGGCTATGGGGAGGAGAGGGGCTATGGGGAGGAGAGGGGCTATGGGGAGGAGAGGGGAGGAGAGGGGCTATGGGGAGGAGAGGGGCTATGGGGAGGAGAGGGGCTATGGGGAGGAGAGGGGCTATGGGGAGGAGAGGGGAGGAGAGGGGCTATGGGGAGGAGAGGGGCTATGGGGAGGAGAGGGGCTATGGGGAGGAGAGGGGCTATGAGGAGGAGAGGGGCTATGAGGAGGAGAGGGGCTATGGGGAGGAGAGGGGCTATGGGGAGGAGAGGGGCTATGGGGAGGAGAGGGGCTATGAGGAGGAGAGGGGCTATGGGGGGGAGAGGGGCTCTGGGGAGGAGAGGGGCTATGGGGAGGAGAGGGGCTATGGGAGGAGAGGGGCTATGGGGAGGAGAGGGGCTATGAGGAGGAGAGGGGCTATGGGGAGGAGAGGGGCTATGAGGAGGAGAGGGGCTATGGGGAGGAGAGGGGCTATGGGAGGAGAGGGGCTATGGGGAGGAGAGGGGCTATGAGGAGGAGAGGGGCTATGAGGAGGAGAGGGGCTATGAGGAGGAGAGGGGCTATGGGGAGGAGAGGGGCTATGGGGAGGAGAGGGAGGAGAGGGGCTATGAGGAGGAGAGGGGCTATGGGGAGGAGAGGGGCTATGGGGAGGAGAGGGGCTATGGGGAGGAGAGGGGCTATGAGGAGGAGAGGGCTATGGGGAGGAGAGGGGCTATGGGGAGGAGAGGGGCTATGGGAGGAGAGGGGCTATGAGGAGGAGAGGGGCTCTGGGGAGGAGAGGGGCTATGGGGAGGAGAGGGGCTATGGGGAGGAGAGGGGCTATGGGGAGGAGAGGGGCTATGGGGAGGAGAGGGGCTATGAGGAGGAGAGGGGCTATGGGGAGGAGAGGGGCTATGGGGAGGAGAGGGGCTATGAGGAGGAGAGGGGCTATGGGGAGGAGAGGGGCTATGGGGAGGAGAGGGGCTATGGGGAGGAGAGGGGCTATGAGGAGGAGAGGGGCTATGGGGAGGAGAGGAGCTATGGGAGGAGAGGGGCTATGAGGAGGAGAGGGGCTATGGGGAGGAGAGGGGCTATGGGGAGGAGAGGGGCTATGGGGAGGAGAGGGGCTATGAGGAGGAGAGGGGCTATGGGAGGAGAGGGGCTATGAGGAGGAGAGGGGCTATGGGGAGGAGAGGGGCTATGGGGAGGAGAGGGGCTATGGGGAGGAGAGGGGCTATGAGGAGGAGAGGGGCTATGGCGGCGCCAGGTAGCTAACTGTTCGTGTCTTATCCATCTAGCTACAGTATAACATTAGACAGCAGCAGTAGTTGCTTAGCTAGCTAACCCAGACTAGCTAACCCAGACTAGCTAACCCAGACTAGCTAACGCTAGATACCCCCGCCAGCCGCCACAAGCATAGCCCCACTTGTTGCTAGCTAACCTGTGCTAACATTAGCTAGCCACTAACGTTAGCGTTGCAATGATCACACTTCAGTTCTCCCCCGCCACAAACCTACAAAACACTGGTTTCTTTTAGCTTGTATTGTATTTGAAGTATTTCAGAAACACACCAGCTTGGGTTTAGCTAATCCAGTAACGTTAGCCGGGGGTGGGGGGGTGCTTATTACCTTCTCGTGAATTTCGGGATGACTGTTCTCCAAATGTCGCTTTAGGTTTGTTGTATTTTTGCCAGTAATTTCCACCCCACACGGTTTACAAATGGTTTTGTTTTCCTTTGCATCAAATATGAAGTTTATCCAGATGTCTGCTCTCCTCTTTCTCCCGGTGTGTGTGAACGAGGACAAAGACATTTCTGAACTGTGGTAATTTACTGAACATGGATGTATTAATATAACTATATTATATTATATATAGGGCTAAATACACACAGGCTACCTGTAGGTTATTATATTATATATAGGGCTAAATACACACAGGCTACCTGTAGGTTATTATATTATATATAGGGCTAAATACACACAGGCTACCTGTAGGTTATTATATTATATATAGGGCTAAATACACACAGGCTACCTGTAGGTTATTATATTATATATAGGGCTAAATACACACAGGCTACCTGTAGGTTATTATATTATATATAGGGCTAAATACACACAGGCTACCTGTAGGTTATTATATTATATATAGGGCTAAATACACACAGGCTACCTGTAGGTTGTTATATTATATATAGGGCTAAATACACACAGGCTACCTGTAGGTTATTCTATTATATATAGGGCTAAATACACACAGGCTACCTGTAGGTTATTCTATTATATATAGGGCTAAATACACACAGGCTACCTGTAGGTTATTCTATTATATATAGGGCTAAATACACACAGGCTACCTGTAGGTTATTATATTATATATAGGGCTAAATACACACAGGCTACCTGTAGGTTATTCTATTATATATAGGGCTAAATACACACAGGCTACCTGTAGGTTATTATATTATATATAGGGCTAAATACACACAGGCTACCTGTAGGTTATTATATTATATATAGGGCTAAATACACACAGGCTACCTGTAGGTTATTATATTATATATAGGGCTAAATACACACAGGCTACCTGTAGGTTATTATATTATATATAGGGCTAAATACACACAGGCTACCTGTAGGTTATTATATTATATATAGGGCTAAATACACACAGGCTACCTGTAGGTTATTATATTATATATAGGGCTAAATACACACAGGCTACCTGTAGGTTATTATATTATGTATAGGGCTAAATACACACAGGCTACCTGTAGGTTATTATATTATATATAGGGCTAAATACACACAGGCTACCTGTAGGTTATTATATTATATATAGGGCTAAATACACACAGGCTGCCTGTAGGTTATTATATTATATATAGGGCTAAATACACACAGGCTACCTGTAGGTTATTATATTATATATAGGGCTAAATACACACAGGCTGCCTGTAGGTTATTATATTATATATAGGGCTAAATACACACAGGCTACCTGTAGGTTATTATATTATATATAGGGGTAAATACACACAGGCTACCTGTAGGTTATTATATTATATATAGGGCTAAATACACACAGGCTACCTGTAGGTTATTATATTATATATAGGGCTAAATACACACAGGCTACCTGTAGGTTATTATATTATATATAGGGCTAAATACACACAGGCTACCTGTAGGTTATTATATTATATATAGGGCTAAACACACACAGGCTACCTGTAGGTTATTATATTATATATAGGGCTAAATACACACAGGCTACCTGTAGGTTATTATATTATATATAGGGCTAAATACACACAGGCTACCTGTAGGTTATTATATTATATATAGGGCTAAATACACACAGGCTACCTGTAGGTTATTATATTATATATAGGGCTAAATACACACAGGCTACCTGTAGGTTGCATCCAACTCATTCTATTAATATATCCATGATCCAACTACGCATGCGCACATCCCGAACCTCCACATTCTGATTTGAACTTTTCCCATACGTCCCTCCATAACCATTTGTCTAGTTTTTATTTGTTGACGAAAATGTGAATAGATATAGTCATAGTTTTTGTCATCATACATTCATTTTTATTTAGTTATCGTCTCGTGACGATTACCCAAAAAATGTCGTTGACGAATAGTTTTCGTCATAGTTCTCGTCAACGAAATTAACACTGCTGATCCCAGGTCAGTGTTTGACTGATGCAGGTATTTCAGGGCCTGTGGTCAGGCTGATCCCAGGTCAGTGGTTGACTAATGCAGGTATTTCAGGGCCTGTGGTCGGACTGATCCCAGGTCAGTGCGACCCTCTCTCACATTCAGGGTGATGGACAGAGGGAACTGAGAAAGAAGGAACTGTGAAAACAGAGAGAGGCTGAAATAACGTTCCTGTAAAGGAGAGAGTTCAACATGATGTTTTATTTCCTGGTTCTGTAGCCCAGCGGCCGGTCAGAGTCTACGCTGATGGGATCTTTGACTTGTTCCACTCTGGACACGCTAAAGCTCTGATGCAAGCAAAGAACCTGTTCCCAAACACACACCTGATAGTTGGAGGTACACTGGAGGCACACACACACACACACACACACACACACACACACACACACACACACACACACACACACACACACACACACACACAGACCCACAATTGCAGAGGTTATAAACATATTGCATTCATGGACACACACATACATACAAACATACATATTGTACTTTCCTCGCACTTAGAAAGTATTGCTAGTAATGGATATTTGACATTTTCATCAGTGTTAAGCTTGTGTGTGTGTGTGTCCTCACAGTCTGCAGTGATGAGCTCACACACAAGTTTAAGGGCTTCACGGTGATGACAGAGGACGAGCGTTACGAGGCGCTGATTCACTGCCGCTATGTAGACGAGGTGGTCAGGGACGCCCCGTGGACCCTCAGCACAGAGTTCCTGCGCAAACACAAGGTCAGTCCATCTGCCCAACGCTCACACATGGTACAAACCACAAGCACAACTATCTGTGATCCTGGTTAACATGAGGTTGTCTTGCTGTGACATCCAAAGATTGACTTTGTGGCCCACGACGATATCCCATACACCTCTGCAGGGACAACCGACGTCTACAAACACATCAAAGAAGCAGGTGAAGAGATCTGCTACTACAGGCACACATGCTGGGTTTCTGACTGAAAAACACTCAATGTTTGCTAAAATTCAATTCAATTCAAATTTTATTTCAGACACAGCCCACAGGGAGGTCCATAGCACAATAAAATACATAAAATAAAATAAATACAAACAATAAAAAAAAAAGACCTAGACTAAGTGTTAAAATGTCATGCCAGTATGTTAATATAGTTGTGTTGTTCCCCCCCGGTCTGTGTGTCAGGGATGTTTGTGGCGACTCAGCGAACGGAGGGCATCTCCACATCTGACCTGATCACCCGCATCGTGAGGGACTACGACGTCTACGCCCGGCGCAACCTGCAGAGGGGCTACACCGCCCGCGACCTCAACGTGGGATTCATCAGCGTAAGAACCAGCCGCCATAGCGCCATCACAGTCACGCCTGACAGCGCGGAAACAGCTCAAATCTAGACTTTTTAAGAATAAAAAAAGAAAGGAACAAGCTCATAGAACAAGCTGTCAGTCAAGGTGAGACATGGAGGTTTGAGGATAACAGTCTGGGTGGGTGGCGAGAGCAGAACACATTTCCACTGACAGAGTGGTGATTCTAACCCTAACTAACCTTCTCTCTGTGTGTGACCTCATCGGACAGGAGAGGAAGTACCGCCTTCAGGACCAGGTGGACAAGATGAAGGAGACGGTGAGGACGGTGGAGGAGAAGGGCAAACACCTCGTCCATCGTGTGGAGGAGAAGAGTCACGACCTCATCCACAAGTGGGAGGAGAAATCACGAGAGTTCATAGGGAATTTCCTGGAGTTGTTTGGCCCTGATGGAGCGTGGGTAAGTTACACTTTGACCCCCTAGAGTGGTTATGCAGATATAATTTGATTTGGTTAATTTGGGGGTTTAAACACATGCAGTAGAGTACATAAAAGCAGTGGATGACATGCATTTGTGCTGGATTTTCAATGTGGTCCCAGAGTTTATCTTATACAACTACTGTACTTTTAACAACCAAGTCTTTTGGGCATCACTAGTGTTGAGTCAACTCCAGAATCCACCCTTTCTATACAGCCTATGACAAAACCAGTCACTTCAAATAAAAAACAGAAAATATGTTCAAAATGTTCAAACATGTCCTCTGATCTCAGCACGCCATCCAGGAGAGGAGCGGCCGCGTTCTCCAGGCCCTGTCGCCCTACGCCTCCCCCCGCGCGTCCCCTAGCAGCAGCCCCACCAGAGCGCGCTCCTCCTCCCCCCGCACCTCCCCTAGCAGCAGCCCCACTAGAGCGCGCTCCTCGTCCCCCCGCACCTCCCCTAGCAGCAGCCCCACCAGAGCGCGCTCCTCCTCCCCCCGCACCTCCTCCTCCTCCCGCTCCTCCTCCTCCCCCCCCCTCCTCCCCCTCCTCACTCCGCAAGGCTTCCTCTCCTCAGCCCCCCTCCTCCTCCCCCAGGAAGTCCTCCTCACGCCCGAAGTCAAAGTCAAAGTCTTCCTCCCGCCAGAAGCCCTCTTCCCCGAAGGCCTCCTCCAATGCCCCCTCAAACTCCACCCCCCCCCCAAACTCCCTCAGGAGGATGAGTGAGGGGGATGAGGGGGATGAGGGGGAGCAATAGGAACTCCACTGCAATCACACACAAACAAGAAGAGTATACACACGCACACACACAGTACACACACACACACACTGACACATAAGGTACACAAACACACAATCTTACACATACTGTACACACACAGATTCTAGCACTCAGTGAGAGCTACAGTAACACACACCAAACAACACTACCACAACATCCATGTGTACTGTATATACTGTACGGTTTGCCTGCTTGAATACATTCTTACAAATACTTTATAGTAAAATCCTTATGTTCTTTCTGTTGTTATCTAGATGCAGTACAAATAAATGTCTAAACATATCTTAATGTCTAAACATATCTTATAGGAAATAATGATTTAAATGATGAAAATCCTTCCTAAGATTCTTGTTGCCATGCAATTAAAACTATTAACATATTATTCAAATGTCATTTATCTCTTTTTCACCAACTGTTTTTGCTAAGACATTCCCTTTCCATTCAACTTTTAGTCCAAGAGATTTTTTGAAATCCATGAGACGGTAGCGTCCATCATATAGTGCCAGGGCCAGGGCCAGGGCCAGAGCCAGGGCCAGGGCCAGGGCCAGGGCCAGGGCCAGGGCCAGGGCCAGGGCCAGAGCCAGGGCCAGGGCAGTAGCCCTTTACTTGAACTAGATGTGACACTCACAATTGTGTAGTTTAATGTGTTTGATTAGTTGTTCTTGAAGAGCCATATTTATTTGGGGTTGTTTCTAATGAATGCTGTAGTTTGTACCCTGCGCCACCAGAGGGCGCTGGTTCCCTATTAGAGTGAGGCGCGAGGCTGTTTCCTCAGACTGACAGCCTGTGAAAACGAATATCTAACGTCTCCCGTGTTATTCTTGCTTCTATATAAAACAGGTATGTAAAGTCACCAAGCATGCTAGAACTAAGTAGGAACCATGAATGTATGTATTTAGCTTGTGAACTACAGAGTTCGGGGTCATTAAATCCAGCATAATCATTAGTTTGTTAAACGGAAAAGATCGCTAGCTTCTTTAGCTTGGTAGCTAACTAGCCAGATAGCCTAGCTGCTTCCCTCACGTAACGGCAGCTACTGGCCATGGTTCACGTATCCCAGTTGAGGGGATGGTTACTCACACCATTATTAAGTATTTCTTTTGTTTCATTTTGGCTCCTGGACTCATTGGGTTTATTTTCTGGCAACAGTAAGAAGGTATGAATGTGTAGAAGGTTAAAGTTAGACAGTAAGAAGGTATGAATGTGTAAAAGGTTAAAGTTAGACAGTAAGAAGGTATGAATGTGTATCAGGTTAAAGTTAGACAGTAAGAAGGTATGCATGTGTATAAGGTTAAAGTTAGACAGTAAGAAGGTATGAATGTGTAAAAGGTTAAAGTTAGACAGTAAGAAGGTATGCATGTGTATAAGGTTAAAGTTAGACAGTAAGAAGGTATGAATGTGTATCAGGTTAAAGTTAGACAGTAAGAAGGTATGAATGTGTATCAGGTTAAAGTTGGACAGTAAGAAGGTATGAATGTGTATAATAAGGTTAAAGTTAGACACGGTTTGATTGAACGTTTCTGAGCTGAGCGACGGTTGAGAGGAGTGTAGCTGTCGTCACCATGGTAACACATAGCCAGTTAGTTACGGTGGCTTCTAGCCACGCCCCCAGGATTCTGAATCTAAAGTGAAGGCCTATTGAACCGCGCCATCTTGGCTAGATTTGTAGTCATTTGACTATTTCCGGTGACTTTTGTACTTGCGCAGTTGTGCTTTTCTGTCCGACGCGCGTCCACGCACGTTCCCGGCTCTCCCCGCTTTGATTTAGCAATGAAAACTGGCTTGCATATTAACCTGTTTTTGTAAAAATATATCCATTGGAGAAATTATTTTTTCATCCAGGCATCTTAGTTTTAACAGGTTAATTATAGATGAACATGTTTTGTTTGCTAGTAGAAGGTATTAATTCTGTTCGCGTGTTAACTGTTTAGTATAAGTTTGGTTCTTTGGCATAGGCTGGTTTATTCTGAATATACATATATAATATAGATTGAATTTAACTATAAAGCAGTAATGACACTTTTAATTACTAGTATTAAAGACTAGTAGTGTGAACTGTATAAGACAGTAATGTAGCATTGAGTGCTACCAGGATAACTTTACTGTAGATATTAATTGGTCTATTGAGTCCATTGTTATTGCATCAGTGCAAGTGGAATGTATGTTGTAACTTATGTATCTCTGAAAGATAATTGTTGACATAAAAGAGAAAGAACAAATGAAAGGAACGATGAATACAGAAAGGATTCATTTCCAGTTGTATTTATTAGAGACGACTGACAGCCTGTGAAAACGAACATCTAACGTCTCCCGTTTTATTCTTGCTTCTATATAAAACAGATAAAACAGACCACATACATGTTACAGGGCCCCACGCCCCCCCTGACCTAGGACCTGTAACAGACCACATACATGTTACAGGGCCCCACGCCCACCCCTGACCTGGGACCTGTAACATAGACTCTACTCTTTACTTGAACTAGAATAATTAAATATCCATTTAATCAGGTAGGTCGGTTAGGTAGGTAGGTAGGTAGGTAGGTTGGTAGGTAGGTAGGTAGGCAGGTAGGTAGGTAGGCAGGTATGTAGGTAGGTAGGTAGGTAGGCGGGTAGGTAGGTAGGTGGGTAGGTAGGTAGGCAGGTAGGTAGGTAGGTAGGTGGGTAGGTAGGCGGGTAGGTGGGCAGGTAGGTAGGTAGGTAGGTAGGGAGGTAGGTAGGTAGGTAGGTAGGTAGGTAGGTAGGCAGGCAGGTAGGTAGGTAGGTAGGTAGGTAGGCAGGCAGGTAGGTAGGTAGGCAGGTAGGTAGGTAGGCAGGCAGGTAGGTAGGTAGGCAGGTAGGTAGGTAGGCAGGTAGGTGGGTAGGTAGGCAGATAGGTAGGTAGGTAGGCGGGTAGGTAGGTAGGTGGGTAGGTAGGCAGGTAGGTAGGTAGGTAGGTAGGCAGGTAGGTAGGTAGGTAGGTAGGTGGGTAGGTAGGCAGGTAGGTGGGCAGGTAGGTAGGTAGGTAGGTAGGTAGGTAGGTAGGTAGGTGGGTAGGTAGGCAGGTAGGCAGGTAGGTAGGTAGGTAGGCAGGCAGGTAGGCAGGTAGGTAGGTAGGTGGGTAGGTAGGCAGATAGGTAGGAAGGTAGGTAGGTGGGTAGGTAGGTAGGTAGGTAGGTAGGTAGGTAGGTAGGTAGGTGGGTAGGTAGGTAGGTAGGCAGGTAGGTGGGTGGGTAGGTAGGTAGGTAGGTAGGCAGGTAGGTAGGTAGGTAGGCAGGTAGGTAGGTGGGTAGGTAGGCAGATAGGTAGGCTACTTTACTAATCCTAACCCTAATCCCTGGGGGGAGAATTGCACAGTTACAGCAGCCACATTCAGAGTACACCAAAGAAGCAAACCTTAGATTAAAAATAATGTCATCACTTACATTGACTAACAATCTCATCAATTACATTGATCAGATACAGTCCAGAGTCAAATCAGGCCTAACCCAATTCATTTTTTGTTAGCTCAAGTGGCCTGCAGTATTGAATTGAAATCAAAATTCAAAAGAAATCATTATTGATAATGGCCGGGTTTCCCGATAAAGAACCTTCTTAAGGAACCCTTCTTAAGCAACCCTTTGCATGGGAGTTAAGACGTACTTTGGAGTTAAGTGCTTCTTAACTCAGTTAAGTGCTCCTTAACTCGTTCGGGAAACACGGCCAATATCTGTCAAATAGTATATGTTGGTGTTAATACACAAATGAAACCAAACAGCTCAGAGTTCAGAGTTAAGTGCACTGTGTTGCCTCTGTGTATGAAATGTGCTAATGTTCTTTGAGTCTGATTTGAAATAGATAGAACTTGGTATCTACTGTATTTTAGACACTTCTGCAACATATCACTAGCCTCCGCTAGACTTATTTCACCTCTTGCCCTGGGCAAAACTTTGTAGCAAAAGAGAATGAATATTCAATCTCAGAATAGCAACATCTCACGGTGCACCTTTTTTTTTAACTGTTTGCTTTGGAGCGCTTAATTCAACAGACAAGTCTGAGGTCTGGATAGCTGACTGCAGGAGTGGTGCACAACCTGGATATAACGAGCTGCTGCGTGTGCTCGTCTAACGAGGTGGTTGTGCAGGGGGTTATTTGGCCTTGTACTTGGAAGCATCCCAGGGGTCGCTGCTGGGATTACTCCAGTCATCTGCCTCAGGCCCCGTCTGGTAGTGACGCCAGGCAGACTTGTTGAATACCGGCAGACGCTCAAATGACTCGCTGGACACCGCCTGGGAACCAGACAGACAGACAGACAGAAAGACTGATGACACAACCTCCATATGGAGAAAGATGGATCAACCATGATCTCTGTGGGAACAATGATAGAAGTCAGGCAAGTTCATAGTGTTGGTGGTGGATGTCACTCTTAATAATAACTAGGATCTTAAACCTATTATACAGCATGTAGGATTTTATGGGTGGACATATTTCTACATAGCTATAATGAATCGAGAGGGATCAATCAATGAGGACCGTGTCATCCTGCTGTTTGGCTCTTTTACTCCAATTTCTGAAATTCAATGCATTCAAATGCAGTGTGAGCATGCAAAGATTCAATCAGCAACACGTCAGGTTGCGACGCCTTAAGAACGGCGTCCCCCAGGGATCTGTCCTGTCCCCCTCCTTTATAACATCTACACCTATGACCTGCCGATCACAGTCTCCAGGAAGTACGCCTACGCAGACGACCTTGCGCTGGTGTCCTTAGCTGGAGACTGACAGGCCATGGAGGAGACACTGAAGCAGGACATACCTCCAGAAATGGAGATTGAAGCCCAGCGAGGCAAAGACGGTGTCGGAGGCCTTCCACCTCAACAACAAGGAAGCCAAACGTGAGCTCCGAGTGCACATCGATGGAACACTCCTGCCATGCTGCGCCGAACCAACCTATCTCAGTGCAAGAAGTTAACAGCTCGTGTGGCGTTGATGAGACTGGTCCGATCGCGACAGAGTCCAGGATTTGCAGACAGGTGGAGTCAAAGCGAGAGGTTAACTCCTCCGCGTTAACGCACACGGGGCTGACTGGGCCGGGTAGAGTAGCGCTGGTAAACGCAGACGAGAAGCGAACAGCAGTGGAAGGGTTCAACATGCGGAAACGACGGGCCGGTGCAGATGGTTTGGCGATATCACATGAGAGAGATACATCAAATAAAACAGGCATATGATCAGAGAAAAATGCACCACAAACTTCGATATTAAAAACAGATAGACCATAAGATAGAACAAGATGGAGTGTGTGCCCGCGCTCTTGTGTGGGATCAGTCACCAACTGCACAAGATCAAATGAGTCAATAAGATTTAAAAAGTCTCTGGCCAATGGCTTGGAGGGACAGCACACATGTACATACAAGTACATACAGGACATACAGGACATGACATGCAGGACATACAGTACAGGACATACAGGACCCAGACTACTCCATGCCAGAGGACATATGGGTGGACATACCCAGACTACTCCAAGCCAGAGGACATGTGTATGGACATACCCAGACTCCTCCAAGCCAGAGGACATATGGGTGGACATACCCAGACTACTCCAAGCCAGAGGACATGTGTATGGACATACCCAGACTCCTCCAAGCCAGAGGACATATGGGTGGACATACCCAGACTACTCCAAGCCAGAGGACATATGGGTGGACATACCCAGACTACTCCAAGCCAGAGGACATGTGTGTGGACATACCCAGACTACTCCAAGCCAGAGGACATATGGGTGGACATACCCAGACTACTCCACGCCAGAGGACATATGGGTGGACATATCCAGACTACTCCAAGCCAGAGGACATGTGTGTGGACATACCCAGACTACTCCATGCCAGAGGACATGTGTGTGGACATACCCAGACTACTCCAAGCCAGAGGACATGTGTGTGGACATACCCAGACTACTCTAAGCCAGAGGACATGTGTGGACACAATTGCAGACTACTCCAAGCGGCTCCAGGCTGATAAACATTTACCCTCACAGCATGAGTTACAGGTTGTCCCTACGTGGGGGTATGAATGGTGTTTAGTGTTTAATACCTTCAGGTAGATGACAGCGTCGGTCCCCACCCCCTCCATGGAGTACAGGCTCAGGTCCCCCTGGAAATAGCGAGCGTAAAGTCTGGAGATGGGGAGCCCATAGCCAAACCCAGCCTGGGCACAGAGAGGAGAGGAGACTGACTAGGGCTGGGTATCAGGTCCAATTTCAAGAATCAATTCGATTCCGATTCACAAGGTTGAGAATCGATTATCACGATTTGATTCGATTCAATATTGATTCGGTTAGTGTTACTAAAAACTTTTTTTTTTAAACTGTAACCTTAATTGACTTTGACCTTTTGACCTTAATTTACTTAATTGACATGACTGCCAAGTTATCATCGTCATCATTAGGGAACGATTGCAGCTGCGTCGGCTCATTTTTGAAACAAACGCGGCTCCATGGATTTATGAAACGAACGCATTAAATATCGATAGCAGAACCGTTTGTCCATGAGCTTATCAATATTTTGGTACTGACCCAATGATGTACTGGTACCAGAAAAATACCCGATCCCGATATCCATCCCTACTGCTCACACGCACGCCACACACGCCACACACACACACACATACACACACACACACACACACACACACTAGCGGTAGCAGACGTTACCAGGGGAGCCGCCTGTGAGGGCTCCAGGCTGGGGGTGGGTGCGGTGGAGTACATGTAGTTGAACAGCCGGTCGATCTTCCTCAGGGGAACACCACCTCCGATGTCGCTAATCTGAGGGGGCGAAGAACGGGACGAGAACGAGAGAGAAGTGAGAGATGGATGTAGTACGTAAAAAACAGTGTGAGCGAACACTTCTCACATAAGTTCTATCATAGAGCGCAGAGACAACTATATCTCTAGGACTTGGATATGCTTTGATCAAGGGCCAGGACAGAGAGGCCCTGTCTGAATACTCTTAAAATGTATCCTTCCTCTTATTTCCTCTGAGAAATCACAGAGCTGATACAGCTGGAGTGGTATAAGCTGAGCACAGGAACACATGCTTTCTCCTATCCACACACTGTAGATCAGAGATGAGCTTATGGAATGGGGAGGGAGGGAGGGATATTCAGTGAACTCAGATGGGGTCTGAGGCGGACCTTAATAGACAGGTCCTCCTTTCCCAGGGTGACCAGGGCCTTGACGGGGGGGAACCCACTACTGCTGTTCTCATGGTGCTCCACTGTGGCCCGCATGGAGTTCTACAGTCAGGGAAACAAACATGGACACCGGGACATTGGTCTAACATCGCCCCATATCACAGACCATTCAGCATAGATATACAACATGATAGAACATGATACTTAGTCAATGAGGTTTCCGCTCTCCAAAAGTCTCCACAACACGGCTACAATAACATATTGACAACAGCTACAGTACATTCTGTCTTCTGAGTCTAGAGTTTCCTCTGGAAATCATTGTAGAAAACCCGGCCAGAGCAGAGTAGCGCTCACCTTGAAGAGCTCAAACAGCATGTGGAACAGATGAGACGGAACGTAGACCACCTGGATGGGCTTGGAGGGAGCCTTGGCTGGGAAACATAGTGACATGAACAGCACACATGTACAAAGCACCGACATTACTTACTCATACATTATAGGCATGTTTAAATAGTTAGTCTTAAGCACAGTTTTTAAAACTTCAAGTGTATCAGCCTATCTGACACTAGGGGGAGCCACAGGTTCATTGACATCATAGACGTCAGTTAGTTTAGCTTATTGTGATTGGATGGTAGGAACGAGAGTTAAGTTAGAGTGCGGGGTGTAGAGAGGAGTTAAGTTAGAGTGCGGGGTGTAGAGAGGAGTTAAGTTAGAGTGCGGGGTGTAGAGAGGAGTTAAGTTAGAGTGCGGGGTGTAGAGAGGAGCAGAGGTGTGTGCGCGAGTCTGTTTAGTTCAGTACAAGTCAGAGAACGTGAGAATAAGAGACAGATAAGGTCTATCGTGTTTTCTCTTTTGTTTTCGTGTTGATGGTCGGGAATTGGCGTTGTTTAAGTTTATAAGCACGTTGTTGGAAGCCTGTAGTGAGTCGAGGTTGTCAGAAGTACGACGTTCATTTCTGCATGCTAGCTACTAGGCTACCGTTGTTAGCCCTACTGTCTCGTCAGTGTTGCTAGTGCTAACGTGTTGCATGAGTCCAGTTAGTTGCACAGCAGAGAGCGTGCTGTGTAACTTTGAACAGAAGACGACAGTTAAGTTAAAGATCATGAACAGAACTTTGAACAAGAAAGAGAACGGTTTTGGGTTTTCCACCCAGAGGAGAGAGCTACAGTTTAACAGTCATCCGACGACGGACTGGGACTGGGGTTTCTGCATCGGCTTGGCGAGGCTGCACCGCCCCGATCTTTATTCACTTGCTGCGCGCACAGGACAGACTACTACGGAAGAGCATTAGGGCCAACAGCAGAGTTTTTTTTTTTTTTTAAGCTTAGTTTAAAGTCAGAAATTCTGACTTTTTTCTCAGAAGTTATTTCTGACCTTTTTCTCAGAAATTCTGAGGTTTTTTTTCTCAGAAATTCTGACTTTAATCTCAGAAATTCTGACTTTAATCTCAGAAGTTATTTCTGACTTTTTTCTCAGAAATTCTGACTTTAATCTCAGAAATTCTGACTTTAAACTCAGAAGTTATTTCTGACTTTTTTTCTCAGAAATTCTGACTTTAAACTCAGAAGCTTAAAACAATAATAAATTCAGTTGTTGGCCCTATTGCTCTTCCGTAGACTACAGACAGCACCCAGAGCACTTTGGAGCGAGCGAACATCAGACCTGGTGAGACTGTTGAACTGTTGAGTTGGACGAATTCAACGCGCCCATTCGTCATCAGACCTGCCACGTTTGTTATTTTGGTGTGAATGTGAGTGTGAGTGGGCCCACTATGTGCATTGTCTGTATTGTAGATAAAGATACAGTTCACTGGATTTAAAGTACAGTAATTACCATTTAGTTTGCCTTTAGAATAATTTGAAGTGATTCTAATTGTTCATATCAACAGTACTTTATTTTTATTGGTTAAAGGAACACTGTGAAGTGACTTTGTTTATAGCTAAATAGGATTAGCCTATTTCATCTCCATTGGTACTGATTTATAATCTATTGAATGGTAGTGAGTTTTCTGAGACTGTCAATTCAAATAGATTGTTTTGTACTATTTTCATATTTCTTTTTACTTTTATTTGGTCTAATATTTTGGGTCGAATAGTTTGACTAGTGTCAACTTTGGTTTATAAGCAGCCAGGGCTGAAAATTAACACCCGCCAATGGCGAGTAAAATTTCATTGGCGACTAAATTTCGGAGGCTATCCGCCACGCTGGCGGGTAAATGTTTGTACCAATCATGTAATAAATTATGTCATGTAATAAAGTCATGCTTCTGATCTGCTCCAAAATTGTTTGGGTTCTAAGTTGTACCATGCTCCACCCTTCCACCGAGTTTTGTGACAATCGGTCCAGTAGTTTTTGCGTAATCCTGCTAACAGACGAACAAACAAACAAACGCACAAACAAACGCCACACCACCGAAAACATGACCCTGCGCTGTCGCTGGGGCAGAGGCAGTGTTGAGGCAGTTAGAGGCAGTGTTGAGACATTTAGAGGCAGTGTTGAGACATTTAGAGGCAATGTTGAGGCAGTTAGAAGCAGTGTTGAGGTAGTGTTGAGGCAGTTAGAGGTAGTGTTGAGGCAGTTAGAGGCAGTGTTGAGGCAGTTAGAGGTAGTGTTGAGGCAGTTAGAGGTAGTGTTGAGGCAGATAGAGGCAGTGTTGAGGCAGTTAGAGGCAGTGTTGAGGCAGTTAGAGGTAGTGTTGAGGCAGTTAGAGGCAGTGTTGAGGCAGTGTTGAGGCAGTTAGAGGCAGTGTTGAGGCAGTTAGAGGCAGTGTTGAGGCAGTTAGAGGTAGTGTTGAGGCAGTGTTGAGGCAGTTAGAGGCAGTGTTGAGGCAGTGTTGTCCACAGCTCATGATTACTGTTTTACTGGCAAACTCACAGTTGACCTCTTTGATTTTCAGCTCCGGGGAAGCCAGGTAGTACTGCTCACACAGCATCTTGGCGGTCTCATAGGCATCTGCACAACACAATAGAAAATAGAAATTGTATAAAGATACATATTTACATGGTTTTCTTTAAAAATTCCTGGAACATGTATGATTGTCATTTGACAGGAAAAGGAATCACAAAAATAACTGACGTTATTATAGTTAGCCAACTGCATTGCATTCAACTCTGAACAAGCATGTTCAGTATGAACTACAGGCCTACAGTAGGCCAACCATTAACATAATCCTTATGCGTGGAAATATGAAAAAAACTAAAAATCACAATAAAAACGTTTAAGCATGTACATGAGATGTTTGGGGTTGTGATCTTGGCATCGCTCACCTTTGACCACCTCAGAAACATTGCAGGAAGGGTCAATACTGCCGATGTGT
>NC_140248.1:25379560-25394560 GCF_949987555.1 Borostomias antarcticus
TCTCCTGACCTCCTGTCTCCTCTCCTCCTGTCTCCTCTCCTCACCTCCTGTCTCCTGACCTCCTGTCTCCTCTCCTCACCTCCTGTCTCCTCTCCTCACCTCCTGTCTCCTCACCTCCTGTATCCTCTCCTCCTGTCCATTTCATCCCGTAGATTTTTCTGGAAAGGTTGCTTCAAAATGAAGCTTCATAGTGGCGGAGGGAGGATGGAGGCATATTCTTTGATCCATTCATCTGCACTGTCTATTTTCACTGTCGACCTTTCTTTTGGCCACCTTTGAACATGCCAGCTACACTAGAAATAACTGAAGCTAAAACTAACGTCAGGCTAGCTACTAGCTAGTTAGCTGCAGACAAAACTAACGTTAGCGGTGCTGTCAACTCTCCATCTGCGCTTTCAACTCACATGACCCCAGTGTTGCCAGATCGGATTGACAATATTCCAACCGCCCAATGTCATCAAAGGTGGCCCATTTGGAGGGAAAGTCTCCCAATCTGGCAACCCTGCCGACGCCAACCCCTCAAAGCAGAGGACTTTCCAAATGCTGCTTGCAGCGGAGAAAGAGGAGAATTCTGACTTGTTGCGTTGCGGCGATGTCTCAGAAATAATACTATGAAAAGTAGATCTATATCTGCTCAGAGTCTGGAGACGGGTGTGGATCGGTCCAGATCCGGACCGGAGTCCGGACTAGAGGATGGATGGATGGTCTAGTCTATCAAACTATCTATCAAACACAAACCCTCAATGTCATTTGATGGCCATCATCTGCCTCCTTTTTACCCACCTTATCGTTGCCTACTTTATTCATCATTGGTTACTGTGTTTTTTGAATGAATGAATTTGAACCTCTGGTGAATCCATGAGGTCGTCTCTTACTGGATGCGCGGGCTTGAGAGGAGAAGGGCGGAGCGCAGGCGATGGTTCCATCCAGGGCCAAGATGTTGATGATGGCCGTCTGCAGCTGGCTGAGCACCAGCACCAGCTATGGACACAGGGCCAGAAGACTGGGGTCAGTGGGATGAGTTGTATAGAACGGGAGTTGGAAAATAGCTTAATACACTCTATAGTGAAATACACTGGGCAATACACAATGCATATCTTTCCTGATTAAAATAAACCCCAAATTAAATAAAAAAAATACAGTGTAGAGTATTACTGGAGCGGTTAAGTGATATAATCGTTCAGTTGGTGATGCATGAAAATGGTCATGAGTAGTCTCTCCATGGGTCATTTGACAAGAAAATGGTCCTAGCCACTTGAAATTTCAAGATGGCCACCACCAAAATGCCAGTTTCTCTGCGATCTTGGATTGGATTTTTTAGCTGTTAACGCCCTATAGGAAGATACGTACCATACATGTACATGTGTCGGACCAATCGGATGTACGGTTTATGAGGAATTACTTCCCCATAAACCCACAGCTCTTGACCTTTGTACATCAACCTGTAACTGTTTTTAATAATAATAATAATAATAATAATAATAATAAAAATAATAACAATATTAATAATAATTATTATTATTAATGTCATATTTAATTTTGTTCTGTTGATATTTGTGTCATCAACATTGTAAATGAGGGAGACCTCAGTGCTTTACGAGTATAAATAATGGTTTGAAATGAAAATAAGAACATGGAATTGCTTTTCAGTGGCGCAGCTGGTAGCGGTGTTTATGAGAGGCATCAGAGGACCCGAGTTGGAACCCAGAGAGGGAAAGGGAGGGTGGAATCTACAGTCTACTGATGAGAGATGCAGGGGCACCTGGTACACTAAGGAGAGACTCACCTGGTACACTGAGGAGAGACTCACCTGGTACACTAAGGAGAGACTCACCTGGTACACTAAGGAGAGACTCACCTGGTACATGGCGTACTTGGGGATGATCTTCAGGCTGCGCAGTGTGCTGTGCAGATGCATGAACATGATGGACACAGGCCAGAGGGAGATGATGGTCAGAACGCCCACAAACGGGTTTATCCAGATTGCCGTGCCCGTGATCCCCAGCTGGACAGAGAAAAGGGAGGTGATGTTTTAACTATAGAGGGAGGTGATGTTTTAACTATAGAGGGAGGTGATGTTTTAACTATAGAGGGAGGTGATGTTTTAACTATAGAGGGAGGTGATGTTTTAACTATAGAGGGAGGTAATGTTTTAACTGTAGAGGGAGGTGATGTTTTAACTATAGAGGGAGGTGATGTTTTAACTATAGAGGGAGGTGATGTTTTAACTATAGAGGGAGGTGATGTTTTAACTATAGAGGATGGTGATGTTTAACTATAGAGGGAGGTGATGTTTTAACTATAGAGGGAGGTGATGTTTTAACTATAGAGGGAGGTGATGTTTTAACTATAGAGGGAGGTGATGTTTTAACTATAGAGGGAGGTAATGTTTTAACTGTAGAGGGAGGTGATGTTTTAACTATAGAGGGAGGTGATGTTTTAACTGTAGAGGGAGGTGATGTTTTAACTATAGAGGGAGCTGATGTTTTAACTATAGAGGGAGGTGATGTTTTAACTATAGAGGGTGGTGATGTTTTAACTATAGAGGGAGGTGATGTTTTAACTATAGAGGGAGGTGATGTTTTAACTTAAGAGGGAGGTGATGTTTTAACTATAGAGGGAGGTGATGTTTTAACTATAGAGGGAGGTGATGTTTTAACTATAGAGGGAGGTGATGTTTTAACTGTAGAGGGAGGTGATGTTTTAACTATAGAGGGAGGTGATGTTTTAACTAAAGAGGGAGGTGATTTTTTAACTATAGAGGGAGGTGATGTTTTAACTATAGAGGGTGGTGGTTTTAACTGTAGAGGGTGGTGATGTTTTAACTATAGAGGGAGGTGATGTTTTAACTATAGAGGGTGGTGGTTTTAACTGTAGAGGGTGGTGATGTTTTAACTATAGAGGGAGGTGATGTTTTAACTATAGAGGGAGGTGATGTTTTAACTATAGAGGGAGGTGATGTTTTAACTATAGAGGGAGGTGATGTTTTAACTGTAGAGGGAGGTGATGTTTTAACTGTAGAGGGAGGTGATGTTTTAACTATAGAGGGAGGTGAGTGGATATCCAAGGCATATCAGGCTACGTTTCATCCAAAGACCAGGAGCTAGAGACAGTGAAGCTTAATACTGTAGATGATTTCTTAGAGAACAGTTCTTACATCAGAAAGATCAAAATTCCCATTGGTCCACAGAATGATGGACAGGATTGAAAGGGCCGTCTTTAGGATGGCGTACTGAAGAGATCCCAGCTTCAGCAAAAATAACGTGTTCCTGTGATGTTGACAAGAAACAGACATTTTAGAGATTGAAACCTGTGTCTCTAGGGGCATGTGCTAAAGAGCTGATATCTGGACCATGTAGGGGTGTAGCAATATTTTGTGCCACGAAATATCTCGATATAATAACGGGACAATATGTATAGACAAGATTAAAAACTGTCTTGCGAAACACAAAAAAGTAGATGTGTAATAATAAAAATAATAATAAAATAATAATAATAATAACAATAATAATAACAATAATAATAATAATAATTATTATTATTATTATTGTTATTATTATTATTATTATTATTATTATAGGACTGGCTGCGAATGAGCCACTATCACCTAACTTGCACCCTCGTCTGTTCAAACAAAGCATTGAAGAAGATGGGAGAATGCAGATCAGTGCTTGTATTAGATCAATTATGTCCTAATATAATTATAAAACCTAAACACTGAACTATAGGACAAACACAGCATTGTTTTGCATTTTGTGTCTTTTGAATAAAATATAATTTTTCCAGTCATACATTCATCATTCAGGTTTTGTTAAAAAAAATATTGTTATAATATCGTATCGTATCGATAACGTGAACCCAGTATCGTGTATCGTATCATATATCATATCGTTACACTCCTAGTACCACACACTCCAAAGAAGAGCTATTCTTGAGCAGAGGCAGAGACTGGTTATTGGTGGTTGCCCATGGTTACCGTGTGATGGGCAGGCGGGGCAGACAGGGGCAGCAGCAGCAGCAGGGCCCCGTGCTGATCCTGAGCGTCTTCTTCTCTGAGCGTCTGAGGAACGCCTCACTGCCCCCACACTCCTCAATCATCAGCACCAGGAACTTATACACCACAACCGCAAAGTAACTAGAGAGAGACAGAGAGAGAGAGAGAAGAGGGGAAGAAGACAGAGAGAGAGAGAGAAGAGGGGAAGTGCTTGGGTTATGCCAGCTTGTCAGCGTGGTCATCTTACCTTTGAGCCCTTGCCTTGGCCTGGAGTGTCGCTCTGCTTCTGCTCTGCGGAATACAGCCATGGTTCTGTGTTGTGACCCTGGTTCTGTGTTGTAACCCTGGTTCTGTGTTCTAACCCTGGTTCTATGAGTGCAGCGAAGCCCCGAATGGCAAGGCAAGTTTATTTGTAGCACATTTCAGCAACAAGGCAATTCAGTGCTTTACATGAGACACTAAAAGCATCAAGACAAAGTGCAACACATAAAAGGTCATATAAAATGAAATGCAGGAAAAATAAAATACAGGAATAAAAGTTACAGTGCAGTGTATGAATGAATAATTATTAGATTTAATAAAAAGCAGCGGCAAAAACAGACTCCTTCAGCAAACACTGAAGTTTGATGAATACGTTTTCCTTTGATGATTTTCTGCATTGTGCCATAAACAGCCACTGCTCACGTGTGGACTGACTGATCGGATGTTTCCGGCGCAGCGCCCCAGTGTAATGATTAAGAGTGTCATTAAAGCGGGGTTAGTTGGACCATGTCTGCCAACGCTGCTGACAGTTCATTCCCCCGGGGGAAAGGGCACTGACCTCTCTGGTTCATGAGTAACTTTATACCTTTATAGCACAGATTGCTGTGACGCACCAATCAAGAGGATGTGTTTCATTTACCTCAGATGTTGCTCTTTTGCTGCTGTTCATTAGTCTCTGAGTGAGTGAGTGAGTGAGTGAGTGAGTGAGTGAGTGAGTGAGTGAGTGAGTGAGTGTGTGTGTGAGTGAGTGAGTGAGTGAGTGAGTGAGTGAGTGAGTGAGTGTGAGTGTGAGTGTGAGTGTGTGAGTGAGTGTGAGTGAGTGAGTGAGTGAGTGTGAGTGAGTGAGTGAGTGAGTGAGTGAGTGAGTGAGTGAGTGAGTGAGTGAGTGTGTGTGAGTGAGTGAGTGAGTGAGTGTGAGTGTGAGTGAGTGAGTGAGTGAGTGAGTGAGTGAGTGAGTGAGTGAGTGAGTGAGTGAGTGAGTGAGAGGAAACTCACCAATTAGAGACCATATCTGTGAACATGACGGCCTTTGGGATCCACATTCCAAAACAGGACATGGTGGCGATGACCTGAGACACAGACCAGTATTACCCTCCACACACACACACACACACACACACCAGTATCACCCTCCACACACAGACCAGTATTACCCTCCACACACAGACCAGTATTACCCTCCACACACACACAGACCAGTATTACCCTCCACACACAGACCAGTATTACCCTCCACACACCTCCCTCAACATTCAGGAACATTAATGCCATTAGTTATAGGTTATACAGACCAAAACAAACATTCATGACTAAATAATTACCAGAGAGAAATGTTGAAATATATTCTTGGTAACCCTTCCTTTTACAATCCCCCAATTACAGTATTTACCTGGTAATTTGTAGTATATTATTGGGTAATTACCACTGGTAATATGTAGTATATTATTGGGTAATTACCACTGGTAATTTGTAGTATATTATTGGGTAATTAATTACCACTGGTAATATGTAGATACATACTGAGAAACCACAGCGTAATTACTATATTATTGGGTATTCACCAGGTAAATACTTAGTAATTACTATATTATTGGGCATTCACCAGGTAAATACTTAGTAATTACTATATTATTGGGTATTCACCAGGTAAATACTTAGTAATTACTATATTATTGGGCATTCACCAGGTAAATACTTAGTAATTACTATATTATTGGGTATTCACCAGGTAAATACTTAGTAATTACTATATTATTGGGCATTCACCAGGTAAAGACTTAGTAATTACTATATTATTGGGTATTCACCAGGTAAATACTTAGTAATTACTATATTATTGGGCATTCACCAGGTAAATACTTAGTAATTACTATATTATTGGGCATTCACCAGGTGAATACTTAGTAATTACTATATTATTGGGCATTCACCAGGTAAATACTTAGTAATTACTATATTATAGGACATTCACCAGGTAAATACTTAGTAATTACTATATTATTGGGTATTCACCAGGTTAATACTTAGTAATTACTATATTATTGGGCATTCACCAGGTAAATACTTAGTAATTACTATATTATTGGGTATTCACCAGGTAAATACTCAGTAATTACTATATTATTGGGCATTCACCAGGTAAAGACTTAGTAATTACTATATTATTGGACATTCACCAGGTAAATACTTAGGAATTACTATATTATTGGGCATTCACCAGGTAAATACTTAGTAATTACTATAGTATTGGGCATTCACCAGGTGAATACTTAGTAATTACTATATTATTGGGTATTCACCAGGTAAATACTTAGTAATTACTATATTATTGGGCATTCACCAGGTAAATACTTAGTAATTACTATATTATTGGGCATTCACCAGGTAAATACTTAGTAATTACTATATTATTGGGTATTCACCAGGTAAATACTTAGTAATTACTATATTATTGGGCATTCACCAGGTAAATACTTAGTAATTACTATATTATTGGGTATTCACCAGGTAAATACTTAATAATAACTATATTATTGGGCATTCACCAGGTAAATACTTAGTAATTACTATATTATTGGGTATTCACCAGGTAAATACTTAGTAATTACTATATTATTGGGTATTCACCAGGTAAATACTTATATATATTGTATTGTATTGTACAATATATATTATATTGCACTGTACTTTAGATTGTGATTCTTGCACTTTGCCTTCAGCACTAGATTATGCTCTTAGTCACTTGTTTGTTTTAGAAAGAAGATGCACTTGTGAGTTCTGGCAAGTAGTAGTACATTGGCTCTTCCTACGTTAAATGCAATTATTGTTAGTCGCTTTGGATAAAAGCGTCTGCTAAATGACTGTAATGTAATGTAATTATTGGGCATTCACCAGGTAAATACTTAGTAATTACTATATTATTGGGCATTCACCAGGTAAAGACTTAGTAATTACTATATTATTGGACATTCACCGGGTAAATACTTAGTAATTACTATATTATTGGGCATTCGGCAGGTAAATACTTAGGAATTACTATATTATTGGGCATTCACCAGGTAAGTACTTAGTAATTAAGGGACTGTAAAAGGAAGGGTTAGCAGTTTCTTTTTGGGTTGGGTTGTTTGCATTGTAGAAGCTGCCTTCATGCAGTAAACATGCTCGTTTCCTACCGGCGCAGCACCATTGACCCAGATGAGTGTCGTCTTCTTAGGATACGAGATCTTCCTGTATATGAACACACACTCCTCCAGGTACAGCAGCAGGGACAGGGCGGACATCAGGGTCAGCATGGAGTACAGGGCCACCCCAAACACATCCAGCTCTGGGAAAGAGAGGAATTACAGTAAGAGGGGGAGAAGGACAGGGGGGAGACAGAGAGAGAGAGAGAGAGAGAGAGAGAGAGAGAGAGAGCGTGCATGCATGCAGCGTGCATGAGCCACTCCCCCCCTCCCAGCCCTGACCCCCCAGAGACCCCCCTCTCCCCCAGAGACCCCCCCTCCCAGCCCTGACGTGAGGAGACGAGCGGTGTTCCTCACCAGGGTCAGTCCATCACCATCAGACGCACCTGGGACCATCAGCACCGCTCCCTAGAAAAGCTCTCCCAGACCGTCTCTCAGTGCTTCAGTACCGACCCTTCTGGACCCTCCCGCCGTGTCTCCCACGTCTCCCAGACCGTCTCTCAGTGCTTCAGTACTGCTGTGTGGTATCGTTCTGACAAGCCCACCAAGCCTCTAGCGCCTCTCGTTGTTTCCTTACCTAATACCTGCTGTCTGTTCCCCTCCCGCCGTGTCTCCCACGTTCCCCAGCTCCCTCGCTCCCTGTGCTCCCTCCTCCTCTCGTGTACCCTGGACAGACCCCCCTGGATAGGGACACGGACAGCCCCTCAGACACCCCCACGGATTCCCCTCGTACCTGACGGACCCCCCAGGATTAACGGAAACGGACCCTTGCTCTCGGACACCCCTTCTCGGACACGGACTTGTACCTCAGCCGACACGCACATTTACAACACGCTCAACACATTCGCATGCACACACACACATAGTTACACACACACACGTAGTTACACACACACATAGTTACACACACACCTCACAAACAAACCCTCCAGACGCACCACACATCCTCCCTCACTTCCCTCCCTATTTATAGTAATAAACGCCCTCGGGCTGAAACCTGCCCCTGTGTCCGTCTGCCTGTCCGTCTGCCTACTGGGTCTATTGGTCTGGCTCTGAACCTGACATCGTGTCCTCCAACGACCCCCCCCACCCCCACTGACTGTTGTTCCACATACTTCAACAGCACACACACAACACACACACACACACACACACTACACACACAGTATGAGACATGCTCACCTACCCCACTACACTCTGCACACACACTGCACACACACTGCACACACTCACCACGCTGGAATCTTGAAAAGAACAAGTCTCCATGTGCTGTTTTATAATTGCTATCACACTGAGGGCCGACTGCATGACGCTCTGTTCAAGGCACACACAGCCCATGGTTTAAGGCACACACAGCCCATGGTTTAAGGCACACACAGCCCATGGTTTAAGGCACACACAGCCCATGATGTCAAGCTGGTCAAAGCAGCACATCAAACATCTCACTGTGTTCAGAGAACAGCCATAGCCTACATCAATATACACCTTTAGTAGCCAGCGGCACTATTCAAGTACATCTGACATTAGATCAGTTATGGCTTTAAGAGGTAAGTCTCAAGTAAAAGTTCACAGTGCGTTTATAAATACACTTTTAAAATCAGCCGGATGCGGTGGATAATGAAACAAGTGGCCTGATAGCCTCGTATCTCACTCACGCGTTATGACCTCGATGGCCAGCGGGGGGTCCTGTAAACACGCGGGGTTGATTGTGCCGTTCAGCGCCTCCTCCAGGTCCATGGTCGTTTGAAGTTACAAGAGTTGACCGGCAGCTTGTGAAAAATGTGGCTACAGTACAAACTATGGATAATGACCAAGAGGACCGATATCTAGTTGTTCACGGGAAAGTCCACAACAATGAGAAGAGGCGCAAGCGGAAAGTCACAGGTGATAAAGCCGAGAGTTTCCCCCACAATTCACTTGTTACAGATGAGGGAGGGGTGATCAGTAGTGGGCAGGCTGCTCCTCGGTCTGCTCATATAGGTCCGGTCATATCCCTCTTTTATAGGTCCGGTCATATCCCTCTTTTATAGGTCCACCTCAACTCGGTTGCATTTCAGTCCGTTTTTTTCATTGAACAGATCAGATTATGGGGATGACTACATCTGAATATTGGCCTAGGATGAAACAGTTTTACGACACACGGGGCCCAATAAAACTTCTGACATGATAAGTTTAATGTCTCAGAGAGTGAGTAGGCTGTTGGTTTCGCTAGGCTATATCAGTTACTACATTTAAAATAAAATAATAATAATTGTTATCACTAAAGTGAAACAAGAGCCAGAGAGAGAGAGGAGGAGGAGGAGGAGGAGGAGGAAGAGCCAGAGAGAGAGAGGAGGAGGAGGAGGAGGAGGAAGAGCCAGAGAGAGAGAGAGAGGAGGAGGAGGAGGAGGAGGAAGAGCCAGAGAGAGAGAGGAGGAGGAGGAGGAGGAGGAGGAGGAAGAGCCAGAGAGAGAGAGGAGGAGGAGGAG
The DNA here is from genome assembly GCF_949987555.1 of Borostomias antarcticus. Taxonomy (NCBI): domain Eukaryota; kingdom Metazoa; phylum Chordata; class Actinopteri; order Stomiiformes; family Stomiidae; genus Borostomias; species Borostomias antarcticus. The sequence continues at coordinate 25,389,466 of NC_140248.1, forward strand.
GAAGAGCCAGAGAGAGAGAGAGAGGAGGAGGAGGAGGAGGAGGAAGAGCCAGAGAGAGAGAGGAGGAGGAGGAGGAGGAGGAAGAGCCAGAGAGAGAGGAGGAGGAGGAGGAGGAAGAGCCAGAGAGAGAGAGGAGGAGGAGGAGGAGGAGCCAGAGAGAGAGAGGAGGAGGAGGAGGAGGAGGAGCCAGAGAGAGGAGGAGGAGGAAGAGCCAGAGAGAGAGAGAGGAGGAGGAAGAGCCAGAGAGAGAGAGAGGAGGAGGAGGAAGAGCCAGAGAGAGAGAGAGAGAGGAGGAGGAAGAGCCAGAGAGAGAGAGAGAGAGAGGAGGAGGAGCCAGAGAAAGAGGAGGAGGAGGCGGGCCGGCGGGCCTTTCCTCCTCCTCTCTCTCTGGCTCCTCCTCCTCTCTCTCTCTCTCTCTGGCTCATCCTCTCTCCTTCTCCTCCTCTCTCTCTGGCTCCTCCTCCTTCTCTCTATCTCCTCCTCCTCTCCTCCTCCCCCTCTTTCTCTGGCTCTTCCTCCTCCCCCTCTTTCTCTGGCTCAGTCCATCCAGAACAGTGCTGCCAGGATCCTGATGGAAGTGTGGAAATACCATTTCACCCCTATCCTGGCATCTTTGCACTGGCTCCAAATCAGGCCAGGCCTAAAGGGTTAGGGTGAGGGCCGAGGTCCAGGCCTAAAGGGTTAGGGTGAGGGCCCAGGTCCAGGCCTAAAGGGTTAGGGTGAGGGCCCGGGTTAGGGTGAGGGCCCAGGTCCAGGCCTAAAGGGTGAGGGTGAGGGCCCAGGTCCAGGCCTAAAGGGTTAGGGTGAGGGCCCAGGTCCAGGGTAAGGGTGAGGCCCCGGGTTAGGGTGAGGGCCCGGGTTAGGGTGAGGGTGAGGGCCCAGGTCCAGGCCTAAAGCCAGAAGTGGACTGGTGTCTAACATGAATATGATCAGGTGCTTTCCCCAAATACAAACCCCTGCTGTTTTTAGTTGTGTTGCACGTTCCTGTCATGGAAAGGTCCTTGAGATACAAATCTCTGGCACTTGAGGTCATGACCCTATGTAGATAGATAACCATCTATAACTCTACACAAACACTCCTCCTGAGCAAACACTGGCTCATCTTCATGAGGTGAAAAATGAAGGTCTCTCCCTTCATGCCTTTGTCATTGACCTCGCGGTCCCTGACCCCTGGGTGTGTGTGAACATCACGTACTGTGTGTCACCCACGGTTACGCAACCTGCTGTTGGCTTGTGGGCTCGATCTAGAGCCTGAAGGATGACATGAACAAGGGCAAAGGTGTCCCTGCTTGAGTCCCTCCCTCCCAGGCCCCTCCCCCCCAGGCCAGTCCCCTCCCCCCCAGGCCAGTCCCCTCCCTCCCAGGCCAGTCCCCTCCCTCCCTCCCAGGCCAGTCCCCTCCCTCCCTCCCAGGCCAGTCCCCTCCCTCCCAGTCCCCTCCCTCCCTCCCAGGCCCCTCCCTCCCTCCCAGGCCAGTCCCCTCCCTCCCAGGCCCCTCCCTCCCAGTCCAGGCCCCTCCCTCCCAGGCCAGTCCCCTCCCTCCCAGTCCAGGCCCCTCCCTCCCAGGCCAGTCCCCTCCCTCCCAGGCCAGTCCCCTCCCTCCCTCCCAGGCCAGTCCCCTCCCTCCCTCCCAGGCCAGTCCCCTCCCTCCCAGGCCCCTCCCTCCCAGTCCAGTCCCCTCCCTCCCCCTCCCTCCCAGGCCAGTCCCCTCCCTCCCAGGCCCCTCCCTCCCTCCCAGGCCAGTCCCCTCCCTCCCAGTCCCCTCCCTCCCAGTCCAGTCCCCTCCCTCCCCCTCCCTCCCAGGCCAGGCCCCTCCCTCCCAGGCCAGTCCCCTCCCTCCCAGGCCAGTCCCCTCCCTCCCAGTCCCCTCCCTCCCAGGCCAGTCCCCTCCCTCCCAGTCCAGTCCCCTCCCTCCCAGGCCAGTCCCCTCCCTCCCAGGCCAGTCCCCTCCCTCCCAGGCCAGTCCCCTCCCTCCCAGGCCAGTCCCCTCCCTCCCAGTCCCCTCCCTCCCAGGCCAGTCCCCTCCCTCCCAGGCCCCTCCCTCCCTCCCAGGCCAGTCCCCTCCCTCCCAGGCCAGTCCCCCCCCTCCCAGGCCAGGCCCCTCCCTCCCTCCCAGGCCAGTCCCCTCCCTCCCAGGCCAGTCCCCTCCCTCCCAGTCCCCTCCCTCCCAGGCCAGTCCCCTCCCTCCCAGTCCCCTCCCTCCCAGGTCAGTCCCCTCAGAGCACATGCTGAACTAGTCTGCCTTGATTACACTGTACACTTCCTTTAGAATACATCAATAATTGTATGCAATCGATTAATCCAATGAAAAAATGCCAGGATGTGTAAACGCTTTCTCATGTATAAATCAACACATTGTGGGTAAACTGGCTCTATGTTAATGTAATGGTAAATGGTAAATGGACTGCACTTATATAGCGCTTTTCCACCTTAGCGGCACTCAAAGCGCTTCACAATGGCCTCTCATTCACCCATTCACACACACATTCACACACCAATGGCGGCAGCTGCCATGCAAGGCGCTAACCTGCTCATTGGGAGCAATTAGGGGTTAGGTGTCTTGCTCAAGGACACTTCGACATGTGAACAGTCGGAGCTGGGATTTGAACCACTGACCCTTCGATCACTGAACGACCCGCTCTACCAACTGAGCTACAGCCACCCCAGTGTGTAAGAACATTGTACTGTAATAGCATTATCATCCAGGATCTCCAGCCTCACTGTCCTGCTCCCTCGGAGCTGAACATCAGATCACTCACTGATCTACGGATGTTGAGTAAGATTTGTTTACTTGCTTGTTAATGGAACTGAACTTATTTGTAATTGTTTTTGGAACGAACGTTATCAACGGGAGTTGCGTGAAATGTAATCATGATTTAGGGTCTGACTGCACATGAGGGCCACGCCATGTAGTGAAGGATAATTGGGATGCCGGGAAATTTCAATGAGACGGCGGAAGAAGACACAAAAATGAAGCGAGCAAAGCGCAGTCCAGCGTGGGACGTTCTTATCAATTAATCGACTATCGTTTGTTAAGGTTAACAATTATCGATTAATGAAATTCCTGGAAATTTGCAACCCTACTCTGATCATAAGACTTTCTTTCATGTAAATAAGGAGGGAGTCATTAATTCAGTCCTTGAATACACCAGTATCAAATTTTATTTGTTAAATGGCAACATTAATACAATGTGTTGTTCATTTAAATGAAAACACTGAATTGAATTACACATTAAAACTTAATATATGTTTATTACAAAATCACAAACAACCAAAAACTGTCTGGGTTAGATTAGTAGAAACAGTGAGAAAATAGAGCATGCAAACATGGATTGCATAAAAAAGATAAATATATTAATTAAAAAAGAAACAGTCAATTGGTCCAGGATTTTTCTTATCAACAGATGTTGCTCATGTACTGTATGTCACACATAATACACACATCCCTATGGCATCAAACTAATGTGAAATAGTCCTGAAAACATGAGGAGGCCATGGCCTTGCTTCTCAGGGTCTGATTCAATCATTTGATGATTCCAAGCAAAACCCATCCTGAAAACACGCAGCCACCGGTAACACTCACCAGTAACACTCAGCCACCAGTAACACTCAGCCACCAGTAACACTCAGCCACCAGTAACACTCAGCCACCAGTAAGGTTTCAGACAGGATCAAACACTCATTAGTTAGGTCTCAGTTAGGTCTCAGTTAGGACTCAGTTAGGACTCAGTTAGGATGCTTTCATGTCAACTTCACCATTCATTTAGAGTAAGTTAAATAGAAATGTGAAAGCAGAAATCACTCAGTTAAGAGGTTGTAGTGCCTACCCCCTTTTTGGTAGTGTCTCCTTACATAAAAAACAAGTCAGTCACCTTCTTAGACTCTACATGAAAATGGCCTGGAATTAATGAATGATGGATAGATGAATGAATGAATGAATGTGTAATATTTTACCTAATTGCCTTGTTGATTTATTCAATTATTAATCACAACACCCCTTAACTACTGTATAATGATCATCTGAACCACAGAAAGCAGCATTTGGTCAAGGATCATTGTGCTGTTGAAAACAAGCAAAACCTTTCCTTATTTCTCAATCTATGGACCTCCACCCTAACCTTAACCCCTAACCCTTACCCTAACCCCTAAGCCCAACACTAACCCTGACCCCAACCCTAACCCCTAAGCCTAACACTAACCCTAACCTTAACCCCTAACCCTTACCCTAACCCCTAAGCCTAACCCTAACCCCTAAGCCTTACCCTAACCCCTAACCCCTAAGCCTTACCCTAACCCCTAACCCTTACCCTAACCCCTAAGCCTTACCCTAACCCCTAACCCCTAAGCCTTACCCTAACCCCTAACCCTTACCCTAACCCCTAAGCCTAACCCTTACCCTAACCCCTAAGCCTTACCCTAACCCCTAACCCTTACCCTAACCCCTAAGCCCAACACTAACCCTGACCCTGACCCAGACTGTTAGAGTTATGATGGACTAAGAAGACTAAAGTAGAGCTAGAAGAATGCTTTGGACAAAATGAAGACAAATAATAATAATAATAAATAATAATTAAAAAAGGAATGAAAAACAATAACAAGAATAAAATACGGTATATAATGTAAATACAATATTCTGAAAGGATAAAAAACTGCTTCACAGGAAAGTGAGATTAATTGTTTGATATCTAAAGTAGCAAATGAAAGATTTGGACACGTGAACTCTCTTTCCACACCCTCCCTTCAGAAAAATAGATCATAATAAACATACTGGAAATATAACAGCAACTTAAATAAAAACATAAATACAACATACTTGCTATACAGTGCACTGAATGACCGTAGCTTATTGGGCCTCTGCAATCCACTGAGCACTGGTGCACACAGGCAAATTATAATTATGCGTTGCTCAAATGTTCACAAATTACACACACGTTCGTGGTTGATTTGCACAAGTGTTTGAACGCACATTTCAGTTAGGATTTGTCCCAGCTTTAAAGATCATGGCTTAAAAAAAGGTTTTGGGAAAATAAACTAAAATCACATTTGGACTTGAAAAGTGAAACCCCTCCATTCTGCACCGTCCTATCTTCACTGAGC
>NC_140248.1:25397060-25412060 GCF_949987555.1 Borostomias antarcticus
GGTGAGGGGTCAAGGGTTACAGTTCAGTGGATTGACAGAAATGATCTTCTGATTGGAATTGTTTACACAGCAACATGATATGACCAACCCTAGCTAGCGGTCAGCCCATGCTGATCCTTGACAATGACATGAGAATTAAGTTTTGCCGTCATGTCATCACAGGTCACAGGTCACATGTCACCACAGGTCACGTCATCACAGGTCATATGTCATCACAGGTCAACATACCAGCATCCTCACTGTGATGTATGTTGTTTCCAAGGAGACAGGGGTTGGCCTCACCATCTGAGGAGCTGTAGGGGTGGAAGGAACCAGGACTGTGATATTACTGAACCAGGACTGTGATATTACTGAACCAGCACTGTGATATTACTGAACCTGGGGTGCGTTTCCCAGAGGCATCGCAGCGCTACGTTCATCGTGAGATACGTCGTTAGGTCCCTCTAGGTGGCGATGCGTTTCCCAGAGCCTTCTTGGCTAAGGTATACCCTGGCTAAGGAGGCTCTGGGAAACAGCTCCACCCAAGGTACCTGGTGAATCAGCCTTACGATGTACCTTCTGAAGATACATCGTTAGCCCTCCCTGGAGCCGAAGCGCTGTTTCCCAGAGCCTTCTTAGCCAAGGTATACCACAGCCAAGGTATACCATAGCCAAGGGATACTTTCTGAAGGGCGGTCGGACCCCATCGTAAGATGTCCCTTAGTGATGCGCTCCGTTCATCCCGTTATAGTTTTCGCACGATCAGAGCAAAATTATACTTTTACAAAGGAGAGTTGCAATAAAGCGCACATCTATCTACTCTACCTGCGCGTAGCCTACATAGCCCAACACATCAAGGGAATGTTAGGGTTAGGATGCCAAATAAAATATAGGGACTATCCATAATATAAATTCAACACTTTCTTATGTAAAGGAGCAATATTTTCTTAAGTTAAGGAGCAATTTGATGGCATATGTCTTTTCTGTCTGTAGGCTACCCCACCACTATATAGGATACCAACAGATATTAGGCGAATTGATTAATCCAATGAGGCCTTCTAGACCCATAGTAGGGTAGACACAGGTAAATATTCAAGGTCCCCTTCTATTTAGTGTGTCACAGCCAACTCATGCTTCGTGTAGGCCTATACATCATGGCTGCATTAAAACAATAGTGTGTTTAATTTATGAGTAGCGTATTGTGTCATGTAGGAGATTTCGTTCTCAGGACATCATAACGTACTCCATCCTTCTGGTCCGTACTGAGAGGCAAAAGAGCATTTTCATATGCAGCCCCTTCCTCTTGGAACTCCTTACAGCTGAGTTTTAAGTTGTCCAATTTGATCTCTCTCACAAGGTTTAAGCGACTATTGTCTGATTTAGTGAGTGTGCCAATGTCATGTTCTTGCACTCTAAGATAACTCTCCCCTGTTCTCATCCCCCATGCACTTTGCACTTTTAGACTTCCGACTTTTATTGTTGTTATTGTTACACATAGTCCTGTATGTTTTATTGTAATTCTGTCCTGTTGTTTGTAACTTAGTGTAACGAGTGCTGAATGATTGTGAACAGGTCACACTTGAAAATGAGTCCTCTGAACTCAACGTGTTTTTTTTTTTACCTGTATAAATAAAGGTTACATTTTTTTTTTTTTTCAAAATGCCTATGAACATTCCCTACCTGACAGGACGCGCTACCCATGAATTGAACATAACATAATGGGTGGTAGGTCATCCTGACACAGTGAACAAAATCAGTCACTTATTTAGCTATCATCATCATCATCATCATCATCATCCTTCTAGCCCCTTCCCACTCTGTGTCGTCAGCTGTCCCTACCCAGCCACTCTTACCCATTTTTTTTTTTTTACCTTTTGCTCTCTGCTTTCTGTTTCCCCACCTCTGCCTTGCGGCATTCTGCTAAGTGCTTACTGTGCTTTGCTATGATTCACTCAAATATCATATTAGAGACTACAGGGATAGCTAACACATAATGGCCGACCATGTAGGCAACTTCTCTGTAACTATTTGTGCTCTCTCCTGTTAGTCATGTCTCTCTTATGAAGTATCTAGCCCATGTTTACTGCTCTGTAGATGTTCTTAGCCAGTAGACAAACATATTCCAGGAGCTTGGCCTGGCCTAATTAGCCAGCCCATCAGCCAGGCTTGACCTGGCCTGGTTCAGAAAGCTCCAGCCTGGATGGACAGAGAGCAGAACTGACCTTCTGCCGTTGGGCTGTAAGATGGCGCTGGCCTGCTCAGGGTCTATGTGCACCAGACGAGTCACATAGGAGTGGCCATCACCCAGACTGAGACCAGAGAGAGAGAGGGAGAGAGAGAGAGAGAGAGAGAGAGAGAGAGAGAGAGAGAGAGAGGAGAGAGAGAGAGAGAGAGAGAGGGGGAGATAGAAAGAGGGATATAGAAAGAGGGAGGGGGAGAAATTGGTGATAGGAAGGTAAAGAGAGAGAGAAAGAGAGAGAATGGCAGAGGTAGAGTTTAGTAATGCAGTCGTTGTAATATTCATGCAGATGGTTTCCGGCTGCGCTCCCGTCTGAGTGCTCCTGCTCTTCTTCACCTCGTATAAACCGGGAACATCCACAGCTTCTTCTGCTCTCCAAACACCTCCACCACATTCCCACAGAAGCCCAGAGAAAAACCGTTCTTATCTGGGCCGTTTCTAAAGACTGGAGCCCTGAACGCCTCTGAAACACAGAAGAGAAAACTGATACATCTAACACACAACAACAACAACAACAACACACAACAACAACAACATCATCATCATATCATCAGAAACAGTATCAGTCTCCAGTCAGAGTCAATTCAGTAATAGTGTAATATAATCCCCAAAATTAAACTTATCACTTCAAAGTCATAAATCAGAATATTTGAACTGATGACTAACTGAGTACTGGAGCCTGATCTTGAGAGCACAGACAGATGTTAGGGGTGAGAATCGGTAGTGATCAAACAATTTGATTTCGATTCTTGGGGTCACGATTCGATTTCAAAATGTTTGTTGATTATTGATGATTGTCAATGTGATGGAAACATAATTGAAAATGATGATCTACCATTTGACCTCAGTAACCCGTTAAATTCACACGAAGCACAAATGACTGAATCTCTGCTGGACTGCTGGCAAACACACAAACGTGCAAAAATCGGACTGAAAAGCAAATTGGGGGAAAATAGATTTTTCGGACTCGATCGATAATCGTAAGAATAGAAAGGTTGAAAGGTGATTCTTAGATGAATAGATTTCCCCACCACCTCTAACAGTTGTTGTGTATTTGGCGGCGCGGTGAGGCCAGGTGTCAGTGTGGTGAGGCCAGGGTGAGGCCAGGTGTCAGTGTGGTGAGGCCAGGGTGAGGCCAGGTGTCAGTGTGGTGAGGCCAGGTGAGGCCAGGTGTCAGCGTGGTGAGGCCAGGGTGAGGCCAGGTGTCAGTGTGGTGAGGCCAGGGTGAGGCCAGGTGTCAGTGTGGTGAGGCCAGGTGAGGCCAGGGTGAGGCCAGGGTGAGGCCAGGTGTCAGTGTGGTGAGGCCAGGTGTCAGTGTGGTGAGGCCAGGGTGAGGCCAGGTGTCAGTGTGGTGAGGCCAGGGGTCAGTGTGGTGAGGCCAGGGTGAGGCCAGGTGTCAGTGTGGTGAGGCCAGGTGTCTGTGTGGTGAGGCCAGGGTGAGGCCAGGTGTCAGGGTGGTGAGGCCAGGGTGAGGCCAGGTGTCAGGGTGGTGAGGCCAGGGTGAGGCCAGGTGTCAGTGTGGTGAGGCCAGGGTGAGGCCAGGTGTCAGGGTGGTGAGGCCAGGGTGAGGCCAGGTGTCAGGGTGTGAGGCCAGGGTGAGGCCAGGTGTGTGGTGAGGCCAGAGTGAGGCCAGGGTGAGGCCAGGGTGAGGTGTGGTGAGGCTGTGATGGAACCCTTACCTATGGTGGTGCGGTTCTTGCCCACCAGCCAGAGATGGTAGCAGAACAGCGACAGGATGCTGATGAAGAACATGGCCGCCACGAAGAACAGAAACAAGACGTGGAATTTGGCGTGAGTGTCCGGCAGCTGATTCTTCAAGAGGAAGAGGAAGAAGAAAGGTCATTAATACTGCCAGCATCACCAGTACGCATCATCACTGACATCATCACTGACATCATAACACCATGAATATTGCTGTCATACTCATCAAACTGACAAACTGTCAGACATGCTTAAAGGTCAACATTGAGGCAATAAACAATCACTGTACACCTGGAAAAGCTTTTTAAAAATTCAATAGGTATTTATGTAATCACTCACAGTAGCCCAAATAAGAACCAGCTGAGTGTCTGAGACCCAGCCGACCCCAAGAGTCAGCTGGAGAAAGCCAGGGAAGAGGACCTGCATAGTCGCTGGGCGCCCGAGAACTGCCCCCGAGTACTGCCCCCAACCCCCGAGTACTGCCCCCGAGTAGAGGTCTTCACGGGTCGGGTATACCCGAGGGACCCGAGACCCGACCCGAGACCCGTACGGGTTCGGGTCCACGTTTCCTCGTTTTATTATGGTCAGTCGGGTCCGGGTCGGATCCCATTCTATTACCGTCGGTCCCGGGTCTGTTTATCATTATGTGTAATACCCGAGTGGATCTGAGAAGATCCGTGATCAGCGCAGCGCTGAATCGTTTCTTTTTTTTAATCATTATTTTCTTTTGGCGCGCAGCGCTGAATCTCACGAGAGAAACGCATGCGTGATTGCGAGTTGAGACAGAGCGGGGAAAATAGCAAACAAAGAAAGATGGACACCGTTAGCAGCTTGTCTGATGTTAAACTAAAGTTACAGAATAATTAATATAAGGAGGTCAAACCCACCGGCACCTCTTCTGTCTGGGCCAACTTCATGCATATTGTCAACAAAGAGGAGAAGAAAGTAGGCGCTGTTATAAATAGCGATTGATTTCATATAGCCTAGACTAGTTCTTCACGTTAGGTCTTTCTGTTTTGATCGATTATTTGATTGATTGTATGAGGCTACCATATGTTGTAGGGAGACTACGACCTGATAAACGTTTTTAGCAGTGTGGCATTTTAGTAGCAACTTTAAATAGTCTGTCGGATCCGCCGACCCGACCCGAACTCGGGTCTCTGTCCTACTCCTGCTCTCGGACATTTATCGGATCGGGTCTGTAATGTCTCGGGACAAATTCGGGTCGGTATATATATTTTTTTCAAATGATCGGATCCAGTCGGATCTCGGAACGAATTTATCGGATCCATTCGGGTTCGGGTCCGTCTTTTTGGACCCGAGAAGACCTCTACCCCCGAGCCCCGAGTACTGCCCCAGAGTACTGCCCCCGAGCCCAGAGTACTGCCCCCGAGCCCCGAGTACTGCCCCAGAGTACTGCCCCAGAGTACTGCCCCAGACATAGAATCAGGTTGAAAGCTAAGCTAGTCTTGAGAGATTAATTTCTTTCAAAACTCACACAGAAAACAATTGTCTGAGTTCTAAAGTTACTAATACTGAAACAGTCATTAAAACAGCAGCCGTTTATTTGACTGAGCAAGTAGCCTAGCCGACCCCTACATGTCAGTGTGCTGTTGTCCAGGTGGAACCCAGTGTGCTGTTGTCCAGGTGGAACCCAGTGTGCTGTTGTCCAGGTGGAACCCAGTGTGCTGTTGTCCAGGTGGAACCCAGTTCTGCCCCCACTGCGCTGCGTATTCGTCAGAGGGGTGTGTTCCCCTGAGCACCCCCCTCCCCTGAAACCTCCAGATGTCCAGGTGACAGACAGACCCCTCCCTCTAATGACTGACTTTAATAACCCTTCCAGTAGAATTCCACACACTTTCCCACTGGGGACAGGGGACAGGAGGAGACAGTCAGAGGGACTAGGGACAGGGGACAGGAGGAGACACACTTTCCCACTGGGGACAGGGGACAGGAGGAGACAGTCAGAGGACTGCCGTCTGTGACCCAGGCAAGGACAGGACAGAAGCCTCGGCCTCACCTTCCAATGAGAACACAACACTGTTCACACAGCATGAGGCCCAGCCCCAACTAGACGCCAACAATGAACATTTTGAGTGCAAGTTAGAAAAAAAAAAGTGGTAGACTACAATTCAGGAATAAAATGGCCAAAAGAAAAATGGACAGACCCTAGCACAGTTGTTTTCCTCAAATGTGGAAAAAATGTCTGTCTGAAAGGTTCCTGGTCCCTGAAGGGTTCCTGGTCCCTGAAGGGTTCCTGGTCCCTGAAGGGTTCCTGGTCCCTGAAGGGTTCCTGGTCCCTGAAGGGTTCCTGGTCCCTGAAGGGTTCCTGGTCCCTGAAAGGTTCCTGGTCCCTGAAAGGTTCCTGGTCCCTGAAAGGTTCCTCTCCCCCCCCCCCCCCCCCCCCCCCCGAGACAGGACTGAAACATGCAGAAGCAGTAAAGCCACGGATGTTACCTCTGGACAATGCTCAGCAAACCTCCTTCGGCAAAGCTTGAGACAAAGTGTTAGAGACAGAAAGGTTGTTAGAGGCGAAATGAAGATGTGTCCAAATATGTAACACAGATGGAGAGAGAGACAGACAGACAGACAGACAGGTAGACAGACAGACAGGCAGACAGACAAGCAGACAGACAGACAGAGACAGGCAGACAGACAGACAGACAGACAGACAGACAGGCAGGCAGACAGGCAGACAGATAGACAGACAGACAGACAGACAGACAGACAGACAGATAGACAGACAGACAGATCGAGAGACAGACAGGCAGAGGGAGAGACAGATAGACAGACAGACAGACAGGCAGGCAGACAGACAGATAGATGGAGAGACAGACAGGCAGAGGGAGAGACAGTTGGACAGAAAGAAAGCAACATACAGAAATGAGCAGCAGCTCTACACACACACACACCATCCTGCTCTACACACACACACACACACACACCATCCTGCTCTACACACACACACACCATCCTGCTCTACACACACACACCCATCCTGCTCTACACACACACACACACAATCCTGCTCTACACACACACACACACACACACACACACACACACACACACACACACACACACACACACACACACCATCCTGCTCTACACACACACACCATCCTGCTCTACACACACACACCATCCTGCTCTACACACACACACACACACCATCCTGCTCTACACACACACGCACACATCCTGCTGTGTTCCAGTTCAGGTCTGTCATTTTGCGGCGATGCTTTTTGAAGCCTTGTCAAAAGAAGTCTTTAAGGCTACATACAATATTGTCCCTTTTTTCATATACTGTATCAGCAGCCTTCACGACTCCATACTGATCTGTAAAGAATATGTGGAAAACAGCAAAACACCTTCAGCTCTAACTGGCTAAATTCAAAAGTGCATCTCTGTCCGTTGCACAGTGCTGTTGCTGCTGTTGCGGCAGTGGCTAGTTGCAAAACTAGAATGGAGAAGTAAGACGCCTCCTTCCCTCCACTAGTCTGGGAGTCCACCTTGGGCAAGTGGTGGTACCCCCTAGCCCCCCTACCTGGGGTTACAGGAAAAACCCTGATGACAGAACACCAAAAAGGAAGAGAGACCCGGCCCGGAGGAAGCCCGGGGCCCTCGTCTGGAGCCAGGCCCAGACGGAGGGCCCGCCTGCGAGCGCCTGGTGGCCGGGCTTACCATGGAGCCCGGCCGGGCCCAGCCCGAATAAGCAACGTGGAAGCACCATCTCCTCCTCCATCGTCCTGTGGACCCACCACCCGCGGGAGGAATTGTCGGGGTCGGGTGCGCTGCCAACTAGGTGGCGGTGAAGGCGGGGGGCACCGACGGACCGGACCCGGGCGGCAAAGGCTGGTTCTGGGGACATGGAACGTGACCTCGCTGGGGGGGAAGGAGCCGGAGCTTGTGAGGGAGGTGGAGCGATACCAATTACACCTGGTGGGGCTAACCTCCACGCACAGCACCGGCGCCGGAACCAAACTCCTGGATAGGGGTTGGACCCTGTTCTTCTCCGGAGTTGCTCACGGTATGAGGCGTAAGGCAGGTGTGGCTATACTAGCTAGCCCCCAGCTGAGCGCCTATGTGCTGGAGTTCACCCCAGTGGACGAGAGGGTCGCCTCCCTGCGCCTTAGGACTGTGGGGGGGGGGACTCTGACTGTGGTTTGTGCTTATGCACCGAACAGCAGTTCAGAGTACTCAGCCTTCCTGCAGACCCTGAGTGGAGTCCTTTTGGGGGCTCCTGCAGGGGACTCCAGTGTCCTACTGGGGGACTTCAATGCACACGTAGGCAATGATGGAGAAACTTGGAGGGGTGTGATTGGGAGGCATGGCCACCACGATCTAAACCCGAGTGGTGTTTTGTTGTTGGACTTCTGCGCTAGTCACGGTTTGTCCATAACAAACACCATGTTCGAACACAAGGATGCCCACAAGTACACCTGGCATCAGAACACCTTAGGCCGAAGGTCGATGATCGATTTCGTTATCGTATCATCTGATCTGAGGCCATGTGTTTTGGACACTCGGGTAAAGAGAGGGGCAGAGCTGTCCACTGATCACCATCTGGTGGTGAGCTGGTTTCGATGGCGGGGGAAACTTCTGGACAGACCTGGAAAACCCAAGCGTGTAGTGAGGGTGAACTGGGAACGTCTGGAGGAAGAGCCTGTCCGGAGAGATTTCAATTGCCACCTCCGGCGGAGCTTCTCAGGCATCCCTGTGGAGGTTGGGGACATCGAGCATGAGTGGTCGGTGTTCAAAGCCTCCATTGCTGAAGCTGCGGCTGGGAGCTGTGGCCTGAGGGCCATAGGTACCTCAAGGGGCGGTAACCCTCGGACACCGTGGTGGGCAGCGGTGGTCAGGGAAGCCGTCCGACTGAAGAAGGAGGCCTTCCGGGTTATATTAGCCCGGGAGACCCCAGAAACAGTTGCAGGGTATCGACTGGCCCGGAGGGCTGCGGCTTCGGCCGTGACCAAGGCAAAGCAGCGGGTGTGGGAGGAGTTCGGAGAAACCATGGAGAAGGACTTTCGGTCGGCACCAAAGTGTTTCTGGAAGACCATCAGACACCTCAGGAAGGGAAAGCGGGGGACCATCCAAGCTGTATACAGCAAGGAGGGGACACTGCTGACCTCAACTGAGGAGGTTGTTGAGCGTTGGAAGGAGCACTTTGAGGAACTCCTGAACCCGACTAATCCACCCTCTACGATCGAGGCAGAGCCGGAAGATGATGGGGGGTCGTCAATGTCCTAGGAGGAGGTCACTGAGGTAGTCAAACAACTCCACAGTGGCAGAGCCCCAGGGAATGATGAGATCCGTCCAGAAATGCTGAAGGCGCTGGGTGTAGAGGGGCTGTCTTGGTTGACACGCCTCTGTAACATTGCGTGGAAGTCTGGGTCAGTGCCGAAGGAGTGGCAGACTGGGGTGGTGGTCCCAATATTCAAAAAAGGGGACCAGAGGGTGTGTGCGAATTATAGAGGCATCACATTACTCAGCCTCCCAGGGAAAGTTTACTCCAAGGTGCTGGAAAGGAGGGTCCGGCCGATAGTCGAACCTCAGATCGAAGAGGAACAATGCGGATTTCGTCCTGGTCGTGGAACTACCGACCAGCTCTTCACTCTCGCAAGGATCTTGGAGGGGGCTTGGGAGTTTGCCCAACCTGTCTACATGTGTTTTGTGGACTTGGAGAAGGCTTACGACCGGGTCCCTCGAGAGGTCTTGTGGAGGGTTATGCGGGAGTATGGGGTGAGGGGGTCCCTACTTAGGGCCATCCAATCCCTGTACACCCAGAGCGAGAGCTGTGTCCGGGTCCTCGGCAGTAAGTCGTCTTCCTTTCCGGTGGGTGTTGGCCTCCGCCAGGGCTGCGCTTTGTCACCAATCCTGTTTGTGATTTTCATGGACAGGATATCGAGGCGTAGCCGGGGGGAGGTGGGTTTGCAGTTCGGTGAGCTGGGGATCACGTCACTGCTTTTTGCAGATGATGTGGTCCTGATGGCATCAGCTGCCTGCAACCTCCAGCACTCTCTGGATAGGTTCGCAACTGAGTGTGAAGCGGCTGGGATGAGAATAAGCACTTCTAAATCTGAGGCCATGGTTCTCAGCAGGAAACCGGTGGCCTGTCCGCTCCGAGTAGGAAATGAGTCCTTACCCCAAGTGAAGGAGTTCAAGTATCTGGGGGTCTTGTTCACGAGTGAGGGAACCATGGAGAGGGAGTTTGGCCGGAGAATCGGAGCAGCTGGTGCGATCTGCAGTCGCTTTACCGCACTGTTGTGACGAAAAGAGAGCTGAGCCAAAAGGCAAAGCTCTCGATCTACCGGTCTATCTTCGTCCCCACCCTCACCTATGGTCATGAAGGATGGGTCATGACCGAAAGAACGAGATCACGGATACAAGCGGCCGAAATGAGTTTTCTCCAGAGGGTGGCTGGGGTCTCCCTGAGAGATCGGGTGAGAAGTTCAGTCATCTGGGAGAGACTCGGAGTAGAGCCGCTGCTCCTTTGCGTCGAAAGGAGCCAGTTGAGGTGGTTCGGGCATCTAGTGAGGATGCCTCCTGGGCGCCTCCCTAGGGAGGTGTTCCAGGCGTGTCCGGCTGGGAGGAGGCCGCGGGGTAGACCCAGGACTAGGTGGCGGGACTACATCTCCGCACTGGCCTGTGAGCGGCTAAAGATTCCCCAGGCAGAGCTGGTTGATGCTGCTAGGGAAAGGGATGTCTGGGGCCCCCTGCTGGAGCTGCTGCCTCCGCGACCCGACCCTGGATAAGCGGATGAAGATGATGATGATGATGATGATGATGATGATCTCTGTCCGTCCAGTCTGTAGTCTGTTAACGGACGGCTCCTATAGACAACGCTTTGGGATTACAGGTGAGCACAACAGACTAGTGTGGCCTGGACGTACAGCAAGACTTCTCCCTAGTGTACTCACTACTTAAAGGACTTCTCCCTAGTGTACCCACTACTTAAAGGACTTCTCCCTAGTGTACCCACTACTTAAAGGACTTCTCCCTAGTGTACTCACTACTTAAAGGGAAGGAGCAGAGCTTAAAGGGAAGGAGCAGAGCTTAAAGGGAAGGAGCAGAGCCTGCTGGTGAACTTACTGTCCAGAAGTTGATGAAATAACGGAGGACTGTGGCCGCAATGACGACACAGTAGAGCATGGAGTAGGCCAGGAACAACACAAAGAACTTGTAGTTGGAGAATCCGACACAGTTATTCACCCTGACAGAGAAACAGAGAGGGACAGACAGATGATCAGTCATCAGTCACGCTGTAGAGCAGATTAGAATTGGGGGCGGCTGTGGCTCAGTGGTCATCCAGTGATCGTAGGGTCGGTGGTTCGAATCCCGCCTCCTCCTGTCCACGTGTCGAAGTGTCCTTGGACAAAGACACTGAACCCCAAATTGCTCCCAATGAGCAGGCTAGCGCCTTGCATGACAGCTGCCGCCACTGGTGTGAATGGGTGAATGAGAGGCCATTGTAAAGCGCTTTGGATAAAA
Source organism: Borostomias antarcticus (assembly GCF_949987555.1). Taxonomy (NCBI): domain Eukaryota; kingdom Metazoa; phylum Chordata; class Actinopteri; order Stomiiformes; family Stomiidae; genus Borostomias; species Borostomias antarcticus. Next base: position 25,408,471 of record NC_140248.1, read on the forward strand.
GCTCTATATAACTGGCGTCCATTGACCAGGGACCAGGGACGTACCAGGGACAGTGATGGTCCATCTTTAGAACACACCTGTGAGACAGAGCAAAGAGGGACAGTTGAGAAAGGACATCAGTCATCATGGAGTTGAAGCAAAGCAGATGGACAGAATCCCAAGAATTCCCAAGGTGCACCTGACGCCACTCACATGTCACAGTTGGAGCAGTGATGGCAGCGGTCGGGTTTGATCACCTGGCAGCGGTCACAGTACCGGACAGCTGAGGACGAACACATCAACACATCTGAGCAACACTCAGCAGCATCACTAACAAGTCAGCCTAACCCTAACCCTAACCTGGCCTCACACCTGGCCTCACACCTGGCCTCACATCACTCACACCTGGCCTCACATCATTAACAAGTCAGCCTAACCCTAACCCCAACCCTAACCCTAACCTGGCCTCACACCTGGCCTCACATCACTAACAAGTCAGCCTAACCCTAACCCTAACCCTAACCCCAACCCTAACCCTAACCTGGCCTCACACCTGGCCTCACATCACTCACACCTGGCCTCACATTACTAACACACCTGGCCTCACATCACTAACACACCTGGCCTCACATCACTAACACACCTGGCCTCACATCACTAACACACCTGGCCTCACATCACTAACACACCTGGCCTCACATCACTAACACACCTGGCCTCACATCACTAACACACCTGGCCTCACATCACTAACACACCTGGCCTCACATCACTAACACACCTGGCCTCACATCACTAACACACCTGGCCTCACATCACTAACACACCTGGCCTCACATCATTAACACACCTGGCCTCACATCACTAACACACCTGGCCTCACATCATTAACACACCTGGCCTCACATCACTAACACACCTGGCCTCACACCTGGCCTCACATCACTAACACACCTGGCCTCACATCATTAACACACCTGGCCTCACATCACTAACACACCTGGCCTCACATCACTAACACACCTGGCCTCACATCACTAACACACCTGGCCTCACATCACTAACACACCTGGCCTCACACCTGGCCTCACATCACTAACACACCTGGCCTCACATCACTAACACACCTGGCCTCACACCTGGCCTCACATCACTAACACACCTGGCCTCACATCACTAACACACCTGGCCTCACATCACTAACACACCTGGCCTCACTTCACTAACACACCTGGCCTCACACCTGGCCTCACATCCCAATCACAGATGCAGTGGCTTGACACGGAAATAGTGGATGTGAAGCAAAAACAAAAAAAGATACAGTAATTCTTTAGATCTTTAGATAAGACAGTGAATCCAAATCCAAACACCTCAACCAGACATTTCACTATTGGTCTGTAACTACCCTCCTAGACCGAGCTAGGCCCTGTAACTACCCTCCTAGACCGAGCTAGGCCTGTAACTACCCTCCTAGACCGAGCTAGGCCAGTCTATAGGCCTGTAACTATCCTCCTAGACCGAGCTAGGCCAGTCTATTGTCCTGTAACTACCCTCCAAGACCGAGCTAGGCCAGTCTATAGGCCTGTAACTATCCTCCTAGACTGAGCTAGACCAGTCTATTGGCCTGTAACCCCTCCTAGACCAAGCTAGGCCAGTCTATAGGCCTGTAACTACCCTCCTAGACTGAGCTAGGCCAGTCTATTGTCCTGTAACTACCCTCCAAGACCGAGCTAGGCCAGTCTATAGGCCTGTAACTACCCTCCTAGACTGAGCTAGTCTATAGGCCTGTAACTACCCTCCTAGACCGAGCTAGTCTATAGGCCTGTAACTACCCTCCTAGACCGAGCTAGGCCAGTCTATAGGTCTGTAACTACCGTACTAGACTGAGCTAGTCTATAGGCCTGTAACTACCCTCCTAGACTGAGCTAGGCCAGTCTATTGACCTGTAACTACCCTCCTAGACTGAGCTAGGCCAGTCTATAGGCCTGTAACTACCCTCCTAGACCGAGCTAGTCTATAGGCCTGTAACTACCCTACTAGACTGAGCTAGGCCAGTCATCCACTCTTCTCAGAGTTCCCCCTACTCCCCTCTGGACGCAGGTTTAGAACGCCCAAAACAAGGACTAAACCAGCCGGCACTTCCTTTGTGCCAAGAAGCATTACATGATTGAACAGCTGTTGATGCCTGTTGCAGTGATAATGATGTTGATGCGATGATGTTGGTGAGGATGGTGATGATGATGATGGTGAGGACGATGATGGTGGTTGGTGACATTGCGGTGTTGATGATGGCCGTACATTTTAAGGTTTTATGTATGCTTGATGTGTGCTAAACAAATTCCCCTCTGGGGCAATAAAGTGTTTTATTCAATTGAGGGTGGGAGGTTGTGAGCGCTGGACATGTTGGATGTTGGGAGGGGCCAGTTGAGAGCAGTTCTCTCACCTCCTGTCCCAGTGCGTGTGTACACAGGCAGCTCTCTGGCCACCCTCTTCAGGACCTCCTGCTGCGCCTCTGGACGCTCCTCTTTCTCATACTGGTCCTTCTCCACACCGGGCAGGCAGAACTGAGGAGGAGGGAGGAGACACATGCTCAGGAGAATGAGAACGCTCTCACACACACACACACACACACACACACACACACACACACACACACACACACACACACACACACACACACACACACACACACACACACACACACACACACACACACACACACACACACACCCTATCCCCTCCTGTATGAATATATGTTGTGGTAGTATAATCACAGAGCACTGCAGGAAGTACGCCCTGCTCTCCTGCCCTCGTGGCACACAGGGGTGTGCGTGCGCACACACGCACACACACACACACACACACACACACACACACACACACAAACACACACACAGCAGGCTAGCGCTTACCGCTTTGGAGGGGTTGGAAGGTCTGGAGCAGATAGTCTTCCAGTATGACCAAATAAACATGACAAAGAAGAGGTGGAAGACGACCAGGTAACTGACTGAGGAGAGAGAACGAGCCACAGTTACAGCAGGACGAACCTCAACACAACGAAACTGACCATTTACAAGAGTAGCCTACAGTCACTGTGCCCACAAGAGGATATAAAAGCACATCACTATTATAAAACACAATTAGTGCTGTTCGGAGCTCAACTTACTTCGTTCTGCATTAGTTGGGATTGTGACTACGAGAGACAAAAGAGACCAGGGAGAACAGAAGTTAGACGCTGTGGTCTAATGAGCGACAGTCCAGTAGCCTACATTCACTACTAATCACTAATCCCCCACCCCCCCCAGCACCCTGACAATCACTACCCCCCCACTCCCCCCAGCTCCCTGACAATCACTACCCCCCCAGCTCCCTGGCACTCACTACCCCCCCAGCACCCTGGCATTCACTACTATTCACTACCCCCCCAGCACCCTGACATTCACTACCCCCCCAGACAGTACAGTAGCCTACATTCACTACTAATCACTACCCCCCCCCCAGCACCCTGGCATCACCCCCCCCCCACCCTGGCACGGCCGGCGGGAGCCCCAGTCTCAGAGAGGGCTTTGTCCCCGGCTCAATAGGGACCCTGACCGGCCTGACTGACTGAC
>NC_140248.1:25417060-25437722 GCF_949987555.1 Borostomias antarcticus
AGAGGGGGAGGAGGAGACTCGTCCCTCCAACTCCTCCATCTCCTCCGCCCGCTCCCTGGGCTTCCTGTCTGTGCTGCGGGGCGCGCGGCGTGCGGCGGGGGAGCGCCGGGTCCACACCGTGTCCCAGCCGGCCGCCCGGCAGCGCCGCGGCCTCAGGGGGATCTTCGGTAGCGTGCGCTGGCGTCCGAGGGAGAAGGAGGTCAAGGATGAGGAGGCCCCTCCCCCTAGCCCCCTCCTCATGGCGACGCGCAACAACAGCGTGGAGATCATTAAAGACGATCTTACCCTGACCCCCAGACCGCCGCCCCGCGCCTTGGACAGCCCCGAGCACGAGACGTCGGCTTCAGTCCCGGCCGAGAGCCCCGCCCCCCCCGAGAGCCCCGCCCCCCCTGAGAGCTCCGGCCCCGGGGGGAGGGCGGCGGCCCAGCCAGCCTCAGACGGCGCGGGCGGATCTAATCCGGACGTCTCGGAGACGAGCCCGCCGCCGCCCGTCAGAGCCCTGCCCCTGGACCCCGCCATGGACCGCCTCAGCTCGCTGCTGGCCGACATCTCCTCGCTCATCAGCTTCGACTCGCTCACGGGCTGCCGGGACATCATCGCTGACGTGGAGGCGGAGTGGGGGAAGGCCAGCAGCGCCGGGGGCGGAGCTACGCCTGGACAGAAGCCCTCCTCTACGGCCAGTCCATCCACGCTCCTCCCCGTTACCAAACTGAGCCCTTCCTCCACCCCGACCCCGACCCCCACCGCTAGGTCTGCCCCCGCTCCCACCCCTTCAACTAAACCTTACCTGTCTTCCTTCCATTCTACAAAGCTGACCCCACATATCAGTCCTGCATCGTCCTTCTCCGTCACCAAACCTGTCCCCATCCTGACCACCTTCGCTAAACCAGCTCCCACAGCTGCTCCAGTGGTCCCACTGGGCCCTGCCCCCCCGCCCCCCCCCCCTCGCCACCCAACCCTCAGCTACCATCACAACTATCACCATCCCCCCCGCCAGGCCAGGCTCTACCCCCCCCAGGTCCTCTCCCCCAACCAGAACCTCTAGCCTAGGACCCTCATCTGTGAGTCCAGGAACTAGCCCTAGCCCGACTCCTGTCCCTGTGTCCACCTCTCGCTCTACCACGCCATCTTTGACCTCTACCGCGCCATCTTTGACCTCCAAGCCGTCCCCTGAGGCTCCTCCGCCTACTTCTGCAGACTCCTCCAGACCTGCTCCTCCTGAGGCCTCCTCCAGACCTGCTCCTCCTGAGGCCTCCTCCAGACCTGCTCCTCCTGAGGCCTCCTCCAGACCTGCTCCTCCTGAGGCCTCCTCCAGACCTGCTCCTCCTGCAGACTCCTCCAGACCTGCTCCTCCTGCAGACTCCTCCAGACCTGCTCCTCCTGAGGCCTCCTCCAGACCTGCTCCTCCTGAGGCCTCCTCCAGACCTGCTCCTCCTGCAGACTCCTCCAGACCTGCTCCTCCTGAGGCCTCCTCCAGACCTGCTCCTCCTGAGGCCTCCTCCAGACCTGCTCCTCCTGCAGACTCCTCCAGACCTGCTCCTCCTGCAGCCTCCTCCAGACCTGCTCCTCCTGAGGCCTCCTCCAGACCTGCTCCTCCTGCAGACTCCTCCAGACCTGCTCCTCCTGAGGCCTCCTCCAGACCTGCTCCTCCTGCAGCCTCCTCCAGACCTGCTCCTCCTGAGGCCTCCTCCAGACCTGCTCCTCCTGCAGACTCCTCCAGACCTGCTCCTCCTGAGGCCTCCTCCAGACCTGCTCCTCCTGCAGACTCCTCCAGACCTGCTCCTCCTGCAGACTCCTCCAGACCTGCTCCTCCTGAGGCCTCCTCCAGACCTGCTCCTCCTGAGGCCTCCTCCAGACCTGCTCCTCCTCCAGACTCCTCCAGACCTGCTCCTGGCCCCTACTGCCCCCCGTCAGCTGCCACCTTCTCCTCTTTCACCACCTCCTCCCCGCTGGGTTCAAATGCAACTGCATCTAAATCTCCCCATACCCTGACTCCAGCCCCAGCCCCAGCCCCAGCCCCAGCCCCAGTCCCAGCCCCAGCCTCAGCCCCAACCCCAGCCCCAGCCCCAGCCCCAGCCCCAGCCCCAGCCCCAGCCCCAGTCCCAGTCCCAGTCCCAGCCCCAGCCTCAGCCCCAGCCCCAACCCCAGTCCCAGCCCCAGCCCCAGTCCCAGCCCCAGCCCCAGCCCCAGTCCTAGTCCCAGTCCCAGCCCCAGCCTCTCTCCCCCAGACCCACACTCCAGCCTCACTTCCTCCTTCCACACATTCTACCACCTCTGTCTCTTCAACCACGACCCCCGCCGCCCCTAAACCCTCTCCAGCTCCTCTATCCAGCACCTCCTCCCCGGCTCCTAAACCCTCTCCTGCTCCTCTAACCAACACCTCCTCCCCAGCTCCTAAACCCTCTCCTGCTCCTCCAACCAACACCTCCTCCCCGGCCCCGACACCTGCTCCAGCCTCAGCCTCCCCTCCCCTCAACCCTTCTCCCATCTCAACATCCCCTCCTCCCCTCAACCCTACTCCCATCTCAGCCTGTTCAAACCCCTCCCCCCCTCCTCCTCCTCCCCCTGCCCCAGCTCCTCCCCCTGCCCCGGGGCTGGGCAGGGCCCTAGTGACGGGTAGAGATGGTGAGGCGTCTGGGGACGGAGGACAGGACACCGCTAGTTCAAACGGCATGGCCGACGCCTTCTCACCCAGGAGGGAGGAGCTACACCGAGCTGCCCAGAAGCAGACTCCCAGCGCCGCCCACTCAGAGAAGAAGGCGCCCCCGGTAAAGACGGGGCTCAGTCAGATCCCTGTGGCTGGAGGGGGGCGACCGGTGAAGCTGCCTGTCCATGAGACCCGCTGGGATCTGCCCACCCCAGGCCCGGAGGAGGACAGGCTCACGTCCCCCCCCCCCGAGGGGGAGCAGGGACAGGGGGAGTGACCCCTCCTCTGACATGGAGGCCGGCCCCCTGCTGGTGAGAGCCAGTCCTGAGGAGAGTCAACCGTCGCGACCGTCCAAGACAGGCAGCAGTGTCCCGCGGGACTCTAAGATCCCGGTCAAGCAGGGAGTCCCGCCTTGTTCTGCCCCGACCTCTCACCCCCCCGTCTCCAAGGAGCCCCACCGCACCAAGATACCCGTGTCTAAGGTTCCGGTCCGCCGGGTCACCAAGCCCACCGCCGCGCCTCCCAGACCCGTCACAGAACAGCTGAGAAAATAAACACAAGAGATTGACTCCCGAATCGCTATGGATATTACTACATGATCGCCCTTCCTACATGACCTCCATTATATTATATGGATATTACTACACAACCTCCCTTTGCTCCTTCATCCGTCTTTACTACAATTATTGGACTAGAGGTAGTGGACTTACGTTCAACACTGGCTAATGTTCATTATGTTCATCACAGGTTTCTCTCACATTGATGCCATTTCACAGTTTGACAAAAAAAACAAAACAACAACAACAAAAAACACAACAGCAGCTGTGTAGCTCAGCAGGGAGACCAGGAACCATCTCCCCCAGGAACCCAGGAACCATCTCCCCCAGGAACCATCTCCCCCAGGAACCCAGGAACCATCTCCCCCAGGAACCCAGGAACCAGGGATGACCACAGACGGAGGAACCATCTCCCCCAGGAACCCAGGAACCTGGGATGACCACAGCTCCTCAGTCCCTGGGACACCTGGACATGCTCCACTAGGACACCTGGACATGCTCCACTAGGACACCTGGACATGCGTCCCTGGGACACCTGGACATGCTCCACTAGGACACCTGGACATGCTCCACTAGGACACCTGGACATGCTCCACTAGGACACCTGGACATGCGTCCCTGGGACACCTGGACATGCGTCCAGCCAAGCTTCAGGACCGGTCTTCTCATGGTGATGTGGCTGAGGGGTGTAACAAAGGTCAAAGGTGTTTGGGGGTCAACAGGAAGAGGATTACTGGTTCCGAGGTCCATCGGGTGCTTTTTCCTACTGCAGACTATATCAGAGTAAAAAACACATTTTTTTACTTTCTACTGTAATTTTTAACTTTTGTTACTTCCTTTTTTGTAGAGGATCAACCCTGTCTTTATTTCCAGATATTCTCTTTGATAACTGCCTCCCTCTGTCATGTCTGCTCCTCCCTGAAGAAACGCTGCAGACAAAATAACCTGTCAGATCACTGGATGTACACTATGTAGCAGAACACTATGAATATGAACCAATATGAACCAATATGAACCAATATGAACCAATATGAACCAATATGAACCAATATGAACCTGAGGATTCGTCCTACACCCCTCTATTTTTTCATTTATTTTTGACACAACGTTGAATCATACATTGGACCCGTCTGCCTGCTCACCGGTCACCCTGTCCGTCGGGACGTGGCTCTGGATGAGGTCACCATGGTGATGGATCTGACTGGACTGTAGGCTCTGGATGGAGGTCACCATGGTGATGGATCTGACTGGACTGTAGGTTCTGGATGGAGGTCACCATGGTGATGGATCTGACGGACTGTAGGTAAGGCTGTGTCAGACCATGTTGAACGTTGATTATCCTCAGATATCCCAGAGTGCATCCCTGTCCTAATCCTGATCACAGTCCTGCTCCTATGAGGACCCTCTTTGTGTGTATAGTCAACAGCTGTTGTTCTGTTTCCTATTTAATCAATAAATTGATGTGAGCACTTCTTATAATCACCTCATACTGACCCCTGATCTGTTAAGAGCGTCTATTAACAGCAATCTGATGTGTGTTTGTGCAACGGCTGAGGTGTCAGCTGACTGAGAGATGACGTTGGCATTTTTATACACACACACACCCGCGCACGTGCACACACACACACACACACCCGCGCACGTGCACGCACACACACACACACACACACACACACACACGCACACACACACACACACACACACACACACACACTCACACACACACACCCGCGCACACACACACACACACACACACACACACACACACACACTCTCTCTCTCACTGTCTTCCTCATTGTTGATTTAGAGGGTATTTTTGGGCTGTCTTAGGATAAATTACATGTTGTATAACTTTATGTAAATTAATCTTCTTGACTTCACCTTCAGATGTTGTGCTCAGAGAGGAGATGTCTTATGTGCATGTGTGTGTGAGTGTGTGTGTGTGAGTGTGTGTGTGAGTGTGTGTGCGTGCATGTGTGTGTGTGTGTGTGTGTGTGAGTGTGTGTGTGTGAGTGTGTGTGTGAGTGTGTGTGTGTGTGTGTGCGTGTGTGTGTGTGTGAGAGTGTGTGTGCGTGCGTGTGTGTGTGCGTGTGTGTGTGCGTGTGTGTGTGTGTGTGTGTGTGAGAGTGTGTGTGTGTGTGAGTGGGTGTGTGTGTGTGTGCGTGTGCGTGTGAGTGTGCGTGTGTGAGTGTGTGTGTGTGTGGGAGGAGCCTAGTGAGCAGGCGGGGCTTGATGGCGTACTGTAGCGTTCAGCAGGATTGTCTCTGCTGCTCGTGCATTCCTGCAAGAGAGGAGGGGCAGAATGGACCCTGCGCGTACCAGCCCCCCTCCACACACACACACACACACACACACACACACACACACACACACACGCCCCCTACTCCCCACACCTCAGCACACCCTGGTGAATCAGCGTGGTGCCCGTGGGTGTTGAGGCGTCCAGAGCAGCTCCAGACCCACTGACCTGGATCATCACCCTCCAGCCTGGATCCTCACCCTCCAGGACAAAAGCATCGCAACGCAACCGTAATGTCACAAATATTGTATAGAGTTTTTTAGGTTGCTTGTGAGCACACTATTGTTATCAGTGTGCTTGTGAGCACACTATTGTTCTTGTTGTTCTTCTTCTTCAGTAGGGCTGTTGTTGGGAGGGCCTATTCTTACTGTAGCTTTAACTCATTCAGTTCTGAAGCTGAACACACCAAACTGTACATGTGTAAAATGTTCCAAGCTACATAACGTGTATTTGTTTGAGCGAATATAGTTTTTTGGTTGTTTAGTTTTATATGTAAATTGGATGTTATTTGCTGCATCTCCTAGGCAACATCTTTGTATAGAACCGCTTCTAGAATGTTCCAAATAGCCGTTCAATCAGAGTTTGATTCAAAAGTAAATTGGAAAAAAGTAGGCCAATATTTGCATCCATACTGCACCCATACCTTTAGAGATATAACCACCAAATCACTTTCATATTGTGCCAAATAGCCAACGAAGGGGCCGTGTCCACATAGCGCCCTTTTCTGAGCGCCTGCACCTTTTTTCAATTGTTTTCCAATGAGGAGAGAGCGTTGTTTCCAATGAGGAGAGAGCGTTGTTTCCAATGAGGAGAGAGCGTTGTTTCCAATGAGGAGAGAGCGTTGTTTCCAATGAGGAGAGAGCGTTGGAGGTCAATGAGGAGAGAGCGTTGGAGGTCAATGAGGAGAGAGCGTTGTTTCCAATGAGGAGAGAGCGTTGTTTCCAATGAGGAGAGAGCGTTGTTTCCAATGAGGAGAGAGAGTTGGAGGTCAATGAGGAGAGAGCGTTGTTTCCAATGAGGAGAGAGCGTTGTTTCCAATGAGGAGAGAGCGTTGTTTCCAATGAGGAGAGAGAGTTGGAGGTCAATGAGGAGAGAGAGTTGGAGGTCAATGAGGAGAGAGCGTTGTTTCCAATGAGGAGAGAGCGTTGTTTCCAATGAGGAGAGAGCGTTGTTTCCAATGAGGAGAGAGCGTTGTTTCCAATGAGGAGAGAGCGTTGGAGGTCAATGAGGAGAGAGCGTTGGAGGTCAATGAGGAGAGAGCGTTGGAGGTCAATGAGGAGAGAGCGTTGGAGGTTAGTGAGGAGAGAGCGTTGGAGGTCAATGAGGAGAGAGCGTTGGAGGTCAATGAGGAGAGAGCGTTGGAGGTCAATGAGGAGAGAGCGTTGGCGGCCAATGAGGAGAGAGCGTTGGCGGCCGCCTATAGTAAAGCGCAGCATCCAGCGTCTTTTTCTGAGCGCTCCGGCTGGTTTGGAGCAGAGCGCTCCGAGCGCTCAAAGTTGAAAATATCTCAACTTTTCAGAAAGGCGCTGGTCTCGTCACTGCCGCTTCTTTCAGGCAACCAATCAGATATTGGATAGGGCTTGACTCTGGAGTCATCTCTCAAGTCCCTCACCCGGCTAGTGAAAGGATATCTCAAAGGCCACTATCATATCATAATAAATACATCCAGCCAAGTTGTCAGATGCAAGAGACGTGTGATCATTAGTTGACTATCTACTGTGTCTAGCTAGCTAACTGGTTACGTTTTAAGATGCTATATTCATTTACTTAGATGCAACGTCACGAACCTAGCAATTGTTAGCCGGTCGGCTAGCTAACGTAACGTTATGTCAGCTGTGTCAAACTCGGCTGCATATGCACCGTGAGCTGTTATGCTTGATTTAACTTTCTAAATGGTTTTGGGTCAGTGAGTGACATTAAGGAACTGATAATTAGAGACGACAAATGTCAATATTCTCTCGCATCAGAGATATTTTTTATTTGCCACTGTTTTCAAAAATGTTGCGTGGTTTTGGACACGTCATGTTTGATAGAAGCGCTGCAGGGCGCTGGGACGAAGAAGACAACATTGTCACTCATATTGTAGACTTATAGTGCAAAGGTTACATACTACAGCTTTAATTTACTTTCAGTTTCAAGTTGCCTCATTCCAAAGGAAGTGGTAGTCTAGTGGTTAGCATGCTGGAACCATAATGGTAGATACTTACTGTAATATGGTGTGAAATTAGTAGTTGTTTAAAATATAATGGCAAATGTTTGGTAAATAACGTAACATTTTTGTCTGTAGTGATGAGTTTATTTGCATATTACCTAGCAGTCTCTTTGGCTGCTGGGTAATATGGTGGTTATTATAGTTGTGATTTAATAAATCAGTAACATCAATCCCAACTCACAGGTTGTGAAGTATGCACAAATATGAATTGTCCATTTGGTGTCATTGTTCTGAGGGGCTTAGTACAGTATAATATGCTATAATGCTGTGTGTAATATACTATAGTATGAGTTGTGAAGTTGTGTCTATACATTTATACATTCATGTGCCACAGTACATGTGTCCACTGTAATCTCTTTGTGGCATTAATTCTGTTTCCATGGTCCATTCACAACACACACTCATATTAGCTATGGTCCATAGTACACAACACACACTCATATGAGCTATGGTCCATAGTACACAACACACACTCATATTAGCTATGGTCCATAGTACACAACACACACTCATATTAGCTATGGTCCATAGTACACAACACACACTCATATTAGCTATGGTCCATACACAACACACTCATATTAGCCATGGTCCATAGTACACAACACACACTCATATGAGCTATGGTCCATAGTACACAACACACACTCATATGAGCTATGCAGAATATTAAAAGTGAGCAGAGAATGAGGCTTTTCTAGGAGGCAGGGCTGGTCCTCTATGGCTAGAGAGTGCAGGTCAGGCAGGCTTGGACAGAGCAGTAGTGTAGTGGACAGAGCAGTAGTGTAGTGGCCAGAGCAGTAGTGTAGTGGACAGAGCAGTAGTGTAGTGGTCAGTATATGCAGACATGTACCTGCCTACATGTTTCCATGGATCCTGAGCTGCTCACGTCTAGATCACCACTGATACTAAACCAGAACGTGTTCATTTCCACTGAGAGGATGAAGGCAGGAGCCCACCTGGGCTGGTCTGAATCAGGGATCGTTTGGGCTGGTCTGAATCACAGGGATCATCTGGGCTGGTCTGAATCAGGGATCGTCTGGGCTGGTCTGAATCACAGGGATCGTCTGGGCTGGTCTGAATCAGGGGGATCATCTGGGCTGGTCTGAATCAGGGATCGTCTGGGCTGGTCTGAATCAGGGGGATCATCTGGGCTGGTCTGAATCACAGGGATCGTTTGGGCTGGTCTGAATCACAGGGATCGTCTGGGCTGGTCTGAATCAGGGATCGTTTGGGCTGGTCTGAATCACGGGGATCGTTTGGGCTGGTCTGAATCACAGGAATCGTTTGGGCTGGTCTGAATCACAGGGATCGTTTGGGCTGGTCTGAATCAGGGATCGTCTGGGCTGGTCTGAATCACAGGGATCGTTTGGGCTGGTCTGAATCAGGGATCGTTTGGGCTGGTCTGAATCACGGGGATCGTTTGGGCTGGTCTGAATCACGGGGATCATCTGGGCATAAGGAGGCAGAAGGGTTTTCATAGATGAAGCTCAACACAGACTAGACAAGCAGCGCTGTGTTGAGGAGCAGAGCCGAGGCCCCGGGGCCCCGGGACCAGAGGGAGGAGCAGGAACCCGAGGCCCCGAGGCCCTGGGACCAGAGGGAGGAGCAGGAACCCGAGGCCCCGAGGCCCCGGGACCAGAGGAGGAGCAGGAACCTGAGGCCCCGAGGCCCCGGGACCAGAGGGAGGAGCAGGAACCCGAGGCCCCGGGACCAGAGGGAGGAGCAGGAACCGGAGGAACACGAGGACCTCCCCGCACAGACGCCGGATTGGACACCAGGACAGCCCAGCAGGGGACGGGGAGCACATCTGTCTGTCCCTGCTCACAGGACAATATGGTCCTCAGGCGCTAGCGAGCCCAGAACAGGCTGGGAGGGGACTAACGAGCCCAGAACAGGCTGGGAGGGGACTAACGAGCCCAGAACAGGCTGGGAGGGGACTAGCGAGCCCAGAACAGGCTGGGAGGGGACTAACGAGCCCAGAACAGGCTGGGAGGGGACTAGAGAGCCCAGAACAGGCTGGGAGGGGACTAGAGAGCCCAGAACAGGCTGGGAGGGGACTAACGAGCCCAGAACAGGCTGGGAGGGGACTAGCGAGCCCAGAACAGGCTGGGAGGGGACTAACGAGCCCAGAACAGGCTGGGAGGGGACTAGAGAGCCCAGAACAGGCTGGGAGGGGACTAACGAGCCCAGAACAGGCTGGGAGGGGACTAACGAGCCCAGAACAGGCTGGGAGGGGACTAGCGAGCCCAGAACAGGCTGGGAGGGGACTAACGAGCCCAGAACAGGCTGGGAGGGGACTAGAGAGCCCAGAACAGGCTGGGAGGGGACTAGAGAGCCCAGAACAGGCTGGGAGGGGACTAGCTAGCCCAGAACAGGCTGGGAGGGGACTAGAGAGCCCAGAACAGGCTGGGAGGGGACTAGCGAGCCCAGAACAGGCTGGGAGGGGACTAGAGAGCCCAGAACAGGCTGGGAGGGGACTAACGAGCCCAGAACAGGCTGGGAGGGGACTAACGAGCCCAGAACAGGCTGGGAGGGGACTAGCGAGCCCAGAACAGGCTGGGAGGGGACTAGAGAGCCCAGAACAGGCTGGGAGGGGACTAACGAGCCCAGAACAGGCTGGGAGGGGACTAACGAGCCCAGAACAGGCTGGGAGGGGACTAGCGAGCCCAGAACAGGCTGGGAGGGGACTAACGAGCCCAGAACAGGCTGGGAGGGGACAGGAAGCAACACTAGTGGCTTGTGACTGAAAGGTGTTGAATGGAGTTGAATGGGTAACAGAATCTCTTTGTCCAAGTAGATGAGGGGGGTACAGATCATCAAAGCAGAAAGTAGGCCAGGGTGAAAGGAGGAAAGGTATATGCTCTTTATATAGAACAGAATAATGAGAAGAGGTCATTCACAGAGACCAGGGGAACATGAGGACAGAGACATAAAGAGACCCTAGTGTGTGGTCTCTCCTCCGGTCTCTAGACACAGGCACGAGGACGTAGTTAAGGATGAGAGGGATGGTCTCTCCTCCGGTCTCTAGACACAGGCACGAGGACGTAGTTAAGGATGAGAGGGTGAATTCACACTGACAGACAGAGTCAGACTGTCTGTTATAAACAGCCTCTGATGTGAAGATGAGATTATACAGGATTATTAAACAGAAAGAAGATGCCAAAGCCATATGTTGATATAATATGGTTTCACAGGAATGTTACATCCATGTTGACAAGCTTGTCAAGCAACAGGGAATTGTAGAAGGGTCAACAATATAGAGGATTCACTGTAATTGGGCTAAACAGTTCACAATACAAAGACAACCACGCTGTAGAGATTCACTGATACGCTCAGAGCAACTTCCCAGTAACATAATCCTATCAAATGACTCAAAGGGCCACTGTTCATTATACAGTAGAATGGCAGTTGATCATCATGCTCCTACTGCAGGCTGACTGCTGCAGACCCACCAGCATTATGCAGGTGGCACTGGGGTCCTCATAAACACAGACCGATCCTGACCCCTAGGGTTTCATCAAGGGTCCCCAAGATCCAGATTCAACTGCTACTGATTCGTCCACAATGTAGTGAGTAAACAAAAAAACGGCATAACATTGCCAAATACACATTTTTTGTATGACATTTAATCTTGGCGGTCATTCCCAACCTCTAGCCCAGATTCTCTCAACACAGCTGCCCTCCTGCACCATATGTTGAACACATGTCCACCCCCACTGCACACTGAGGCCATTCATCCAGGCATGGTGCGTCTGTGTACGTGTTGTTTGTGTCTCTGCCTGAAGAGAAAGGATGTGCTCCTTAATTTAGCATGCTTCATTTCCACTGTCTCCATGCCAACCCCACTAGGTCAACCAATGAGAGGCTGTGAATGTGGGGAGGAGTGGTTTAGACACATAAGAGCGCACTGGTGCACTCTCTCTCACTCTGTCACACACACGCACACACGCACACACACACATACACACACACACACACGCACACACGCACACGCGTGCACACACACACACACACACACACACACACACACACACACACACACACACACACACACACACACAATAAAGATATAACTTCAAGCGACTCCCTTCCCTACCCCCATCCCACACAGGTGTACAAAAAGCATCAATTATTCCCTACTTCCATCCTGGTTCATTACCAGTCTACAGTAGACTACAGGCTCATTACCAGTCTACAGTAGACTACAGGCTCATCACCAGTCTACGGTAGACTACAGGCTCATCACCAGTCTACAGTAGACTACAGGCTCATTACTAGTCTACAGTAGACTACATGTTCATTACCAGTCTACAGTAGACTCCTGGTTCATTACTAGTCTACAGTAGACTACAGGTTCATTACCAGTCTACGGTAGACTACAGGGTGATGAAGGAAATTGAGAAATTGGCTAATTAGTCTGCACCATATGGATGCTGTGCGCAGTATTGGAGAGTGTGAATCAGGTCATCCATTCACAGGCATGTAAAGGTCTACTGGACGACTGGCAGGTCAGGGTCTAGCCCAGTGTTATCTCATACACCAGGTCAAGGTCTAGCCCAGTGTTATCTCACACACCAGGTCAGGGTCTAGCCCAGTGTTATCTCACACACCAGGTCAAGGTCTAGCCCAGTGTTATCTCACACACCAGCACCCTAGGAATACCAGTCTGTAGACCTCCGCAGGTTTTCTACTGTTAACGCAAACGATGGTCCATCCTGTCCAGAGCGTCTCTGTACACCACCCAGAGGGCTGTAGGGGAACGTGAGCAGAGACACGACCGTTAGACGTACATGTAGGTCAGCAACCCTGGAGAGAAAAGATCCAAGTTACAGTTCCACAGATAAATGATTTATTATTGTACATATGTGTAAATACATGCAGGATTAAGATCAATCGTTCATTAATACAAAATTATCATTCTTCATAAAAAATAATATCAAGTTTATATTCAAACTGCATAGAAGTGTGGCAGTTATCAGTTGCATGGCTTCATTGATGAATATAACATCTGGCAAAAAAAACACAATAAAAAGACACTGGTCTGTACACCCACAAAAGATCCAGGTCACACGGGGTCGACTGTAAAAGATCCAGGTCACACAGGGTCACACAGGGTCACACGGGGTCGACTGTGACAGTGAGTCTATGTTGTGTGATTCATACTGGGTTTGGTTCTGTAAACCCAGAAGACTGCGATCCATCACTCAGACAGAGCTACTACAACCTCATCCCCACTACTACAACCTCATCCCCACTACTACAACCTCATCCCCACTACTACAACCTCATCCCCACTACTACAACCTCATCCCCACTACTACAACCTCATCCCCACTACTACAACCTCATCCCCACTACTACAGCCTCATCCCCACTACTACAACCTCATCCCCACTACTACAACCTCATCCCCACTACTACAACCTCATCCCCACTACTACAACCTCATCCCCACTACTACAGCCTCATCCCCACTACTACAACCTCATCCCCACTACTACAACCTCATCCCCACTACTACAACCTCATCCCCACTACTACAACCTCATCCCAACTACTACAACCTCATCCCCACTACTACAGCCTCATCCCCACTACTACAGCCTCATCCCCACTACTACAACCTCATCCTCACTACTACAACCTCATCCCCACTACTACAACCTCATCCCCGCAACTACAACCTCATCCCCACTACTACAACCTCATCCCCACTACTACAACCTCATCCCCACTACTACAACCTCATCCCCACTACTACAGCCTCATCCCCACTACTACAACCTCATCCCCACTACTACAACCTCATCCCCACTACTACAACCTCATCCCAACTACTACAACCTCATCCCCACTACTACAGCCTCATCCCCACTACTACAGCCTCATCCCCACTACTTCAACCTCATCCTCACTACTACAACCTCATCCCCACTACTACAACCTCATCCCCGCAACTACAACCTCATCCCCACTACTACAACCTCATCCCCACTACTACAGCCTCATCCCCACTACTACAACCTCATCCCCACTACTACAACCTCATCCCCACTACTACAACCTCATCCCCACTACTACAACCTCATCCCCACTACTACAGCCAGTCAGCCACCTCATCCCCACTACTACAGCCTCATCCCCACTACTACAACCTCATCTCCACTACTACAACCTCATCCCCACTACTACAACCAGTCAGCCACCTCATCCCGACTACTACAACCTCATCCCCACTACTACAGCCAGTCAGCTACCTCATCCCCACTACTACAACCTCATCCTGATTACTAAAACCTCATCCCCACTACTACAACCTCATCCCCAGTGTTACCAATGCTGTGTAAAATGGTCATGAATATATGGTCATGAATTATTGACCACAAACATTTACAGTACATAGCATTAGCTGATGTTTGAGTGGAGCCACTGATCATACGCTGCTACAGTATGTAATATATATATAATTGCACTTTTCTGTGAATTGATACAACCCCATCTAAGGGTGAATATCTATGGGTTCATGGATAGCTGGCTGGTAAAACCGTACTGACTCTGCCTCTTAAGACCCTCGCTGGTAAAACTGTACTGACTCTTAAGACCCTCGCTGGTAAAACTGTACTGACTCTTAAGACCCTCGCTGGTAAAACCGTACTGACTCTGCCTCTTAAGACCCTCGCTGGTAAAACCGTACTGACTCTGACTCTTAAGACCCTCGCTGGTAAAACTGTTCTGACTCTTAAGACCCTCGCTGGTAAAACCGTACTGACTCTGCCTCTTAAGACCCTCGCTGGTAAAACCGTACTGACTCTGACTCTTAAGACCCTCGCTGGTAAAACTGTTCTGACTCTTAAGACCCTCGCTGGTAAAACCGTTCTGCCTCTTAAGACCCTCGCTGGTAAAACCCTACTGACTCTGACTCTTAAGACCCTCGCTGGTATAACTGACTCTGACTCTTAAGACCCTCGCTGGTAAAACCGTTCTGACTCTTAAGACCCTCGCTGGTGAGTCAGATATGGAGCAACACTTATAATAGGCGTAATGAAGATCTCCTAGAGCTCCACACATCTGCACAGACAGGCCTGATATTAAAGTCTGATCAATATCAGGCCTGTACACACACTGACGTACACAGCTTACCAAAAACACACCGGAAATAATACACACACTGACATACACAACTTGTCATACACACTGGGAACATTAAGGCACAATATATAAAGCCATAGTGATCCATGATTAAGACTCTCCAGTTGATTAATATGGAATGCTTTGGTGGACCCACACAGAAAGGCAGGTCTTTTCACAGCACCGACAGACACTGTTCAACCCTTGTAAGAGGTTCTGCATGGAGCCATCGGCACCACATGAGACACCATATGATTTCCTATACATACTACATGCCTTTGGTGTAGAACGCTACAATGAGTACTTTTTCCAACCAACTTCAAGTCCCTGGTGGTTGAGAATGTCCAGTAACGTCCCTCTTATGTTCCTGAGCAGTAATAAGGCACTCTGGGACACATCAACGGTGATGCATCACCTGGGTTCTCCACCAGAGGGTGCTGCAGGAGGAGTGGGCACGTGACCGGTGACAAAATTTGAGGAGAAAAAAATGCAACAGATTATCCAGCTGGACAGATGGACAGCTGGATCTCACCAATCAACAACAAGCTGGACTTGCATGGTGAAAAGGACAAGACTTCCTGTGGTCTTCTCGTTGTCATGGTCCTCTTCTCAGCCCAGAGGAGCAGGTCAGTTATATCCAGTCATATTCTCACAGTCCCAAAGCACCCATGGTTATTATTCTTCTTTTCAACATTATAGAAATCACACAGCTGTAACACTATTGAGGTGTTTAGACGTGCAGTCTCCCTGCTAGAACATGGAGGGAGACGATTGGCTAATATGCAAAAACGAACAGAGACTTCCTGAGCGTGGTGACCAATCAGAGCACTCGCCTCCAGTCATGGAGTCCAGGGACAGAGGGTCAGAATGATTCTGTTGTGTCAAGAGACAAGAGCCCGGGGACGTCCTGAGACGCGTCCTCTCTGAGGGGACGTCCTGAGACACGTCCTCCCTCCCAGTCCTCTCTGAGGGGACGTCCTGAGACGCGTCCTCCCTCCCAGTCCTCTCTGAGGGGACGTCCTGAGACGTGTCCTCCCTCCCAGTCCTCTCTGAGGGGACGTCCTGAGACGCGTCCTCCCTCCCAGTCCTCTCTGAGGGGACGTCCTGAGACCCGTCCTCCCTCCCAGTCCTCTCTGAGGGGACGTCCTGAGACACGTCCTCCCTCCCAGTCCTCTCTGAGGGGACATCCTGAGACACGTCCTCCCTCCCAGTCCTCTCTGAGGGGACGTCCTGAGACGTGTCCTCCCTCCCAGTCCTCTGAGGGGACGTCCTGAGACACGTCCTCCCTCCCAGTCCTCTGAGGGGACGTCCTGAGACGCGTCCTCCCTCCCAGTCCTCTCTGAGGGGACGTCCTGAGACACGTCCTCCCTTCCAGTCCTCTCTGAGGTCAGCGCTGTCTGACGTGTCTCAGGATGGACACATGACGCCACGGGGCGGCTGTGTCTCAGGAGGAAGTGGGTCGTCCAGTGATCGTAGGGTCGCTGGTTCGAATCCCCCCTCCTCCTGTCCACATGTCGACGTGTCCTTGGGCAAAGACACTGAACTGCTCCCAATGAGCAGGCTAGCACCTTGCATGACAGCTGCCACCACTGGTGTGTGAGTGTGTGTGAGTGTGTGTGTGTGAATGGGTGTGTGAGTGTGTGTGAATGGGTGTGTGAGTGTGTGTGAATGGGTGTGTGAATGTGTGAGTGTGTGTGAATGGGTGAATGAGAGGCCATTGTAAAGCGCTTTGATTAAAAGTGCTATATAAAAGTACAGTCCATTTACCATTTACCATGAGCGGCCATCATAGGACATGACCCTGAGATACAGAACACTATCATCACCCGACAAGCAGGCGTGGAGGAGGAGAGAGAAGAGGAGGAGAGAGAGGATGAGGAGAGAGGAGGAGGAGAGAGAGGAGGAGAGAGAGGAGAGAGAGGAGGAGGAGAGAGAGGAGGAGAGAGAGAGAGAGAGGAGGAGAGAGAGGAGGAGAGAGGAGGAGGAGAGAGAGGAGAGAGAGGAGGAGGAGAGAGGAGGAGGAGAGAGAGGAGAGAGAGGAGGAGGAGAGAGAGGAGAGAGAGAGGAGGAGAGAGGAGGAGGAGAAGAGAGAGGAGAGAGAGGAGGAGAGAGAGGAGGAGGAGGAGAGAGGAGGAGGAGAGAGGAGGAGGAGAGAGGAGGAGGAGAGAGAGGAGGAGGAGAGAGAGGAGGAGGAGAGAGGAGGAGGAGAGAGAGGAGGAGGAGAGGAGGAGGAGAGAGAAGAGGAGGAGGAGAGAGAGGAGGAGGAGAGAGAGAGAGGAGGAGGAGAGAGGAGAGAGAGGAGGAGGAGAGAGGAGGAGGAGAGAGAGGAGGAGGAGGAGAGAGGAGGAGGAGAGAGAGGAGGAGGAGAGAGAGGAGGACGAGAGAGAGGAGGAGGAGAGAGAGAGGAGAGAGAGAGGAGGAGAGAGAGAGAGGAGGAGGAGAGAGAGGAGAGAGGAGGAGAGAGAGGAGGAGGAGAGAGAGGAGGAGAGAGAGGAGGAGGAGAGAGAGGAGGAGGAGAGAGAAGAGGAGGAGGAGAGAGAGGAGGAGGAGAGAGAGGAGGAGGAGAGAGAGAGGAGGAGGAGAGAGAGGAGAGAGAGAGAGGAGAGAGAGGAGGAGGAGAGAGAGGAGAGAGAGGAGGAGGAGAGAGAGGAGCGAGAGGAGGAGGAGAGAGAGGAGAGAGAGAGGAGGAGAGAGAGAGGAGGAGGAGAGAGCTGTGCTTATTGAAGGAGGTTGATTAAAAGCTGAAGTGGTTTAAAAGCTGAAATCAGAAAGGTTCATGTTTGAACAGAACAGTTGTGTCCTGGAGTAGGTAGGGTTCCTGTATTGTGTGTGTGAGGGCCTGGCAGGCCTGGAGTACGCTAGGGTTCCTGTATTGTGTGTGTGAGGGCCTGGCAGGCCTGGAGGACGGTAGGGTTCCTGTATTGTGTGTGTGAGGGCCTGGCAGGCCTGGAGTACGCTAGGGTTCCTGTATTGTGTCTGAGGGCCTGGCAGGCCTGGAGTAGGTAGGGTTCCTGTATTGTGTGTGTGAGGGCCTGGCAGGCCTGGAGAACCGTAGGGTTCCTGTATTGAGTCTGTGAGGGCCTGGCAGGCCTGGAGTACGCTAGGGTTCCTGTAGTTCGCCCACTCATGGCCCAGTAGGTACAGTAGGTAGATGTGATCCTAGTGTGGCCGCGACCCCTGAACCCTGACCTTTGCCATTGCGAGAGGTGAGGGAAGGGATTTAGACCATGAAGTGCATGTAGCCCTCTGCCCCGGTGACAATGATGTCCATCCAGATCCTCATGGCCTCGGGGGAGGGGGCCACCATGTAGTAGACCCTGTCATGGGTCTTCACACTGAACGTCAATGAGGGGTTGGGGCTCTGGGGAGGGAGGGAGGGAGGGAGAGAGGGAGGGAGGGAGAGAGGGAGGGAGGGAGAGGGAGAGAGAGATGGAAGGAGAGAGGGGGGAGTGAGAAAGATATTTGAGGAGGAAGCCATATCATAAAATACAAGTTGGTGTGTGTTACTAAACTGACATTTTGAATAATATAGCGTGTCATTAATAGCATACCTTGTGTGCATTCTTTAGATGGTCATAATAGACCTCCTCTATGGCCTGGAAGTATATGACTCCCTTCATCTTGGCTTCATGCTTGTCTGAAACAGAAGATCCAGACAAGGTTGTGTTCACGGCCGGAGAAGAAACAACACATCGTATGAATCAAAGCTCTTCATAAACGGCCATTGTAGTCAACACAGCTTGACAGTTAGAAGTTCTCTGACCAGCCATCACCAGCTGCAACTGACCACATGTGAGTGACGTGTGTGTTAAAGGACAATGCTCGTTTTTGACAACCTGGACCTTATTTACGACATATTATAAGACGTTTGACTCACCGAGATCACTTTGGTGTAGTTCGGAGGCATGTAGAAGAAATTTAAAATCCAGCGCGAGCCAGTATATCCATGTAATGGCGGTGGACGGGGCAACGGGAATGCAGTTTCTAAAAATCTATTTTCGGCCGCTAAACGGTTGTTTTCATCAATCTGTCTTGATGAATCGACAGTTGTGATTCCCCAAAGCGAGGCCTTGTTGTGGTTTTCAAAAACGTGGTCTTTAGCCTCTGTAATATGATCTTTAAACGCCTTTCCCCACTTGCCCCAGCACGCATGCGCACAGGCCAGCGTGCAGACTGGCTATTCTCCGTCTGTAGGCTACACTCACGGCTCACATTCTCTACGCTACGATCGGATTGTTGGTGCCTAGAATATCTACTATGAAAGTCCAAATATCATTTGGTACTAGAATCTCACTGATAGTGTAGAACCAATGCAAAACACCTACAATACAATGGACAACCTAATAAACGGTGGTTATCCCCTTTAAACCTCCTCTTTTAGAACATAAACATTTATATTATATCATATTATATAATCTCAAGCAAGTCTAATATGATCTACAACTATCAATTAGCAAACAATACTCTGATTCTATCAATGAAAACTGCTAGATTACTTAAAAAAACACAGGAATATATAAGGGTACAGTATACACATGATGAATATATGAGGAATATATGATGTACAATATGAGGTACAGTAGGTACAGTATGAGGTACAGTAGGTACAGTATGAGGTACAGTATGAGGTACAGTATGTACAGTATGTACAGTATGTACAGTAGGTACATTATGATGTACAGTAGGTACAGTAGGTGCAGTATACACATGATTCTGTACAATAGAACAAGATGGAATGTGGACGTGTGGACTTGACCACTGATAAGAAATATTATAATCTGAAAAAAACAACAAAGCAACCCCCAAAAAGAGAGTTAAATAAAGACAGAGAGAAAAAGAGAGAGGAAGAGAGAGAGAGAGAGAGAGAAAGAAAGAGAGAGAGAGAGAGAGAGAGAGAAAGAGAGAGAGAAAGAGAAAGAGAGGAGAGGAGAGAGAGAAAGAGAGAGAGAAAGAAAGAAAGAGAGAGGGAGAGAGAGAGAGAAAGAGAGAGGGAGAGAAAGAGGTGGAGAGAGAGGGAGAGAGAGAGGGAGAGAGAGAGGGAGAGAGAGAGAGAGAGAGAGAGAGAGAGAGAGAGAGAGAGAGACGTAGAGGAGAGACCAAGGTGGGTGTGATTTTTGTTTACCTGCATAATAAGCCAGAGTTCTTCGGTTGCGGTCGAAGACGAACCAGCGTTTCTTCCAGGTCTTGATCTTCCCGCCCATCTTGACCAGGAAGCCGCGGCAGGTCTTGTCGGTGACGGCCAGGTGGAAGCAGCCGGCGGGGGTTGTGTCCTGCTGCCTCGATGTGGCCGTGCAGGTCGAAGTCATCCTTCCTCACTGGCAGGTAGCGCGTCAGCGGACGAGACTGGGGACGAGGCCACGAGGATGAGTCACTAACAGAGATCCTGACCAGGCCACGAGGATGAGTCACTAACAGAGATCCTGACCAGGCCACGAGGATGAGTCACTAACAGAGATCCCATTCACAAAAACCCAGAGACATGATCATGAGTCTTTAAAGGGATAGTCTGGGATTGTTGAACTAGGGCCTCATTTTCAACTTACCCTTAATGTTGTTGATTGATGAACATTTTCAGCTGATTCCATGCTGTCCCTCGTATGGGCGTTCACTGCATGCTAATGCTAACATAACTGAACCCAATTGACTAGCATTCAAACAAAACTCACCTATAAACACTAAACAAGTAAGGATCTCCAGATAAACTAAACTCCTGATGGAAGTCAGGCCTCTCTTTCAAACGTGGCCCTGCGTTGTTGGGTTGATAGTAAGAGAATAGTCCGTTCTCCTGTTCCTTGTTGTTGTGAAGACAATAGTAC
>NC_140248.1:25437922-25445422 GCF_949987555.1 Borostomias antarcticus
GAGAGAGGGAGAGAGAGAGGGAGAGAGAGAGAGAGAGAGAGAGAGAGAGAGAGAACAGGGTCAGTAATGTTCATAAAACTGGGTTTGAGACAGATGGCTGCATGTGATGAGATCATTACTCACAAATACAACAAAGACGTGAGTGGAGTTGCAAAAGCGCACTGGCATGTGTGTTCAGTCTGGTCTGGTGAGGACGTGTGTTCAGTCTGGTGAGGATGTGTGTTCAGTCTGGTCTGGTGAGGACGTGTGTTCAGTCTGGTCTGGTGAGGACGTGTGTTCAGACCGTGTGTTCAGTCTGGTCTGGTGAGGACGTGTGTTCAGACCCTGTGTTCAGGCTGGTCTGTTGAGGACTGTAGGAAATAGAAGGAAGGTTGAACTAATGTTGAGCTGACAGGAATATGGTTCTAAAACACACCCAAGACTATTGAGCCTCATCCTAAAATGAGGTTAATCCTCAACTAGAAAAAGAGAGATCAACTATATCATCTAGGTCATCTAGGTCATCTATATCATCTCCATCATCTGTATCATCTACATCATCTACATTACGTCATCTACATCATCTACATTTTTATATTTATTTATTTTTAAGAAGCCAGCCTTGGGGTGACCCATTTTATCTGGGAAATAATCACTGGGAGGAATGATGGGTAATATTTAGATCAGAATCAGTCAAACTTAGACCTCCGATATATATTCTATTGGTGGGATATTCTGAAATAATGATTAAATTATCATTTCATTTGGTAATGGTTTGTGTGGACATGTGGTAAACATTCCACAGGGTGGCGCCACATGCCTCTGCTTTGACAGCAAGATCATATTTTTGGATTTACCCTTTGTATAAAATGTGTTTGTGTGTAAATAAACCTAACTTATGTTATTCACGCAACACCTAAGAAAAACTAAGCAGGCTACAATGAATGACTGAGCTCTCGTCCTGCCTGTTCACCAGCGAAGTAGTAGGGAGGAGCTGAGTGAAAACAGAACGGCTCCCACAACTGAGAATAGGTTCCCATCGTTTGTTTTAAAGAGCCGTTCAAAAGAACCGGATCGTTCGCAGGCCGAGATGCTGGTCTCACCTGGAGATGTTGTCAGGGGGCAGGCCGAGATGCTGGTCTCACCTGGAGATGTTGTCTGGGGAGCAGGCTGAGAAGCTGGTCTCACCTGGAGATGTTGTCTGGGGAGCAGGCTGAGATGCTGGTCTCACCTGGAGATGTTGTCAGGGGGCAGGCTGAGATGCTGGTCTCACCTGGAGATGTTGTCGGGAGAGCAGGCTGAGATGCTGGTCTCCATGCTGTCGGAGCTGTCCAGGCTGAGCGTGTCGAAGGCGTGGCCCCCGTCTGCGTAGGAGAACGGCTCCAGGAACACGTTTGACTCCGACGCCGTTCTGCTGCAGAGGTCATTCAGCCTCTGCCTCTCCTCACTCATGTACACCTGGCTGTGGCCTGCTGGGACACACACACACACACACACACACACACACACACACACACACACACACACACACACACGTGCACACACACACACACACACACACACACACACACACACAGGAGGAGAGGAGATGAGGAGGAGATGATATAATGAGTCTGCTTGCTCAAGGACTACAGTTGAAAACTAGCCAGCTGGCTTTTTCTGGATGTCTTAATAGAGCCCTGATTATTAAAAGGCACGAAAAAAACCACTAAAGGTACAAAACAAAAACAGTACATACAATATAACAAATACATTACAAATACATATAAAACAAATACATTACAGGCATCTACCTTTGTGTACCTAACCAGCCTTGTAGCAATAATAGGTATATGGTATAAAGGGACTAGCCAGAGTAAACAAGCTTCTCCTGGAGGTCATTCCACGCTTGCAGGGCTCTGAACTAAACACTACTCTGCAGCTCTGGTGCTTTCACAGCCTGGGGGACGTCTGCAATGAGCTGGGCTTGTTTATGGGTTTCAGACGTGGCGACACATTTCCTGCAAAGGACAATAAAGTAATGTAATGTAATCTAGTCTAATCTAAGTTGTATTGTAGACTGCATTTCTCCAGTTTAGAAGTGATGAGAGATTAGCTTGTGTACAGAGAAGAGGCACCACTATGTTCAACTCCCACCACTAGGTTCAACTCCCACCACTAGGTTCAACTCCCACCAAGAGGTTCAACTCCCACCAAGAGGTTCAACTCCCACCAAAAGGTTCAACTCCCACCACTAGGTTCAACTCCCACCACTAGGTTCAACTCCCACCAAGAGGTTCAACTCCTACCAAGAGGTTCAACTCCCACCAAGAGGTTCAACTCCCACCACTAGGTTCAACTCCCACCACTAGGTTCAACTCCCACCAAGAGGTTCAACTCCCACCAAGAGGTTCAACTCCCACCAAGAGGTTCAACTCCCACCAAAAGGTTCAACTCCCACCACTAGGTTCAACTCCCACCAAGAGGTTCAACTCCTACCAAGAGGTTCAACTCCCCCCAAGAGGTTCAACTCCCACCACTAGGTTCAACTCCCACCACTAGGTTCAACTCCCACCACTAGGTTCAACTCCCACCAAGAGGTTCAACTCCTACCAAGAGGTTCAACTCCCACCAAGAGGTTCAACTCCCACCACTAGGTTCAAATCCCACCACTAGGTTCAACTCCCACCAAGAGGTTTAACTCCTACCAAGAGGTTCAACTCCCACCAAGAGGTTCAACTCCCTCCACTAGGTTCAACTCCCACCACTATAACAAGGCATAGGGACCAGGTCAGACGTTCAGTAGGGTATTTATTCAGTACTGGGTACGTAGCCTGTATTCAGCCTCTTTCATTCATTAATGTGCTCTTTCTGGTATCTGGA
This sequence comes from Borostomias antarcticus, assembly GCF_949987555.1. NCBI lineage: Eukaryota > Metazoa > Chordata > Actinopteri > Stomiiformes > Stomiidae > Borostomias > Borostomias antarcticus. The sequence continues at coordinate 25,440,764 of NC_140248.1, forward strand.
GCGGAGATTCTGTCATAATAGTTTTACATGTATTTGGGGCAGACATAATTACAGTACTGTATGTGCAGGCATAGACATAATTATGTGTGTACATAATTTTCCAGTCCACAGGCCATAATGTAGCCTACCGGAATTACAAATAATGTTTTTATTTCTATTTTTTCCTTCACCGTATTTATCAGAGGTACAATCAACAGGCTAATTTGCTGGATTAACATAATCCAATAACCAAATCCATAATCCACACTTAATATTGATACCTGGTTGTGGTTGAAGTGATGGGACCAGCGCTCACCTGAAGCTTTCAGATGCCTGGTTTTAACTTCCTATCCCACTTCACAGAAACTACCCAGGACTAGAGCTGGTCATTCAAGGCCTCTGTTACTCACCCTAACAGCTTTACAGATGCTTATAACACACCGTAACAGCTTTACAGATGCTTATAACACACCGTAACAGCTTTACAGATGCTTATAACACACCGTAACAGCTTTACAGATGCTTATAACACACCGTAACAGCTTTACAGATGCTTATAACACACCGTAACAGCTTTACAGATGCCTATAACACACCGTAACAGCTTTACAGATGCTTATAACACACCGTAACAGCTTTACAGATGCTTATAACTCACCGTAACAGCTTTACAGATGCTTATAACACACCGTAACAGATTTACAGATGCTTATAACTCACAGTATAACGTACTAATCTCAGCAGCCAGGAGAGATACAGGGGGTGTATTTGTGTTCCTAGTTGTGAGGTTAGACCCCTGACGGTGTGTGTCTGTCCCTCGTCTCTGTCCCTCACCCTTGAGCAGGCGGCGGGTGTCCAGGATCCTGGGGGAGACGGAGAGGGCTCGGGGGACGACGCTCCCACAGCTGGAGGTCTGGGTCAGGGGCAGGTGGGCCTGGGAGGGACAGAAGATGGGACACAGGGTGAGCTCAGAAGCTAGCATCAGATCAGTGGTCTATCTGTATCCTGAAGTCTGTAGTGTTCTGCTTTCAACAGCCCAGGCCCTGTGAGGATGAGGATAGCCCAGGCCCTGTGAGGATGAGGATAGCCCAGCTGACCAGCCCAGGCCCTGTGAGGATGAGGATAGCTGACCAGCCCAGGCCCTGTGAGGATGAGGATAGCCCAGGCCCTGTGAGGATGAGGATAGCCCAGGCCCTGTGAGGATGAGGATAGCCCAGGCCCTGTGAGGATGAGGATAGCCCAGGCCCTGTGAGGATGAGGATAGCCCAGGCCCTGTGAGGATGAGGATAGCCCAGGCCCTGTGAGGATGAGGATAGCCCAGGCCCTGTGAGGATAGCAGCCCAAGCCCCTACGGATGAACACATCTTTTAGGAGCTTCTATCCCGGTTGAGGAGTCTGATTACTACCCATTCATAGTGAATGGTGAACAACCATATGAAGCTGGGTAAACGGCAACATGTCACACAATCATTGTTCACTCCAAAAATTAATAAAAATACACAGATTATGGCTCCAGTTGTTGATTGACACCCCCCCCACACACACTCCAAATTCTGTCTGATAGCGCCAGTCGAACATGTCAGTTGGTCTCATCAACGAGTGTCTGGTGTGTACCTTGGGGGGTCTCATCCCCTAGGCTGAGGGTCTGGAGCGTACCTTGGGGGGTCTCATCCCCTAGGCTGAGGGTCTGGTGTGTACCTTGGGGGGTCTCATCCCCTAGGCTGAGTGTCTGGTGCGTACCTTGGGGGGTCTCATCCCCTAGGCTGAGTGTCTGGAGCGTACCTTGGGGGGTCTCATCCCCTAGGCTGAGTGTCTGGTGCGTACCTTGGGGGGTCTCATCCCCTAGGCTGAGGGTCTGGAGCGTACCTTGGGGGGTCTCATCCCCTAGGCTGAGTGTCTGGTGTGTACCTTGGGGGGTCTCATCCCCTAGGCTGAGGGTCTGGTGCGTACCTTGGGGGGTCTCATCCCCTAGGCTGAGTGTCTGGTGTGTACCTTGGGGGGTCTCATCCCCTAGGCTGAGTGTCTGGAGCGTACCTTGGGGGGTCTCATCCCCTAGGCTGAGGGTCTGGAGCGTACCTTGGGGGCGAGGCCCCGCCCCATGCTGCTGTAGGGGCTGAGGGTCTGGAGCGTACCTTGGGGGCGAGGCCCCGCCCCATGCTGCTGTAGGGGCTGAGGGTCTGGAGCGTACCTTGGGGGCGAGGCCCCGCCCCATGCTGCTGTAGGGGCTGAGGGGCGGCTGGGTCCTCTTACGGGGTCGGGGGTCACGCCTCTCCGCCAGGGAACAGAAGTGCTGTAGGGGTCAGAGGTCAGACTTGTTAGGGTGTCAGGGTTGATAGTGAATTGAATATTTGTTGACAATCAATAGAGAATGTCGGGGAAGAAGACGACAGCCTTCGCGTGGCCTTCCCTGTAAGTAGCAAGAGATGGTGCAAGACCAACTTGTGAAACTAATGTCGCCAACCGAACGTCGAGCTGGCAGACCTAGGAACGGCGGACGAGCAGCCATCCCGACCGGCGAAAACCGAGGCCTGTCAGTGCTTCAACTCAATGTCGAGGGCCTTACCACCGCCAGACTCGAAGTCGAATAGAGAATGTATGGAGCATCTGTAAGAACTACAGAACATCTATAGACCATCTATAAGTAGTCAGAACATCTATAGACCATCTATAAGTAGTCAGAACATCTATAGACCATCTATAAGTAGTCAGAACATCTATAAGTGGTAATAAAAGAACGGTGTCTCCTCTCAGAGAGAGAAGCAAGTGGGTCGTACCCAGGAGAGGGGATTTTTTATCCTCAAGGGGAAATTGTTGTTGGCTGTCATAAATGTAGGCTAACAAACTGTTGTGGACACATTAGTAATCTAGCTCATTATGTCATTTCACAAGTGTTTATAATCACAAATTAACGAAAAAAGAATGAATAAAAAAATCCTAAGACTTTTTTTAGGAATAATTGCAGACCACCAAGCCATGATTGTGTTGTTTACAACAATTCTTTGTCTAGACTATAAGCCTATGGGTCAACAATGTAAAATAACATTTTCTTCAGTCTACGTAGTTGTTACTACCAGTACCAGACTGCTTACTACTCCCACAGCAGGTTGTCAGTCTTGTTCATGGCACTGAGAAGCCTGCATGAACAACTGGGCACAGTGTCCGTGTTCAGCTGCCTCTTGAGGTTAGGAGTGGTGCTGCGTTAACCAGCGCCTAGCCCTGCTGTGAGTAGAAACATCTGTATCTAAAACCACTTAGTAAACCAACCGGGCATTTCCCCGTTACTGAGGTTGATCGAATGCATTACAGTTCTTAGCAGTAGTACAGTCTGCCCAGCTAGCCAGTGTGAGGGCATATGAGCTATAGTAGCGCCCAGCTAGCCAGTGTGAGGGGAGATGAGATGTGTGTAGCGTGGCGCCCAGCTAGCCAGTGTGAGGGGAGATGAGATGTGTGTAGCGCCCAGCTAGCCAGTGTGAGGGGAGATGAGATGTGTGTAGCGTAGCGCCCAGCTAGCCAGCGTGAGGGGAGATGAGATGTGTGTAGCGCCCAGCTAGCCAGTGTGAGGGGAGATGAGATGTGTGTAGCGTAGCGCCCAGCTAGCCAGCGTGAGGGGAGATGAGATGTGTGTAGCGCCCAGCTAGCCAGCGTGAGGGGAGATGAGAGGTGTGTAGCGTGGCTCTGCTCTGTACCTCTTTGATGGCGACAGGGCTGCTGGGAAGGGCCTGGCCTCCTGTGAGCTCACAGTATTTCCTCTCCAGGGAAGACAGGTTCTCCCTCTCCTGCAGAAGTCATCAGTAAAAACACACAGGAAACAATACAAAAGGGCCTAAATCTATTTGAAAAAGCCGATGCAAATGTATATCTTCCTGTACCTTCTTCAGCATGAGGAGCAAGTTGTTCTTCTCTTTCATGAAATTCTCCTTCTCTCGCTGAGCTTGCTGGGTAATCTGTGTGGATTGTTTCTTCAGAGTCAGGAGTCTTTCCTGAGAGAAACAGTGAGGCCTTAATAAAACCAACCAACAAACACACACACACACACACACACACACACACACACACACACACACTCTACCTTGCGAGTGACAGTCCCACGCTGGTACTCCGCTCTCTCTCTGAGGAGCTGCTGAGCCTGGTGCACCTCGTCCTGCTGGCTCTCTCTCTCCAGCTGCTGGAACTCCAGCTCCTCCAAACAACTAGTCTCCAGCATCCCTGCATCCTGACACACACACACACACCCACACACACACACACACACACACACACACACAGGCATGAACACAGACACATGAACACACACACACACACACACACACACACGCATGAACACAGACACACGCATGAAAACAGACACATGAACACACACACACACACACACACATGACTACACACACATGCACAAATACACACACACACACGCAAATACGCACACGATTATCCATGTTTAAGTAGGTCACCATATGGAGAGATCAATCTCTCAGACGGGCTAATCCAACAATAATGAACCAAATTACCCATTAAAGTGACAAATACAACACAGCAGCATCTAGTCTCTGTTCTGTATATCTCTACATCTCCATCTGTATATCTCTATACCTCCACCTGTATATCTCTATATCTCCATCTGTATATCTCTATATCTCCATCTGTATATCTCTATATCTCCATCTGTATATCTCTTTTTCT
>NC_140248.1:25457922-25490422 GCF_949987555.1 Borostomias antarcticus
GGAAGGAGTTTATGAGGGAGGAGAGGGTGGAGGTTCTGAGGGAGGAGAGGGAGGAAGTTCTGAGGGAGGAGAGGGTGGAGGTTCTCAGGGTGGAGAGGGTGGAGGTTCTGAGGGAGGAGAGGGAGGAGGTTCTGAGGGAGGCAGAGGGAGGAGGTTCTGAGGGAGGAGAGGGAGGAGGTTCCGAGGGAGGCGGTGGAGAGGGTGGAGGTTCTGAGGGAGAGGGAGGAGGTTCTGAGGGAGACAGAGGGAGGAGGTTATGAGGGAGGAGAGGGTGGAGGTTCTGAGGGAGGAGAGGGAGGAAGTTCTGAAGGAGACAGAGGGAGGAAGTTCTGAGGGAGGAGAGGGTGGAGGTTCTGAGGGTGGAGAGGGAGGAGGTTCTGAGGGAGGCAGAGGGAGGAGGTTCTGAGGGAGGAGAGTGGAGGTTCTGAGGGAGGAGAGGGTGGAGGTTCTGAGGGAAGAGAGGGTGGAGGTTCTGAGGGAGGAGAGGGAGGGGGTTCTGAGGATGAAGAGGGAGGAGGTTCTGAGGGAGGAGAGGGTGGAGGTTCTGAGGGAGGAGAGGGTGGAAGTTCTGAGGGAGGAGAGGGAGGAGGTTCTGAGGGAGGAGAGGGTGGAGAGGGTGGAGTTTCTGTGGGTGAAGAGGGTGGAGGTTCTGAGGGAAGAGAGGGAGGAGGTTCTGAGGGTGGAGAGGGTGGAGGTTCTGAGGGAGGAGAGGGTGAAGGTTCTGAGGGAGGAGAGGGAGGAGGTTCTGAGGGAGGAGAGGGTGGAGGTTCTCAGGGTGGAGAGGGTGGAGGTTCTGAGGGAGGAGAGGGAGGAGGTTCTGAGGGAGGCAGAGGGAGGAGGTTCTGAGGGAGGAGAGGGAGGAGGTTCCGAGGGAGGCGGTGGAGAGGGTGGAGGTTCTGAGGGAGAGGGAGGAGGTTCTGAGGGAGACAGAGGGAGGAGGTTATGAGGGAGGAGAGGATGGAGGTTCTGAGGGAGGAGAGGGAGGAAGTTCTGAAGGAGACAGAGGGAGGAAGTTCTGAGGGAGGAGAGGGTGGAGGTTCTGAGGGTGGAGAGGGAGGAGGTTCTGAGGGAGGCAGAGGGAGGAGGTTCTGAGGGAGGAGAGTGGAGGTTCTGAGGGAGGAGAGGGTGGAGGTTCTGAGGGAAGAGAGGGTGGAGGTTCTGAGGGAGGAGAGGGAGGGGGTTCTGAGGATGAAGAGGGAGGAGGTTCTGAGGGAGGAGAGGGTGGAGAGGGAGGAGGTTCTGAGGGAGGAGAGGGAGGAGGTTCTGAGAGAGGCAGAGGGAGGAGGTTCTGAGGGAGGAGAGGGTGGAGGTTCTGAGGGAGGAGGGGAGGAGGTTCTGAGGGAGGAAGAGGGAGGAGGTTCAGAGGGTGGAGAGGGTGGAGGTCCTGAGGGAGGAGAGGGAGGAGGTTCTGAGGGAGGAGAGGGAGGAGGTTCTGAGGGAGGAGAGGGTGGAGAGGGTGGAGTTTCTGTGGGTGGAGAGGGTGGAGGTTCTGAGGGAAGAGAGGGAGGAGGTTCTGAGGGTGGAGAGGGTGGAGGTTCTGAGGGAGGAGAGGGTGAAGGTTCTGAGGGAGGAGAGGGAGGAGTTCTGAGGGAGGAGAGGGAGGAAGTTCTGAAGGAGACAGAGGGAGGAAGTTCTGAGGGAGGAGAGGGTGGAGGTTCTGAGGGTGGAGAGGGAGGAGGTTCTGAGGGAGGCAGAGGGAGGAGGTTCTGAGGGAGGAGAGTGGAGGTTCTGAGGGAGGAGAGGGTGGAGGTTCTGAGGGAAGAGAGGGTGGAGGTTCTGAGGGAGGAGAGGGAGGAAGTTCTGAAGGAGACAGAGGGAGGAAGTTCTGAGGGAGGAGAGGGTGGAGGTTCTGAGGGTGGAGAGGGAGGAGGTTCTGAGGGAGGCAGAGGGAGGAGGTTCTGAGGGAGGAGAGTGGAGGTTCTGAGGGAGGAGAGGGTGGAGGTTCTGAGGGAAGAGAGGGTGGAGGTTCTGAGGGAGGAGAGGGAGGGGGTTCTGAGGATGAAGAGGGAGGAGGTTCTGAGGGAGGAGAGGGTGGAGGTTCTGAGGGAGGAGAGGGTGGAAGTTCTGAGGGAGGAGAGGGAGGAGGTTCTGAGGGAGGAGAGGGTGGAGAGGGTGGAGTTTCTGTGGGTGAAGAGGGTGGAGGTTCTGAGGGAAGAGAGGGAGGAGGTTCTGAGGGTGGAGAGGGTGGAGGTTCTGAGGGAGGAGAGGGTGAAGGTTCTGAGGGAGGAGAGGGAGGAGGTTCTGAGGGAGGAGAGGGTGGAGGTTCTCAGGGTGGAGAGGGTGGAGGTTCTGAGGGAGGAGAGGGAGGAGGTTCTGAGGGAGGAGAGGGAGGAGGTTCCGAGGGAGGCGGTGGAGAGGGTGGAGGTTCTGAGGGAGAGGGAGGAGGTTCTGAGGGAGACAGAGGGAGGAGGTTATGAGGGAGGAGAGGATGGAGGTTCTGAGGGAGGAGAGGGAGGAATAAGAGGATTGAGATGGAGAGAGAGAGAGGAAGAGAGAGGAGGTGGAGAGAGAGGGAGTGAGAGGATGGAGATGGAGAGAGAGGGAGAGAGAGGATGGAGATGGAGAGAGAGGATGGAGATGGAGAGAGAGGGAGAGAGAGAGAGAGGGAGAGAGAGGAGGAGAGAGAGGGATATAGAGGGAGAGAGAGAGAGGGAGAGAGAGGAGGAGAGAGAGGGAGAGAGAGTAGGAGGAGAGAGAGAGGGAGAGAGAGGAGGGGATGGAGATGAGAGTCATACCTGGGCCATATCCCAGAGTGGCCACAGCGCTCTTCTGGGGCAGCATGCTGCTCATTCCACTGGGCTTCTGGGAGGAACGAACCACGACAGAGAGAGCGCCCTGCTAGCATCAACACAAGAGAAAGAGAGACAAAGAGAGAGAGAGAGAGAGATGGACAGAGGTAATGTTTTGAATATAAACATGGACATCCAGTATGCTCTATTAAAATACTTCAGAAACTCAATCAACCCACATCACTCAGTTACGCACACGCTGTATAAAACACAGCTCATCACACACACACACACACACACCTCCTGTCCCTGGGGGGTTGACCTCAGAGATGTCCCTGTCCCTGGGGGGTTGACCTCAGAGATGTCCCTGTCCCTGGGGGGTTGACCTCAGAGATGTCCCTGTCCCTGGGGGGTTGACCTCAGAGATGTCCCTGTCCCTGGGGGGTTGACCTCAGAGATGTCCCTGTCCCTGGGGGTTGACCTCAGAGATGTCCCTGTCCCTGGGGGGTTGACCTCAGAGATGTCCCTGTCCCTGGGGGTTGACCTCAGAGATGTCCCTGTCCCTGGGGGTTTGACCTCAGAGATGTCCCTGTCCCTGGGGGGTTGACCTCAGAGATGTCCCTGTCCCTGGGGGGTTGGCCTCAGAGATGTCCCTGTCCCTGGGGGGTTGGGGGGGGGTCCTGAACCCTCTCTACTCATCCAGTCCCTACGCTACACAGAACCCTGGATTTCTCTAACAAGGTTGTCTGGATGAGCGCAGACAGATCACATGACCTCAGGAATGAAGTGAGAAAACGAGCATTTGTAAATAATTCAGTTCTGTGCATTATTACTGTGATCTGAGACGGGAAAGAATCTCTACTGAAATGATGCCTGGAAAGATGGTCGCTACCCCAGACTCTGGAAGATTAAGAGTCTCTAAAAATACACACTTTTCTCTTGCTCTGTCTCTGTCTCCGTCTCTCTCTCTCACACACACACACACACACACACACACACACACACACACACACACACACACACACACACACACACACACACAGACACACAGGGTCTGGTGATCCTGGGGTTTCCTGCTCCTCCGGGCATGTCTGTGTGGAAGGAGGCTCTTCAGGAAGTGGGGGATCCTTTTACTCAGTTCCACCTTGATGACTTTTAGACACTCAGCTACGCGCTGCAGTCCAATAGAGTGAGTTCACATCCTCCCGCCCCCCACATCCCCCTACCTCCCCCCACCTCCTCCAGCCTCCTCCTCCCGCCCCCCACCTCCCCCCACCTCCCCCCACCTCCTCCCGCCCCCCACCTCCCTCTACCTCCCCCCACCTCCTCCAGCCTCCTCCTCCCGCCCCCCGCCTCCCCCCACCTCCCCCCGCCTCCCCCCACCTCCCCCCACCTCCTCCAGCCCCCAGCCTCCTCCTCCAGCCTCCTCCTCCAGCCCCCAGCCTCCTCCTCCAGCCTCCTCCTCCAGCCCCCAGCCTCCTCCTCCAGCCTCCTCCTCCCACCCCCCGCCTCCCCCTACCTCCCCCCACCTCCCCCCACCTCCTCCCGCCTCCTCCAGCTCCGCGCCTCCTACTCTAGCCCCCCGCCTCCCACCGCCTCCTCCAGCCCCCCGCCTCCCACCGCCTCCTCCAGCCCCCCGTCTCCCCCCACCTCCTCCCGCCCCCTGCCTCCTCCTCCAGCCCCCGCCACCTGAATAAGCACAGCCTCGGGAGGAGGGGGAGGGGTTTACAGCATCCTCCACAGACTATGGGGCAACAGGGCAAACACCAACCACACACACACACACACACACACGCACTCTCTCTCTCTCTCTCTCTCTCTCTCTCCCTCTCTCTCTCCCCCCTCTCTCTAACGCCCCCTCTCATTCAGGCTGGATCGTGGGGAATCCCAGTGCGCATTGGGGCTACATGTGTTTCACTCTCACTTTCTTGAGACCGTGTGAGAGGAAAGCTTATATGTCCACAGAAATCATCTTAAGACGTTTTAAGTGACCCCGCATTATTCCACTGAACATTCAGGAAGATGCCTAGGCTACATATATTTCGCTTGAAACGTTTTGATGTTAGTTCTTTGGCCAGAAAGACACAGTCGCATTAAAAGAGCGCAGTCCACGGGTCCAGAGTTGTAGTGCGGCAAATAGGAGCAATTTATTTTGCACACAAATGTAGGACAAGTTCGAACAGAGAGACAGGAGAGACAGGAATAGCAGAATACAATTATGCTAAAAACCAAAGTTGTATGTTAAACGGAGAGGAGTCGCTGCCACTCAAAGAGAGCATCGCACTTCTTAGAAGGCAAGACTGTTGAAAGACGTCTTTAAACTCACTTTAATGAACTTAACTATGATTTATTTATTGAGAGGACGGAACTCACCTTCGTTTCTTGCGCAGGTCGGAACTCCTCTCTGAGCTGGAGATTAACATGACAAAGGGACAGAGACGAGCAGCAGTCACCTTAACCGAGTCACTCCTCCCCGTTCAGACGAGGCGCCGGGCTGCGCAGGACTGCTGGGCTCATCTCGGGGGTCGCATCGCGCCAACTTCTCACAACAGTGACGAGGGAAGCTTCTCCGGCGGGGTTCGGTGGGGTTCGGCGGGGTTCGGTGGGGTTCGGTGGGGTTCGGCGGGGTTCGGTGGGGTTCGGAGGGGTGCGGGGCGTCAGTCTGGGGAAGAGGGGCCCCCGGCCCGCGGAGGGGGTCGAGGGAGATGAGTGATGCTGAAACCACACATCAACCCACGCCATGCAGCCCATAGCCTAGAGGACTGTAATCATACCCAACTATGTCTGATCAGGATTTTTATTTGTATTTTTTATTTTACATTTATATTTATTTTAATTTATATATATATATTTTCAAGTAAACTTCGCTCCCCCAAATTAATTATATGACTAGGCTAGGCTACTTCTTACAGTCCAATAAACTGACTAAAAATAAGACTGACATCGATGATGTCATCGATCAACAGATGTGTAGGAAAAATGTAAATTCAGACACCTATTCTCTCATAACGATTGCCATGTTTGTAACGAATGCGTGTCTAATCAACATTTTGCTGAAAAGAGCATCAAATGTGAAATGAATAGGCTACAAGTGAAAGTCTGAGGCAGAAACAAAGGCAGGGGCCCCGCCCAGCTCGGCAGCCCTGGGGCTTTCTGCCTTCCATCACACTCTCAACGTCTGTTGCATCATGGGAAGGGGGCGCTGGAGCCTAGCCCAGACCAAGCTGATTACTTCCAGACGCAGTGCTGGAGTCTTTGTATTAAACACACGCACACGCACACACACACAAGATATGCATATGCATAAACACAAAGTGATGAACACACACAAAGCCAGATCTAGCGCTGGTGAGTTTTAGTTGAGAGGTGAATCAGTTGGAATGTTGTTTCATGTGTGGGAGGGAAGCGCAGCCGGAGAGCTCAGGTCCTCCCTGAGATCCTGAGAACAAACTTCCTTCAACCGCAGCTGAGATACCCTCCACCCCTGAGAGAGACCCTCCACCCCTGAGAGAGACCCTCCACCCCTGAGAGAGACCCTCCACCCCTGAGAGAGAGACCCTCCACCCCTGAGAGAGACCCTCCACCCCTGAGAGAGAGACCCTCCACCCCTGAGAGAGACCCTCCACCCCTGAGAGAGAGACCCTCCACCCCTGAGAGAGACCCTCCACCCCTGAGAGAGAGACCCTCCACCCCTGAGAGAGAGACCCTCCACTCCTGAGAGAGAGACCCTCCACTCCTGAGATACCCTCCAACCCTGAGAGAGACCCTCCACCCCTGAGAGAGACCCTCCACCCCTGAGAGAGACCCTCCACCCCTGAGAGAGAGACCCTCCACTCCTGAGATACCCTCCACCCCTGAGAGAGACCCTCCACCCCTGAGAGAGACCCTCCACCCCTGAGAGAGACCCTCCACCCCTGAGAGAGACCCTCCACCCCTGAGAGACCCTCCACCCCTGAGAGAGACCCTCTACCCCTGAGAGAGACCCTCCACCCCTGAGAGAGACCCTCCACCCCTGAGAGAGACCCTCCACCCCTCAGAGAGACCCTCCACCCCTGAGAGAGAGACCCTCCACCCCTGAGAGAGACCCTCCACCCCTGAGAGAGACCCTCCACCCCTGAGAGAGACCCTCCACCCCTCAGAGAGACCCTCCACCCCTGAGAGAGAGACCCTCCACTCCTGAGAGACCCTCCACCCCTGAGAGAGAGACCCTCCACCCCTGAGAGACACCCTCCACCCCTGAGAGAGAGACCCTCCACCCCTGAGAGAGACCCTCCACCCCTGAGACCCTCCACCCCTGAGAGAGACCCTCCACCCCTGAGAGAGACCCTCCACCCCTGAGAGAGACCCTCCACCCCTGAGAGAGAGACCCTCCACCCCTGAGAGAGAGACCCTCCACCCCTGAGAGAGAGACCCTCCACCCCTGAGAGACCCTCCACCCCTGAGAGAGACCCTCCACCCCTGAGAGAGACCCTCCACCCCTGAGAGAGACCCTCCACCCCCCTCCACCCTCCACCCCCTTTATCTCAGAGCCTATTGATAGCCTATAGGCTTCACGTATTAATCACCCCTGATGAACACATAATCTACACACATAATCTGTTACAGTAATAAAGACATCTTCAGTCACTATAAAACAAAGGGACTGTTGCCCTGAATCCTGCCCTCCTACCTCATCTCTCAGGGGGAGAAAGGGTCCCTCCTCAAACGCTTGGCTGGGCTGGTGGGAGAGAGACCTTGGCTGGGCTGGTGGGAGAGAGAGAGGGGGAATGGGTGTGTGATCAACTCCAGTATTACCGGGAAGATCTGAGTCACAGAAAGATGTGTCTGTTTGTGTGCCGGCCCTTTGCACATGTGTGTGTGTGTGTGTGTGTGTGTGTGTGTGTGTGTTGTGTGTGTGTGTGTGTGTGTGTCAATGTGAAACTACATTGCAGAAGTCTGTTTAAATGAAATCAAACTGGCAATGAAATCAATTTAAATGAAATCAAACCACCTGGCATTGGCCTTTATACATAGACCTCTCCTGGAGCACTGAGGGCTTTCAACAAGAGCACAGAAGGTCCCTTCAGGGTCCAGGGGGGGAGTGGAGATATGTGTATTTATGGCCACACCCACCTCTTGCTGATTGAGCAGAATAGGGGCGGGGTGGGACTGATGGTTGGTTGATCTGTGTACAGATTAGCTGCCTACATCATATTAGCCATTCTGAGCGTCAGTTTTAGGTAAGAACCATGAAATCAAGCTATATCTACTTTCAAATGTCAACACCGTGTACAAACCCCTCAAGTGGGAAAAAAGATATAACCTCTCATTCTACAATCAATAATAATAAAGTAAAAAAGACTAGAATAAAATAAACCAAGTAGCCCCTACAGGGGAGGATGACTCACTGAACGGTTCTGTAATGCAGAGTGTGGGGCGGTTGTGGCTCAGGAGGTGGGTCATGATCGTAGGGTTGGCGGTTCGAATCCCACACTGAACCCCAGATTGTTCCCAATGAGCAGGCTAGCACCTTGAAGTCTCGCTATTCGATCACGAGATGAGATCTTCAAGAGTGGTAATCAGAATAGTAAATGAAATAGCGGTTTGATCATTTACTTATTTCTTCATATATTTATTTGATAATATACGATAACCTGTTCTTTTGAACATTATCAGGGGAAATACCCAGCAATTGCTGTTTATAATCTAAACATTTCCATTGTAATAGTAGATTATAGTTCCAATTTAAACACGATTAATTTTTCTGCATATTTCCTTGTCCTGACATTTTCACTGTAACATGACCTCGGCAGGTCCGAGTGGAATAACTGATTTTCCAAACAGCATTGGTGTGGCTCCTTGGGGACGTCTGTTGATTTGAACAGTATGTCTGCAGGGATAAAAGAGAGAAGTCTAGGATTTATTTCCATCGCTGTCCCTGATTTACAAAGAGTCCAAGTGGAGACAGGCATCATCTTAAAGTGCTTTGAGCAATTATACTATAAATACAATAAAATACAATACAAGTGCAAAAATGCAAATAATATAAATAGAACATAGTGAGTTACTCGTGGAACCAAAGTAATGTAACATCTACACTCATGTTACATCCTCCTTAGGTCTTAAACCTTTTGGAGTCTGCTACCCTCTCATCGCTCTAGGCTACGTTGTGGGTTTTGTTACTTCAAGCCACAGATTAAAACCGTCCAGAGCGAAATCAAGGTGGAGGTTTTCCCGGTCCGGTCTTCATCAGTCTGCTGCTGTGAATCCTTTCACCGGATGTGCTCCCCATCTGTCTCTTGGAATGCCCGATGGGAACACCGTCCAAGGCATGCAGCTACGCAGCTGCTTTTTGTTACATTTGTAGCTTCTACCTTCCTACATGCGACAGTAATCTCAGGGAAACACTTGTAGCCACGACTATGTTCAAAATCAGTTGGAGAAACCTACTGTACCATTGTTCATGAAATGGAACTGCAGATCTCAGACAGCAGGCGGGACCAGGCTGTTTCACCGGAGTCCTCAGGGATGCGCAGCAGCTGACCACATCATCACGTAGCCTGCTGACTGAAAGGGGCGTCCGATATCAGTCAACCCTGAACCCGATATCAGTCAACCCTGAACCCGATATCAGTCAACCCTGAACCCGATATCAGTCAACCCTGAACCCGATAACAGTCAACCCTGAACCCGATATCAGTCAACCCTGAACCCGATAACAGTCAACCCTGAACCCGATATCAGTCAACCCTGAACCCGATATCAGTCAACCCTGAACCCGATAACAGTCAACCCTGAACCCGATAACAGTCAACCCTGAACCCGATATCAGTCAACCCTGAACCCGATAACAGTCAACCCTGAACCCGATATCAGTCAACCCTGAACCCAATAACAATCAACCCTGAACCCGATATCAGTCAACCCTGAACTCGATAACAATCAACCCTGAACCCGATATCAGTCAATTCTGAACCCGATATCAGTCAACCCTGAACCCGATATCAGTCAACCCTGAACCCGATAACAGTCAACCCTGAACCCGATAACAGTCAACCCTGAACCCGATATCAGTCAACCCTGAACTCGATAACAATCAACCCTGAACCCGATATCAGTCAATTCTGAACCCGATATCAGTCAACCCTGAACCCGATATCAGTCAACCCTGAACCCGATATCAGTCAACCCCAGGGCTGGACTGGGACAAAAAATCGGCCCTGGCATTTTTGGCCCAGACCGGCCCACCACAATCGGCCGGACCCAGGGCTGGACTGGGTGAATATTTCCTACCGGGAAATGTAGCCCCAGTCAGGCCACTAGCCGAGCCGACGCGGTGAGATGGAACACCTTCAGTTTCGTTTTGTTGGGGGGGGTGCTGCTGCGCGATTTGTTGACGGGGGGGGGGGATGCTGCTGCGCGATTTGTTGACGGGGGGGGGGGGGGGGGTGCTGCTGCGCGATTTGTTGACGGGGGGGGGGGGGTGCTGCTGCTGCGGCTCTCTAACGGCCCACGCAAATGACACCTGAAACTAACAGAGGGAGGGGTGGGGCCTACATATGATTGGGCCAGCCCAGTGTCAGTATAGAAAATGGACCAATGGGCCGCTGTCCCTGCTCTATGGGCCGTTCGTTAGCTCTTTTTTTTTTTAGATCGGCCCACAAGTAGGTCCGGCCCACCGGGCATTTGCCCGGTACGCCACATGGCCAGTCCGGCCCTGGTCAACCCTGAACCCGATAACAGTCAAACCTGAACCCAATAACAGTCAACCCTGAACCCAATATCAGTCAACCCTGAACCCGATAACATCAACCCTGAACCCGATAACATCAACCCTGAACCCGATATCAGTCAACCCTGAACCCGATATCAGTCAACCCTGAACCCGATATCAATCAACCCTGAACCCGATATCAGTCAACCCTGAACCCGATATCAGTCAACCCTGAACCCGATGTCAATCAACCCTGAACGCGCCACTGTTGTTGCAGCAGCATGTCGAGGCTTTTTGACAGGTGACTTGAGTTTAATACAATCTTGCTCGAAGGAGTATCGGAGCTGGAAGGCTATTCTGAAATCTAAATTAATGTGCTCATCTTTTCCTAAGTTGGTGCCAAGGAGGTTCTATGAATTGACTATCCTTAATCTCGAAGGAGGAATGCGTCCTTTAGTAGACAGGAAACCCGTCTTTTGGGTTCAGCATGAATAATAGGGCATTTCCCCCCGTGCCCTGTACACAGGGGAGGTGGGCTTGGTAGGAGGAGCTGTCTGCTAAGTTCACAGAGAATGACCTGAGAGGGAGGTAAGAGGAGAACCAACCAGGCCAGCGCAGTGCTAGTTATGCCAGCCCCCTGTTGGAGGCGGTTGATGAAGGTAGCGTGGTCTATGGTGTCAAACGCTGCACTGAGGTTGAGGACCAGTGCAGCGCATTTGCCTGAGTCAACAATACGGAGGAGGTCGTTTGTCACTTTCAGGAGGGCCGATTCCGTGCTGTGGCCAGCCCTGAAACCAGATGGGACTTTTCCATGACCTGGTTTTGATGGAGGTATGGTAACAGCTGGCTCAGGACTGCCTTCTCCAGTAGCTTTGACAGGAAGGGGAGTTTGGAGATGGGTCGGTAGTTACTGAGGGTGGGGGGGTCTAGGTTAGGCTTCTTTAAGATGGGCTGGACTACCGCTTGCTTAAGGCAGGATGGTACACTGCCAGTAGCCAGGGAGCTGTTTATAATAGTGAGGATGCTCGGCCCTACTGTGTTTAATTTCCTTTCTTAAGGAGGGAGGCAGGGAGAGCGTCTGAGGGAGATGAGGCGGGTCTCATAGAGGAGGCCATTTCGGTGAGGGAGGGGAGAGTGATGGGTTGAAACTCAGCTAGCGATGAAGTACATCTCAGGGAGATGGTGGGATCGTGGGTAGAGCGAGGAATATTCTCTCTAATCTTTATGATTTTTTCTGTAAAAGAGGACAAGAACTCATTTTTTCAGGGGTATCCATAATAACGGGGGGCGGGGGGCGAGTGACAGCATTGGTACTGCACCACCGTGCCACACGCGAGCCATTCTGGGGTTCAGTGTCTTGATCAAGGACACTTGGGCACCCTGCCGGGGGCTGGGATCAGAGCAGGGAGCCCTGGGCTGAATCAAACACCTGCAGTATGGGAGATGGGAGATGGGATCAGAGCACGGAGCCCCGGGCTGAATCAAACACCTGCAGTATGGGAGATGGGAGATGGGAGATGCACCTTCACTGCTAGCTCATTGCTTTATCTTAAGACTCAATTCCATCCTTGCAAACATATTAAGGCTTAATATTGTCACCTTTGTACCTTTAAAGTGACAATATGTAATGTATGCTTGGAAACATTGCCACCATGTGGGCTGTGTGGGTAAACTCAGCCTGCTTGAGCAGTTTGGGTTTGCACACATTCCCAAATCAGGCTGTAGTAGTATTACCCTCAACACAGTTGAGTTGAACCAGGCGTGACAGGAGACTCCAAGATGCATGTTTTCCACTGTAAATGAGGGAAACCTCAGTGTACTCTTGAGTATAAATAAAGGTTGAATAGAGCAGAATAAAGTTGTGGTGTCGACCCGACACTGTAGCGGAGAAACAGCGGTTTAAAAAGAGGTTTCACAGAGGTCCTCACTGGCTGACCATTCTCAATCTATCATTGAGTAAACAGACTGTATTCTGCTCCGTTATTGTTGCAATGACTCAAACTCAGTGTGTGTGTGTGTGTGAGTGTGTGTGTGTGTGTGTGCATGTGTGTGTTTGCATTTGAGTGAGTCAGTGAAAATGTGATGTGACGTGTGTAGGAGAGAAAAGTAACAGAATAAAACACAAATATATCCTATTATTTTACTTGTGTGAAGTCATGTATTGTGCGTATTAAGGCTAACCCTCACCCTAATGTTCACACTCTGGGTAAAATAAATCAACATGGTCTCACAGGCATGGTTCTTATCCAGTAATTGATTGAAGCTGCCATTTTGGTATCATTTTAATGCAGGGCTTTGACAGGAAGGCTATTATGATTCATACACTGGTTTAACATTCCTGGAATGTAATCTTCACAATAATCCTCTGCTTCATGGAAACATCAAACTGATGTCAAACTACTTATTCACAGAAAGCCTGAGTGTTTTTCAACGTACAACCTTTGCTCATGTGGCCATGGTAGATGCAGGACTCAGCCGAGGGCATGGACTTGGTGAGGCTATTGACCTTTGAACTTTCTAGATATCACATTTCCTGATACTGCATTAAAAATGATTGAACAGTTCTACTGTGTGAGGTCTTGCCGATTGGCCAGGTGGTAAATCCTGGTTCTGTGCCTGGTTCTGGTTCCTGGTTCTGTGCCTTTCTGTGCCGTCACATTGAAGATAATCCCGTCCTTCTGTTCTTTGTCTGTGTGGATGTCTGTGTTTTCTGAGATGGTAGATTCCTTCTCCATTATTACCCACTATGATGATCCATATTCCATGACATAACATCAAGATCCTTTTATGTAAAGCTTGGATGCAGCGTTTCCTGGTTCTTGGTTGCTCTCTGGCATGTGTAGCTGGGGTCCATCAGGCCTTGGTGAAGACGATCCTGCGACATCTCCCTTTAGTTCCTCAGCACACTGTGACTGTTGTTCTGGTGAACGACATGATCCTTCTGTGTTTGGTAGATCAGCACATCCTGATTCAGGTGACTCTACAGTCTGCAGTTGAGGAGCTTCACCCTCTGGGGTCTTTGTCCCTGGTTGGAACGAGGCCTGGGAATCCTCTCCATGCTCAGTAGCTCTGGTTTCATTCACATCTGTTAGCGCTGTATCTAGAACATGACAATAAAGACATTAATTGAACATGGGTCGCCTCAAATTCAAACTGCTGGTTGTCTCAGGGTAGTCAGCGGAGATGGCCTGCTTGGGCTAGCATACCTGCATGAGAGGATCTCATCATTGATAACAGTCGTCCATCTTTCCGGTAATGGGCCGTGAGCTCACCTTGCGGATGGGGAAAGATGGAGGCGTCAATTTACAGGTAATATCACAATGCTTTTAGATTTACACTCAAATTGTATATGTTTTTGGGGACGATATGAGGAGAAAGAATATGTGATCCGTCGTACAGGTCTGACCTTGGTGTCTCGTCCACCGAGGGAGGAACACCGACACGGTGAAGGCGAACAAGGCGAGAGAGGCTGCGGTTCCCCACCAGGACCGCCGGCCCCTCTGAGGGGCCTCTCCTGTCAAACACGCTCACTCTCATTCACTGGTTCTGTGTTCACAGTAATGTAGAAACAATACCCACGAACACCGTATAGAACAGACACAATACTACAGTACAGAACTGAATCCATCTCCAGGGAAATCCATTATTCTGTAATTTTACTTTGAGAAATGTGTTCTTACCTGGTGGAGAGTCGGTGATGTTGACGTGCGTCTGGACCAGGTGTCTGCTCTGGAGGCCGGAGAACGTACAGGTGTAGATCCCAGTGTGTTCAGAACTCTCTGTGTCCCGGAGCAGGAGGGATCCGTTCCCCCTCAGAACCTGGCGCTGCTCCAGTCCGGCCCGGCCCTCCCAGAGGTTGTGGGTCTGTTGGGTCCTGCTGTCGTAGCGCAGGATGTCTGAGGCCGGCTCGTCCGCCCTGCTGAAGGTCCAGGTGAGGGAGAAGTTCTGGAGGTTCTGAGGAGCCATGCAGGGGATGGACAGCTCTTTCCCCTCCTCTCCTGTCAACTCATCTGAAAAATAAACACCTTTTATGTTTTTCCGATATGGTTTTCTTGTGTGGTTTTATGTGACAATTTAAAAATAAAAGTATATTTTATCATATAGTGCACAAGGACATGAACAAACATCCAGGTCATCCCGTCCCACACAGCACTGCTGTCCCACCTGAGGGACCAGAACCCACCTGGCTTCCTCAGAGAGGCGGTCCACACCTGCGCCCCGTCTGCTGACATGACAGAGCAGAAGTAGGTGTGGTCAGAGAGATTAGCCACAGTCTTCACTGTGCTCTCCACGGCGTACAGACCTCTGGAGTCGGGGGTCTTCACAGTGGAGTTCAGGAGCATTTCAGGAGTGGACTGGGGTTCTGTGGACCAAGCCACCTGAGGGGCAGGGTAGATGTTCTGGGATGAGCAGGAGACTGTGTCATTGGTCACTCCTATTCTCACTGACTGGATAAGAGCTGAAGAAAAGAACCAGAAGGGTCAGAGGTCAGAGGTGTGCTTATCCAGCCACACATGGTGTTTCCTGTCTGACAGGAAATTGGTGATCCAGCGACAGAGCTGGTTGAGTGTGTTGGGGGGGAGAACTGGTTGAGTGTGTTGGGGGGGAGAGCTGGTTGAGTGTGTTGGGGGGGAGAGCTGGTTGAGTGTGTTGGGAGGAGAGCTGGTTGAGTGTGTTGGGAGGAGAGCTGGTTGAGTGTGTTGGGGAGGAGAGCTGGTTGAGTGTGTTGGGGAGGAGAGCTGGTTGAGTGTGTTGGGGAGGAGAGCTGGTTGAGTGTGTTGGGAGGAGAGCTGGTTGAGTGTGTTGGGGAGGAGAGCTGGTTGAGTGTGTTGGGGAGGAGAGCTGGTTGAGTGTGTTGGGGGGGAGAGCTGGTTGAGTGTGTTGGGGAGGAGAGCTGGTTGAGTGTGTTGGGGGGGAGAGCTGGTTAGTATTAGTTAGCTGGTTAGTATTAGTTAGGTGTTGAGTGTGTTGGGAGGAGAGTTGGTTGAGTGTTAGTTAGTGTTAGTTAGGTTGGGATGATTTTGTGAAACGCAGAGCTGAAGTCCTCAATGTGTTCCCAGAAAAGAGCTGAATAAGAGAACGCCTAGTTTGAGGAGGTTACTTGACTCTTATAAAGAGCTGAATAAGAGAACTCCTAGTTTGAGTTGGTTACTTGACTCTTATAAAGAGTTGAATAAGAGAACTCCTAGTTTGAGGAGGTTACTTGACTCTTATAAAGAGTTGAATAAGAGAACTCCTAGTTTGAGGAGGTTACTTGACTCTTATAAAGAGTTGAATAAGAGAACTCCTAGTTTGAGGAGGTTACTTGACTCTTATAAAGAGTTGAATAAGAGAACTCCTAGTTTGAGGAGGTTACTTGACTCTTATAAAGAGTTGAATAAGAGAACTCCTAGTTTGAGGAGGTTACTTGACTCTTATAAAGAGTTGAATAAGAGAACTCCTAGTTTGAGGAGGTTACTTGACTCTTATAAAGAGTTGAATAAGAGAACTCCTAGTTTGAGGAGGTTACTTGACTCTTATAAAGAGTTGAATAAGAGAACTCCTAGTTTGAGGAGGTTACTTGACTCTTATAAAGAGTTGAATAAGAGAACTCCTAGTTTGAGGAGGTTACTTGACTCTCATAAAGAGTTGAATAAGAGAAAGCCTAGTTTGAGGAGGTTACTTGACTCTTATAAAGAGCTGAATAAGAGAAAGCCTAGTTTGAGGAGGTTACTTGACTCTTATAAAGAGTTGAATAAGAGAACTCCTAGTTTGAGGAGTTTACTTGACCCTTCAGCACTGGAAATGACAAAATCACAAACATACAAAAGAACTGCTCAAAAGCTCTTCTGTCACATGGTAAAGGCTACATTAAGGAATAGATTCGAAGTTCTTATCCATCACAACTGGGACATCATCAGTAGTGATATCTTATGCGAAGTGTAGGGCCCTACTGTATGAAATCTGGGTTATTTGTTCCACAAATTCCATTTGTTTTTCTGTGTTCTCTGATTAATCTTCTCAGGATAAGGATTTTAAAATGTGTACTAATTTTCCCAAGAGTTGCGTCTTGCATTCCAAATGAGAATAAACATGTTTGCAGCTAATCTATCACTGGTCTATCTATCTAACTGAATCTATCACTGGTCTATCTATCTAACTGAATCTATCACTGGTCTATCTATCTAACTGAATCTATCACTGGTCTATCTATCTAACTGAATCTATCACTGGTCGACCTTTTCCCAAAACCACCAGCTCTTCATTGTGAAGCCTGAGTACATCAAGAACAACAGATCTGTGAGGATCAGTGGTTTCAGGAAACGGTGGACTGATGATAACAGATCTGTGAGGATCAGTGGTTTTAGGAAACGGTGGACTGATGATAACAGATCTGTGAGGATCAGTGGTTTCAGGAAACGGTGGACTGATGATTAACTCATGATAATTGCAAAAGCATGTTTATTGCCATTTAGGAACCAAATAATTATTATGTATAATCTATTCATGATGTATATTTTTCGACTTAGAAACATCTATTTCTCTATAGAAAAGTACACTGCTGTTTTCATACTGTATATAGTTAATGTGATACTGTTTGATGAGAGACTGTGTTTTGTTCACAAACTATTTGCTAATATTTAGAGATGTATCTACAAATGGTTTATAAATGGCTTGTAAAGTGCTAATAACACACTTCTACTCTGCAGTTCAAGCACTGTGTACAAAAAACAATATTCCAACTTCCCTGAGTCAGATCTTGACATAGTCAACAAAGCCTGAGTAACTGATACTGTTCAAATAGAGTTGCATCTACTGTAGGCCTACATGGAGATATGCAACAGCAGCTATTTGAGTGATTATGAGTTGCCCATTTAGGAACACTTCAAAATAAGGGAATTACCTTGATGATACATTGAGGAGTCTTACACACCTTTCACTCCTAAACTGACGAAGGTCTCCTGGTTGCCCTTCCTGGTACTGGTGTAGCACTTGTACTTGCCCTTGTCCTGAACTTTGACCCTCCTCAGGAGCAGTGAGGCGTTGCCGTGGGTGATCTGGGAGTTGAACAAGCTGGTCCTTCCATTGAAGTGCTTGTTCTGCAGTCCAAACTGGTCCTTGTGGTAGTAGTAGCTGTGGACTGGGATCTGCTGCTTGTACCAGTGGATGACCACAGCACCCAGGGGTTTGAAACTACAGGGCAGCATGCAGTCCTCATGGAACAGACAGGTCACTAGGGCCTCTGAAACGACAGGGAAGCATGTTAGAAGAAACAGGTCACTAGGGCCTCTGAAACACCAGGGAAGCATGTTAGAAGAGACAGGTCACCTCTGAAACACCAGGGAAGCATGTTAGAAGAGACAGGTCACCTCTGAAACACCAGGGAAGCATGTTAGAAGAGACAGGTCACTAGGGAAGCATGTTAGAAGAGACAGGTCACTAGGGAAGCATGTTAGAAGAGACAGGTCACTAGGGCCTCTGAAACACCAGGGAAGCATGTTAGAAGAGACAGGTCACCAGGGAAGCATGTTAGAAGAGACAGGTCACCAGGGAAGCATGTTAGAAGAGACAGGTCACTAGGGAAGCATGTTAGATGAGACAGGTCACTAGGGAAGCATGTTAGAAGAGACAGGTCACTAAGGCCTCTCTGTTACAAACTCATTTTCTCAACCCAATCCCAGTTAAAGGGGAACGCCGCTGTCATAGCAAGTTTAGCTCAAATGCCGCTTTGTCCTCAATGAAACCGATCCGTACACACCAACATTTAACCGATCCGTGCAGTAGTAAGCTAGCTCCTTTTTCCTCTGTGCGCGCACCCCCTTTATAATGGAGGTCTATGGGCCTCTGCTAAAAACTATGATAAACATGCATTTCAAGGCAGGAAGCGCAGGGTGTGATCTTACCGGTCTCATTATGCTGTCATGTGAAATATATCGCATTCTCAAACCGAATATTGAAACAAAAGCTCCATTTGAGCCAGAACTATTTAGCCGAACGCACTACACCATACCTTTCGCACTATAAACATCCGCCGACGTTGTAGAGAGCGCGAGCATGCACGTGTGCGGTAAAGCTAGACGATTGTTTACATCCTCCTAGCCATGCCTAACACGTAAACACATGGGGATGGCGATTCATTTCACAAGACAACATTCTACTGAGACCGGTAAGGGGCTTCCTGGCGCTTCCTGTCTTGAAAATGCATGTTTATCATAGTTTTTAGCAGAGGCCCATAGACCTCCATTATAAAGGGGGTGCGCACACAGAGGAAAAAGGAGCTAGCTTACTACTGCACGGATCGGTTAAATGTTGGTGTGTACGGATCGGTTAAATGTTGGAGTGTACGGATCGGTTTCATTGAGGACAAAGCGACATTTGAGCTTAACTTGCTATGACAGCGGCGTTCCCCTTTAACCAAAAATAATGTCAAATATTGGACAGATCATTGTTTTGCTAAATGAAATATTGGACAGATCATTGTTTTGCTAAATGAAATATTGGACAGATCATTGTTTTGCTAAATGAAATATTGGACAGATCATTGTTTTGCTAAATCAAATATTGGACAGATCATTGTTTTGCTAAATGAAATGCAAAACAAAGTTGATCATGAATTATGTTCTACCCTGCTTTTTAATGAAGGTTA
The DNA here is from genome assembly GCF_949987555.1 of Borostomias antarcticus. Classification (NCBI taxonomy): domain Eukaryota; kingdom Metazoa; phylum Chordata; class Actinopteri; order Stomiiformes; family Stomiidae; genus Borostomias; species Borostomias antarcticus. Next base: position 25,476,971 of record NC_140248.1, read on the forward strand.
CTTTGGTCATGAAATAGAAATAATCTCACATACAGTAGAAGAGGCATTATTTTCAAGTGAGTTCTGGAGCAAATCCCCTTATTAAGGTTAATGTGCACCACCTACTGGCCTTTTGGAGTATTACATTCCCTATTCAAAACCCTTCTTGAATTCAAAACCCTTCTCCTACCTTTCAAATGCCTTAAAGAACTCCTCACTCCACTAAAGCCCTCCTGCAATCTTCCATCTGGAAACACCCTGCTTCTTCATAAGGACTAAGCTGTGCTCTATGGAGACCCTGCTTCTTCATAAGGACTAAGCTGTGCTCTATGGAGACCCTGCTTCTTCATAAGGACTAAGCTGTGCTCTATGGGAGACCCTGCTTCTTCATAAGGACTAAGCTGTGCTCTATGGGAGACCCTGCTTCTTCATAAGGACTCAGCTGTGCTCTATGGGAGACCCTGCTTCTTCATAAGGACTAAGCTGTGCTCTATGGGAGACCCTGCTTCTTCATAAGGACTAAGCTGTGCTCTATGGGAGACCCTGCTTCTTCATAAGGACTAAGCTGTGCTCTATGGAGACCCTGCTTCTTCATAAGGACTCAGCTGTGCTCTATGGAGACCCTGCTTCTTCATAAGGACTAAGCTGTGCTCTATGGGAGACCCTGCTTCTTCATAAGGACTAAGCTGTGCTCTATGGAGACCCTGCTTCTTCATAAGGACTCAGCTGTGCTCTATGGAGACCCTGCTTCTTCATAAGGACTAAGCTGTGCTCTATGGGAGACCCTGCTTCTTCATAAGGACTAAGCTGTGCTCTACGGAGACCCTGCTTCTTCATAAGGACTAAGCTGTGCTCTATGGAGACCCTGCTTCTTCATAAGGACTAAGCTGTGCTCTACGGAGACCCTGCTTCTTCATAAGGACTAAGCTGTGCTCTATGGAGACCCTGCTTCTTCATAAGGACTCAGCTGTGCTCTATGAGAGACCCTGCTTCTTCATAAGGACTAAGCTGTGCTCTATGGAGAACCTGCTTCTTCATAAGGACTCAGCTGTGCTCTATGGGAGACCCTGCTTCTTCATAAGGACTAAGCTGTGCTCTATGGGAGACCATGCTTCTTCATAAGGACTAAGCTGTGCTCTATGGGAGACCCTGCTTCTTCATAAGGACTAAGCTGTGCTCTATGGAGACCCTGCTTCTTCATAAGGACTAAGCTGTGCTCTATGGGAGACCCTGCTTCTTCATAAGGACTAAGCTGTGCTCTATGGGAGACCGGGCCTTTTGCTCAGCTGCCTCTGGAACGCCCTCCCTGACAAACTGAGAGCACCAAAGACTCTGGGGTCTTTAAAGACCTACATTACTTATTTAGAAAAGCTTTTTGTATATATATATATTATATGAATTTGTTCTAATCAAATCTGTTTTCTTAATGACTTTGTGATTGTTACGAAACTTTGAGATTGATGAAAAGTGCTTCATAAATAAAATGAATTATTATCATAATTATTAAGGCAAATCATCATGAAAACAGAAGTGCATGTCAATGTACATTGATACATCTGGAGAGATTTATATTACATAGAATGAGTATTTGCCAACATATTGAGACTATCAACTCTAGTATTGCTGAATCTCATCTCAGTAGGGATGGATGAATATTCATCATCACTTTCTACATTGTTCCCAAAGAAATAGCTCTGACATGATTGTGACCATATTATTCTATATAACTATTAAAGTAGATTATAATGAGATGCTGCTCACGCACTGCTCACAGAGTGAATGTCATTCTAAGAGCAACCCATTGTAATTTACCAATGTGCAATTATTAACTTATAATTCCCAGTGCACCTTATCACGTTTACATCAAAAGCTTCTCTGAAACATATTCAAACGTGAATAGCTTTGCAACAGAGCGATGAAAACATTTTGTTATACCTTACCTTTAGAATCTGTCAGTGACAATATCCATAGAAATATCTCACCTTTAGAATCTGTCAGTGACAATATCCATAGAAATATCTCACCTTTAGAATCTGTCAGTGACAATATCCATAGAAATATCTCACCTTTAGAATCTGTCAGTGACAATATCCATAGAAATATCTCACCTTTAGAATCTGTCAGTGACAATATCCATAGAAATATCTCACCTTTAGAATCTGTCAGTGACAATATCCATAGAAATATCTCACCTTTAGAATCTGTCAGTGACAATATCCATAGAAATATCTCACCTTTAGAATCTGTCAGTGACAATATCCATAGAAATATGGGGAACACTGAGGCAGGTCCATGTGCCAGGGCCATCGCAGATGCTCTGTGTTGAGGTGTTTGCGGGTGTCGATATGCATGACTGCGTGTGAATGTATGACTGTGGTGTTTGTGAGTGTGTGTGTGTGTGTGTGTGTGTGTGTGTGTGTGTGTGTGTGTGTGTGTGTGTGTGTGTGTGTGTGTGGTGGGGGTTGTCTTAGAGAGTGTGTGAACCCATGTCTAAACCCTCTTTACACTAATGAAACATTGACTCATTTACTAGGCTGGTGAAAGTTTAACCAGGCTGCCCGTGAGGGGACCTGCGGTTTCCACCATGATGGGAGCCCACCTGACGCCGTCTGCCTGCTTCATTTAACTTTACTGCTTTCAGCCTGGCTACAGTCATTTAGTTCAGGGGCAATCAAGCATACATGTATGTCATAAAACTAATTTGCCTATATGAGTGTGTGTATGTCTGCCATTGGTTGACCTACAACTACACTTCAAAGAATACTCAAAATGAATACAAAAAATAAGTTGTGCCCTTTAATAGGCATAGGTCCCACCCCTATATGTTCCAGAGGGAAGCAAAAAAACAGTTTCAACCAGGGGGCACTCTAAGTTTTTTCTGTCTTTCAACCATAAAGACTGAGATGATGAGCCAAGAGTGAGGAAAAAGCAGCTGCATTTGCTTCATGAGTGGTAACCCTGTTTTCCACAGGACAGAAAGTACAGTACACCAACACAGCTGTGATTGGATTAGGATTAATAGTAATGTTACACATACTGTATTTGAAAAACACTCAAAGATGGATGTCCAAAATTCAACCAGAGATGGACATGACCAGAACATATGACCCAAGGGTTTGGTTTATGGTCTCATCTCAAACACTGGGGTTCTGTGATATATTTTGGGCAGCCTCTCACTGGAAAGATGAAGACAATGAAGGGTAATTTACTCTGGATTGCACATTTTTGGGGGGGATTAAGGTCTAAACAAGGAAGGTGCCTTGGTGTGTTGGTGCACAAGGACACAAAAGCAACACAATAAAAAAGACAAAAACACAAGCAATGCATTCACAAAAAAACATAAAAACAGCAAAATGTCAACAATATTTAGAGTAAAATACTGTACATTATAATGCATGTGTTCATGCATACATGAGGTAGGGAATGCTGGTAGTGCAGGAAGATCAGATTGCATGTATGTGTGTGTGTGTGTGTGTGTGTGTGTGTGCGCGTGTGTGTTCGTGAGAGGACATCTGTATGTGTAGAGGTTGTGTGTGTGAGTATGTCTGTGAGGACATGTGTGAAAGTTGTGTGTGTGGAGGCTGTATGTGTGTGTGTATGTCTCTACGTATGTGAGGATGTGTGTGTGAGGATGTGTGTTTGTGAGGATGTGTCTATGTGAGGATGTGTGTTTGTGAGGATGTGTGTTTGTGAGGACGTGTGTGTGAAGAGGTGTATGAGGATGTGTGGGGATGTTTGCTTGTGAGGATGTGTGTCTAAACATGTGTGTTTATGTGAGGATGTGTGTCTAAGGAACATGTGTGTGAGGATGTCTGTGTCAAGATGTGTATGTGAGGATGTGTGTTTGTGAGGACGTGTATGAACATGTGTGTGAGGATGTGTGTTTGTGAGGACGTGTCTGAACATGTGTGTGAGGATGTCAGTCCTCACCTCTCGTTGTGAACCAGCAGACAGACCAGTAGCAGGAGGACAAGGGCCGCCACCACAGACAGCATCGGGGTCCACACTGCCATGGGGATTGCAGAGCGGCTGGGGTCTGGGCAGGTGACACAGCAAAAAGATATCATAACCTTTATTTAGTTTCTCAGGAATACAATTGAGTGGCAGAGCCTCATTTTCAATGTAGCCGAGATTACAAAACAAGCAGCAACAATAAAAACAATGTTATACAATAAGATCATCACAAATAACAATATAATTTAAAATTAGACACAATAAACCAGTACAGATAAAGAATAACAGCGGTGGTCAGGGAAGCCATCCGACTGAAGAAAGAGGCCTTCCGGGATATGCCCAGGAGACCCCAGAAGCAGTTGCAGGGTATCGACTGGCCCGGAGGGCTGCGGCTTCGGCCGTGACCAAGGCAAAGCAGCGGGTGTGGGAGGCGTTCGGAGAAACCATAGAGAAGGACTTTTGGTCGGCACCAAAGTGTTTCTGGAAGACCATCAGACACCTCAGGAAGGGAAAGCGGGGGACCATCCAAGCTGTATACAGCAAGGAGGGGACACTGCTGACCTCAACTGAGGAGGTTGTTGAGCGTTGGAAGGAGCACTTTGAGGAACTCCTGAACCCGACTAATCCACCCTCTACGATCGAGGCAGAGCCGGAAGATGATGGGGGGTCATCGTCAATTTCCTTGGAGGAGGTCACTGAGGTAGTCAAACAACTCAACAGTAGCAAAGCCCCAGGGACTGATGAGATCCGTCCAGAAATGCTGAAGGCGCTGGGTGGTTAGGGGCTGTCTTGGTTGACACGCCTCTTTAACATTGCGTGGAAGTCTGGGTCAGTGCCAAAGGAGTGGCAGACTGGGGTGGTGGTCACAATATTCAAAAAAGGGGACCAGAGGGTGTGTGCGAATTATAGAGGCATCACATTACTCAGCCTCCCAGGGAAAGTGTACTCCAAGGTGCTGGAAAGGAGGGTCCGGCCGATAGTCGAACCTCAGATCGAAGAGGAACAATGCAGATTTTGTCCTGGTCGTGGAACCACCGACCAGCTCTTCACTCTCGCAAGGATCTTGGAGGGGGCTTGGGAGTTTGCCCAACCTGTCTACATGTGTTTTGTGGACTTGGAGAAGGCTTACGACCGGGTCCCTCGAGAGGTCTTGTGGAGGGTTATGCGAGAGTATGGGGTGAGGGGATCCCTACTTAGGGCCATCCAATCCCTGTACACCCAGAGCGAGAGCTGTGTCCGTGTCCTCGGCAGTAAGTCGTCTTCCTTTCTGGTGGGGGTTGGCCTCCGCCAGGGCTGCGCTTTGTCACCAATCCTGTTTGTGATTTTCATGGACAGGATATCGAGGCGTAGCCGCGCGGAGGTGGGTTTGCAGTTCGGTGAGCTGGGGATCACGTCGCTGCTATTTGCAGATGATGTGGTCCTGATCGCATCATCTGCCTGCGACCTCCAGCACTCTCTGGATAGGTTCGCAACTGAGTATGAAGCGGCTGGGATGAGAATCAGCACTTCTAAATCTGAGGCCATGGTTCTCAGCAGGAAACCGGTGGTCTGTCCGCTCCAAGTAGGAAATTAGTCCTTACCCCAAGTGAAGGAGTTTTAGTATCTGGGGGTCTTGTTCACGAGTGAGGGAACCATGGAGAGGGAGCTTGGCCGGAGAATCACAGCAGCTGGTGCGGTTCTGCAGTCGTTTTACCGCACTGTTGTGACGAAAAGAGAGCTGAGCCAAAAGGCAAAGCTCCTGATCCACCGGTCTATCTTCGTCACCACCCTCAGGATGGGTCATGACCGAAAGAACGAGATCACGGATACAAGCGGCCGAAATGAGTTTTCTCCGGAGGGTGGCTGGGGTCTCCCTGAGAGATCGGGTGAGAAGTTCAGTCATCCGGGAGAGACTCGGAGTAGAGCCGCTGCTCCTTTGCGTCGAAAAGAGCCAGTTGAGGTGGTCTGGGCATCTAGTGAGGATGCCTCCTGGGCGCCTCCCTAGGGAGGTGTTCCAGGAGTGTCCGGCTGGGAGGAGGCCGCGGGGTAGACCCAGGACTAGGTGGCGGGATTACATCTCCGCACTGGCCTGTGAGCGGCTAAAGATTCCCCAGGCAGAGCTGGTTGATGCTGCCAGGGAAAGGGATGTCTGGGGCCCCCTGCTGGAACTGCTGCCTCTGCGACCCGACCCCGGATAAGCGGATGAAGATGGATGGAAGATGGATGGACAAATACAAATATATTAATGTTCAATGTAAATGTTTTGTAAATATCCACTCATTTCTGAATTTGATGCCTGCAACACATTCCCAAGAAGTCGGACCATGTCTTTCCACTGTGTTACATCAGTTATTAAACCGGAACTGGTCTTTCCATCCCCCCACTGGTCCCTCCATCCCCCCGCTGGTCCCTCCATCCCCCCGCTGGTCCATCCATCCCCCCGCTAGTCCCTCCATCCCCCCGCTGGTCCCTCCATCCCCCCGCTGGTCCCTCCATCCCCCCGCTGGTCCCTCCATCCCCCCGCTGGTCCCTCCATCCCCCCGCTGGTCCCTCCATCCCCCCGCTGGTCCCTCCATCCCTCCGCTGGTCCCTCCATCCCCCCGCTGGTCCCTCCATCCCCCCGCTGGTCCCTCCATCCCCCCGCTGGTCCCTCCATCCCCCCGCTGGTCCCTCCATCCCCCCGCTGGTCCCTCCATCCCCCCGCTAGTCTCTCCATCCCTCCACTGGTCCCTCCATCCCCCCGCTGGTCCCTCCATCCCCCCGCTGGTCCCTCCATCCTCCCACTGGTCTTTCCATCCCCCCGCTGGTCCCTCCATCCCCCCGCTGGTCCCTCCATCCCCCCGCTGGTCCCTCCATCCCTCCACTGGTCCCTCCATCCCCCCGCTGGTCCCTCCATCCCCCCGCTGGTCCCTCCAGAGACATCCAGGCATTTCTGGTGAGCAAGGATCTGACAAATACTAATCTGGGGTTGTTTTCAAAACATCAACAATTAGTGTCCTCAGTTACAGTTATTGTCCTCAGTTCCCTAACGAGTACAATATGAATATAAGTTGAAAAGGAATTGCAAATCATTGCATTGTTTTATTAGCATTTCAGCGATTTTTCCTGTGTCCCAATGTTTGTGAAATTGGATTTTGTAGTTAATTGCTATAGTTAGTTGTTTAACTAGCACACAAAAATACAATATAATGTGACAAATAAAATGATACAGAATACAGAGGGGAGGCGAGTTAGAAAGTGTTAATTTGACGCGCAATGACTGCAAATATCAGATGTAAATTCAGCGTCAACACCCGTCCATACACACAAGCTGTGGGAATCAGACAAATATAATCTGGAAATACTTGGGGTGCACTTCTAAGTCATGAATACTTTCACATATTTGATCTATGTATTTGACCTATGACTGGTGGAAATTCATACAGAACATTAGTATATTTTTAAACAAACACACAAGAGACATGTTCTTCTCTTTCGCTGTCCTGCTTGCTCTTCTATTTAACTCTCAGTCTGTCTGAACTATCCATCTAAGGATGCAGAAGGTTTATTAAACAGTAGATCTTGTAGTCAGGAGTGTTCTGTGTGTGATTGCAGCCAGACGAGGAGCTTTGCTTGGCTGAAGACCTCGTGTGTTCTGAGCCCCTGGCTGGGAGACTGTCCTGGATATTGAACCAGCCTGTCAGCTAGAAGCTGCCCATTGGTTAATCATCATCAGCTGCTTTCACTGAGAGAGGGGAGAGATGGAGGACAGGAAGTCACGGGGAGGCACGGACAGCATGAATGATGCTGGCTGTCCAATGACCACGACGCTGTTATGAGAGCTGCTGCTGCAGGAGTCTTACTAGTTTCCATTGGCTGCAGCTCTGTGTCGTCCACATCCGCTGCGCCCGTCTTCCACTGCTTGACTGAGGAGCACAAACAGAACATGACTTATTTATGTGAGAAATGATGTGAGAATGCACACGCTATTACTGTTACATTTACTCTCATGAAGACCAACTGCCAGATCTGGTTAAACTATTAGTGTGATAAAATATGAATGCTATTTCAGTCCATAGAGACCCTGATACTTACCTTCCCTCCTTCTATAGAGCATGAGAGCTGCTGTGATTAGAGCCAGTGCTGCTATGACTGCAGCGACGCCCCACAGGCTGGCGTAGCGGTCCCCTGGGAGGACACGCATGGAGGGGGGACAGTTAAAGGGGAGGACACGCATGGAGGAGGGACAGTTAAAGGGGAGGACACGCATGGAGGAGGGCAGTTAAAGGGGAGGACACGCATGGAGGAGGGACAGTTAAAGGGGAGGACACGCATGGAGGGGGGCGGTTAAAGGGGAGGACACGCATGGAGGGGGGACAGTTAAAGGGGAGGACACGCATGGAGGAAGGACAGTTAAAGGGGAGGACACGCATGGAGGAGGGACAGTTAAAGGGGAGGACACGCATGGAGGAGGGACAGTTAAAGGGGAGGACACGCATGGAGGAGGGACAGTTAAAGGGGAGGACACGCATGGAGGAGGGACAGTTAAAGGGGAGGACACGCATGGAGGAGGGACAGTTAAAGGGGAGGACACGCATGGAGGGGGGACAGTTAAAGGGGAGGACACGCATGGAGGAGGGACGGTTAAAGGGGAGGACACGCATGGAGGGGGGACAGTTAAAGGTGCTGTATGCGCTTTCTGATCTCCTGTTAGACTTTGGAAAAACTTTTAAAAATGCAACTGATAAAAATCCCCGCCCCTCCCTTCAGGCCTCCCTCCAAAGCCCCTAAACTAGGGGAGAGGAAATGACCCTGGCTAGGGGAGAGGAAATGACCCTGGCTAGGGGAGAGGAAATGACCCTGGCTAGGGGAGAGGAAATGACCCTGGCTAGGGGAGAGGAAATGACCCTGGCTAGGGGAGAGGAAATGACCCTGGCTAGGCCGCAGCCTGTAGGGAGGTTGACAGGCAGGTGAGACATCCAATCATCTTAAGTTGGCAACTCAAAATGATTGGATGCATTTATTACAGGCCAGCGACTTCCGCAGATGATGGATTTATTTAATTTTAGTGTCAGAGCACTTTATTTATAGATTGCTGTCGGGATGTAATGAAATTTGCAAAAAATATAAGCCAAACCGCATCCTGCAGCTTTAATATTGATATCCAGTATATGAGTAAACATTTCTGATGTACAGTATATGAGTAAACATTTCTGATATCCAGTATATGAGTAAACATTTCTGTAAAGGGCACAGTGTACAATAAGGGGCAATATTTGCCAAGGTGGGAATATTACATACTAATTCTACTCAAGTAGGTACTGTATGATGCACACTACCTGTAGTAATACTAGTAGAAGCATTAGTACAGTACTAGTGCAAGTAATTACTCAAGTAAGAGTAAAAAAAGTAGCTAATTAAAATGTACTCAACATATTTTTACATTCCTAGAAGAAAAAATAAATGGATTATTGGATACTTCAATTAAAATATGTTTTTCTCATTTACAGCATGGGTCATATGAAGTAATATAGGAGTAAACATGCCTGTTAACACAGAGATAGACTGCATGAAGAACACCAGCCAGCTAATGGAAGCAATGGCTAGGAACCAATGATACGTCTAAACATGACATCACCTGCTTTTGAAAAAGAACTGAAGTAATTTATGTTATTGAACATGTGAAAGTAAAAGTACTGTCATTTCAAATTACTAAAAAAAAGTTAAATCCCTGAGAAAAAGTTTCCACAATTCAATTCCACCTCTGATAATGTATACATAGATATTAAATGTGTTGTAGCAATACGTTGAATTACACTGTACCTGTGATTGGTAACTGTGGTACCTGTCTTGTGGACATGATGGTGACGTTTGCCTGGACCAGGTGTCTGCTCTGGAGGCCGGAGAACGTACAGGTGTAGATCCCAGTGTGTTCAGAACTCTCTGTGTCCCGGAGCAGGAGGGATCCGTTCCCCCTCAGAACCTGGCGCTGCTCCAGTCCGGCCCGGCCCTCCCAGAGGTTGTGGGTCTGTTGGGTCCTGCTGTCGTAGCGCAGGATGTCTGAGGCCGGCTCGTCTGCCCTGCTGAAGGTCCAGGTGAGGGAGAAGTTGTGGAGGTTCTGCGGAGCCATGCAGGGGATGGTCAGCTCTCCTCCCTGCTCTCCACTCAGGTCTGTGAAGGAGAAACCTGGGGTCATTCTGAGGTACAGAGTAATGGGGGGGTTAGGGTCAGGTTCTGGTGCTGCTGCATGGGGCAGCCTCACCTATCAGCCTCACCTATCAGCCTCACCTATCAGCCTCACCTATCAGCCTCACCTATCAGCCTCACCTATCAGCCTCACCTATCAGCCTCATTATCTATCAGCCTCATTATCTATCAGCCTCATCAGCTATCAGCCTCACTTATCAGCCTCATTATCTATCAGCCTCATTATCTATCAGCCTCACCTATCAGCCTCATCAGCTATCAGCCTCACTTATCAGCCTCACTTATCAGCCTCATTACCCATGAGCCTCACTTATCAGCCTCACTTATCAGCCTCATCACCCATCAGCCTCATCACCCATCAGCCTCACTTATCAGTCTCACTTATCAGCCTCATCACATATCAGCCTCATCACCCATCAGCCTCACTTATCAGCCTCACTTATCAGCCTCATCACATATCAGCCTCATCACCCATCAGCCTCACTTATCAGCCTCACTTATCAGCCTCACTTATCAGCCTCATCACTCATCAGCCTCACTTATCAGCCTCACTTATCAACCTCATCACTTATCAGCCTCACTTATCAGCCTCATCACCTTTGTTGCATTTTATGTAGAAAGTTACTTTTTGGTTGTACAGTATGTTTTATGATTGTCATGTTACATCAAGATTAAGATAATGCATGAAACAGTAATGATTAGGTTAGATTCTACATGAACACATAAACACTATCCTTCCATCATCACTACCGGGGTGAATGAACCACTAACCCTAACCATAACCCTTCCATCATCACTACCGGGGGGAATGAACCACTAACCCTAACCATAACCCTTCCATTATCACTACCGGGGTGAATGAACTACATTTTAAAATCAGTTACCACCAGTCCTTCACAATTCATATGAGGAAACAAGTCCCAAGATAATACTCCACATGATAAACCTGGTCTAGAGGGGGTCTGTCCTACCTGGTCTAGAGGGGTCTGTCCTACCTGGTCTAGAGGGGGTCTGTCCTACCTGGTCTAGAGGGGGTCTGTTCTACCTGGTCTAGAGGGGGTCTGTCCTACCTGGTCTAGAGGGGGTCTGTCCTACCTGGTCTAGAGGGGGTCTGTCCTACCTGGTCTAGAGGGGGTCTGTCCTACCTGGTCTAGAGGGGGTCTGTCCTACCTGGTCTAGAGGGGTCTGACCTACCTGGTCTAGAGGAGTCTGTCCTACCTGGTCTAGAGGGGTCTGTCCTACCTGGTCTAGAGGGAGTCTGTCCTACCTGGTCTAGAGGGGTCTGTCCTACCTGGTCTAGAGGAGTCTGTCCTACCTGGTCTAGAGGGGTCTGTCCTACCTGGTCTAGAGGGGGTCTGTCCTACCTGGTCTAGAGGAGTCTGTCCTACCTGGTCTAGAGGGGTCTGTCCTACCTGGTCTAGAGGGGGTCTGTCCTACCTGGTCTAGAGGGGTCTGTCTGTCCTACCTGGTCTAGAGGGGTCTGTCCTACCTGGTCTAGAGGGGGTCTGTCCTACCTGGTCTAGAGGGGGTGTGTCCTACCTGGTCTAGAGGGGTCTGTCCTACCTGGTCTAGAGGGGTCTGTCCTACCTGGTCTAGAGGGTCCTACCTGGTCTAGAGGGTCTGTCCTACCTGGTCTAGAGGGGTGTGTTCTACCTGGTCTAGAGGGGGTGTGTCCTACCTGGTCTAGAGGGGGTGTGTCCTACCTGGTCTAGAGGGGGTCTGTCCTACCTGGTCTAGAGGGGTCTGTCCTACCTGGTCTAGAGGGGGTGTGTCCTACCTGGTCTAGAGGGGGTCTGTCCTACCTGGTCTAGAGGGGTCTGTCCTACCTGGTCTAGAGGGGGTGTGTCCTACCTGGTCTAGAGGGGTCTGTCCTACCTGGTCTAGAGGGGGTGTGTTCTACCTGGTCTAGAGGGGGTGTGTCCTACCTGGTCTAGAGGGGGGGTGTCCTACCTGGTCTAGAGGGGGTCTGTTCTACCTGGTCTAGAGGGGGTCTGTCCTACCTGGTCTAGAGGGGGTCTGTCCTACCTGGTCTAGAGGAGGTCTGTCCTACCTGGTCTAGAGGGGGTGTGTCCTACCTGGTCTAGAGGGGTCTGTCCTACCTGGTCTGTCCTACCTGGTCTAGAGGGGGTGTGTCCTACCTGGTCTAGAGGGGGTCTGTCCTACCTGGTCTAGAGGGGTCTGTCCTACCTGGTCTAGAGGGGGTCTGTCCTACCTGGTCTGTCCTACCTGGTCTGTCCTACCTGGTCTAGAGGGGTCTGTCCTACCTGGTCTAGAGGGGGTCTGTCCTACCTGGTCTAGAGGGGTCTGTCCTACCAGGTCTGTCCTACCTGGTCTGTCCTACCTGGTCTAGAGGGGGTGTGTCCTACCTGGTCTAGAGGGGTCTGTCCTACCTGGTCTAGAGGGGTGTGTTCTACCTGGTCTGTCCTACCTGGTCTAGAGGGGTGTGTTCTACCTGGTCTAGAGGGGGTGTGTCCTACCTGGTCTAGAGGGGGTCTGTGCTACCTGGTCTAGAGGGGTCTGTCCTACCTGGTCTAGGAGGGGTCTGTCCTACCTGGTCTAGAGGGGTCTGTCCTACCTGGTCTAGAGGAGTCTGTCCTACCTGGTCTAGAGGGGGTCTGGTCTGTCCTACCTGGTCTAGAGGGGGTCTGTCCTACCTGGTCTAGAGGGGGTCTGTCCTACCTGGTCTAGAGGGGTCTGTCCTACCTGGTCTAGAGGAGTCTGTCCTACCTGGTCTAGAGGGGGTCTGGTCTGTCCTACCTGGTCTAGAGGGGTGTGTCCTACCTGGTCTAGAGGGGGTCTGTCCTACCTGGTCTAGAGGGGTGTGTCCTACCTGGTCTAGAGGGGTCTGTCCTACCTGGTCTAGAGGGGGCTGTCCTACCTGGTCTAGAGGGGTGTGTCCTACCTGGTCTAGAGGGTCTGTCCTACCTGGTCTAGAGGGGGTCTGTCCTACCTGGTCTAGAGGGGTCTGTCCTACCTGGTCTAGAGGGGGTGTGTCCTACCTGGTCTAGAGGGGGGGGGTCTGTCCTACCTGGTCTAGAGGGGGTCTGTCCTACCTGGTCTAGAGGGGGTGTGTCCTACCTGGTCTAGAGGGGGTCTGTCCTACCTGGTCTAGAGGGGGTGTGTCCTACCTGGTCTAGAGGGGGTCTGTCCTACCTGGTCTAGAGGGGGTGTGTCCTACCTGGTCTAGAGGGGGGGGGTCTGTCCTACCTGGTCTAGAGGGGGTCTGTCCTACCTGGTCTAGAGGGGGGCTGTCCTACCTGGTCTAGAGGGGTGTGTCCTACCTGGTCTAGAGGGTCTGTCCTACCTGGTCTAGAGGGATCTGTCCTACCTGGTCTAGAGGGGTCTGTCCTACCT
>NC_140248.1:25502922-25515422 GCF_949987555.1 Borostomias antarcticus
TCTTATCCCCATCAGAGTTGAGCCCAATGAGGGTGGTGTCACCAGTGAACTTCAGGAGCGTGACTGACGGGTGACTGGAGGAGCAGAGGAGAGGGGAAAGGACGCAGCCTTGAGGGGAACTGCTGCTGATGCTCCGGGCGTCAGAGACGTGTTTCCCCAGCTTCACCTGCTGCTTCCTGTCAGACAGGAAGTGGGTGATTCACCTGCAGGTGGAGTCAGGCATGTGCACCTGGGAGAGCTTGTCCTGCAGCTGAGCTGTTAAAGGTGGATCTGAAGTCAAACAGGATCCTGGAGTAGTGCTCCTGCTGAGTCCAGGTGCTGCAGATGGAGTGGACGGCCATGTTTACTGACCTGCTGGCTCTGGAGGCGACCTGCCCGGGTCCAGGACTGGGTCCGTCATGGTTTTGAGGTGGGAAAGTACCAAGCGCCCAAAAGTGTTCATTACCACAGAGGTCAGGGCGATGGGCCTGTAGTCCTTATTTTTGGGGGGCGGGGATGATGGGAGAGGTCTGAAGCAAGATGGTGGCAAGTCTCCAGTGAGGTGGTAAAAATGTCTGTAAACACTGGAGACAGCTGAACAGACACAATGCACAACAACGCGCCGAGGTGGCCGTCCAAGAGGCGCCATCTTGAATCTGAACCTTTAAATCAGACAGACTGACTAACCTATCAGAGCAGACTGACTAACCTATCAGACAGACTGACTAACCTATCAGACAGACTGACTAACCTATCAGACAGACTGACTAACCTATCAGACAGACTGACTAACCTATCAGAGCAGACTGACTAACCTATCAGACAGACTGACTAACCTATCAGAGCAGACTGACTAACCTATCAGACAGACTGACTAACCTATCAGAGCAGACTGACTAACCTATCAGACAGACTGACTAACCTATCAGACAGACTGACTAACCTATCAGACAGACTGACTAACCTATCAGACAGACTGACTAACCTATCAGACAGACTGACTAACCTATCAGACAGACTGACTAACCTATCAGAGCAGACTGACTAACCTATCAGAGCAGACTGACTAACCTATCAGACAGACTGACTAACCTATCAGACAGACTGACTAACCTATCAGAGCAGACTGACTAACCTATCAGACAGACTGACTAACCTATCAGACAGACTGACTAACCTATCAGACAGACTGACTAACCTATCAGAGCAGAATGACTAACCTATCAGACAGACTGACTAACCTATCAGAGCAGACTGACTAACCTATCAGACAGACTGACTAACCTATCAGACAGACTGACTAACCTATCAGATAGACTGACTAACCTATCAGAGAGACTGACTAACCTATCAGACAGACTGACTAACCTATCAGAGCAGAATGACTAACCTATCAGACAGACTGACTAACCTATCAGATAGACTGACTAACCTATCAGAGCAGACTGACTAACCTATCAGACAGACTGACTAACCTATCAGATAGACTGACTAACCTATCAGAGCAGAATGACTAACCTATCAGACAGACTGACTAACCTATCAGATAGACTGACTAACCTATCAGACAGACTGACTAACCTATCAGAGCAGACTGACTAACCTATCAGATAGACTGACTAACCTATCAGAGCAGACTGACTAACCTATCAGAGCAGACTGACTAACCTATCAGATAGACTGACTAACCTATCAGACAGACTGACTAACCTATCAGCCTTTCACATCAACCTTTCATAACAGCAAGTTATGAAAATGAAGCACCGTGTGATTAGAATCAGACAGATTGTATTTCTATTTCCTGTTTCTATTTCCTGTTTCTGTTTCCAGCCCCATCATCCTGCTTCCTGTCTGTCATCAGCTCAGTAAATCCTGGATTCTCTCCGTCGCTCTCTTGCGTTTCTCTCTCAGATGCTCATGAGTAGTGTTGTGTTGTGGTGTTTGGTATCCAGTAGTCATCCGTTCCCGTAGCGCATGTTCAGCCGGATGTTGGCTGTTGTTGGTGCTGTTCTGATACTAAGTGGGGAATCCAGGAGGATTAATTGATTTTTATTTTTTATTTTATTTTGGCGGGGAGAGGGTGGGGGGTAAATACTTGACTAGCGGAAAGTTACTTGGCGTATGGACATGAGATGCACAGTTCCAAGGGAATAGTTAGTCCTAGTACAACAGACAGTATTCCTACAGCATGTCCACAATTATTTGTTATTTTCTGCTAAGCATATGCAACACTGTAGGTTTCTCTCATCAGCCAGAACCTCCTGCCCTCAGGACAGACCTGCTCATCTCTATCTGCACCTCCTGCCCTCAGGACAGACCTGCTCATCTCTATCTGCACGGTCCCAACACTGAGGAGAAACTGGCCGCTGTAATATCATCCACCCCAGACCCGCCCTCCCCTGACTGGCTGATCATCCATCCCAGACCCGCCCTCCCCTGACTGGCTGTAATATCATCCATCCCAGACCCCGCCCTCCCCTGACTGGCTGTAATATCATCCCTCCCAGACCCGCCCTCCCCTGACTGTATCATCCATCCCAGACCCGCCCTCCCCTGACTGTATCATCCACCCCAGACCCCGCCCTCCCCTGACTGTATCATCCATCCCAGACCCGCCCTCCCCTGACTGTATCATCCATCCCAGACCCGCCCTCCCCTGACTGTATCATCCATCCCAGACCCGCCCTCCCCGGACTGGCTGATCATCCATCCCAGACCCCGCCCTCCCCTGACTGTATCATCCACCCCAGACCCCGCCCTCCCCTGACTGTATCATCCACCCCAGACCCGCCCTCCCCTGACTGGTTTATAGGTTAGTGAAAGATTTCAGCGACCACAGATAAGAAGATTAGAGAGGAATTAATGTCATTCCTTTGTCATTATAGGAATGAATGGATATTTGGTTTTAATCAGTGGGAAGGGAGAGAGCAGATAGAGGAAGACCAGACTGGGTTTAGAGACCAGTGGGAAGGGAGAGAGACCAGTAGGAAGGGAGAGAGACCAGTGGGAAGAGAGAGAGACCAGTGGGAAGGGAGAGAGACCAGTGGGAAGGGAGAGAGACCAGTGGGAAGGGAGAGAGACCAGTGGGAAGGGAGAGAGACCAGTGGGAAGAGAGAGAGACCAGTGGGAAGGGAGAGAGACCAGTGGGAAGGGAGAGAGACCAGTGGGAAGGGAGAGAGACCAGTGGGAAGGGAGAGAGACCAGTGGGAAGGGAGAGAGACCAGTGGGAAGGGAGAGAGACCAGTGGGAAGGGAGAGAGACCAGTGGGAAGGGAGAGAGACCAGTGGGAAGGGAGAGAGACCAGTGGGAAGAGAGAGAGACCAGTGGGAAGGGAGAGAGACCAGTGGGAAGGGAGAGAGTAGATAGAGAGAGAACAGACTGGGTTTAGAGACCAGTGGGGAGGGAGAGAGACCAGTGGGAAGGGAGAGAACAGACTGGGTCTGGAGACACACCACCAGCAGACTGGCGCAGGGACACAAGGGGCAAGCAGTTGACCAGAACTGTAATAATAATAATAATAATAATACATTTGATTTGTATAGAGGTTTTCAGATACTAACCCTAACCCAGATACATGACACAAAAAGGCGTAAAAAAGTGGAAAACAAGAGGACAAGGCAAATCAACAGAGTGAAACTAAGGCTAAGCAAGACAATGGTGAACACATGAGAGAAGAGAGGGATTAGAGATGGATGAGCGGGCAGCATGTCCCCGGGGCCGGGAGGGGGGCAGGATGGATCACGAGCTGCTCTGCGTATAGCTGCCAGGCTGGGATGGGGGTTGCTGGGATATGGATGGGCCAGCGGACTGGGACCGCCGAGCTGGACTCCCGCTGATACCTGGGAAGACCCTGGCCATCTGGGTGAGAGACTGAGACGCAGAGCGAGAGAGAGAGGCGTCTGGGTGAGAGACGACGCAGAGCGAGAGAGAGAGGCGTCTGGGTGAGAGACGACGCAGAGCGAGAGAGGCGTTTGGTGGAGCCCTGCTGGGGCTCCTGCCTCAGCCATGGACCTGGTGCTGCTGGCGCTGCGGCTGATGTGCCTGGCCTGGCAGCTGCCGGTCACCCAGATGGACAGCAGCGCGTCCTCCAGCAGGAAGAAGCCCACAAAGGACATGTACACCGGGGACAGCGCCAGGCACAGACATGCAGGGTGAGTCCAACAGTCGGGTGTTTTTACATTTTATTTGTATGGTCTCAGAAGACAAGTATGGGACATATACATGTACATAGCTCTTGGCTAAAATAATGGATGTTGTCTCTCATTCATCGTCCTTGTCTTTATATTGTATGTCGTGATTATTGAGCTGTTCAAGTCGACAATGTTGTAGTATCTCAGGATGTTGAGTTGTTGTAGTATCTAAGGATGTAGAGTTGTTGTAGTATCTAAGGATGTTGAGTTGTTGTAGTATCTAAGGATGTTGAGTTGTTGTAGTATCTAAGGATGTTGAGTTGTTGTAGTATCTAAGGATGTTGAGTTGTTGTAGTATCTAAGGATGTTGAGTTGTTGTAGTATCTAAGGATGTTGAGTTGTTGTAGTATCTAAGGATGTTGAGTTGTTGTAGTATCTAAGGATGTTGAGTTGTTGTTGCTGTTATCTGGTTGACCTGTGTGTTTGTGTATGTGGGTGTGTGACCTCGCTTGGAGACAGGTGATTACTGAAATGCATCATGGATCCCTTCCAGGGCAGGTGAGGTGATCAGCCAGGCTCAGAGCTCACTTCAGCAGAGCTGTATTTGGGCTGCAGAAAGAGGTGGTTTCAGAATAATGACAGAGGACATGAGCTAATGAGAGGGTTGAGTGTTCAGATGTATCATTGTGATGTGATGTCTTCATGGCGGGGCGCTGTGTTAGGGCTGGATGGTAATTAAAGTATTAGTTAGGCGAGACTTCTGTTCTTCATAAACAGTGAGTTCCAAAATACTAGTGTGTTTTCATCAGTAGGCTAATCTTTGAGTACCCATTTTGTCCTTGGCTCATGTGGTGATGAATATGATGATGATGATGATGATGGTGGTGATGATGGTGGTAATGATGATGATGATGATGATGAGGGCCAACCCGTGAAACATTATTAGCCAACATGAATTTATTACAGTAACAGCAGAACTGATTAACTAGGAAAAGATGAGAAACAGGTCTCAGGGAATATATGAAATGTTGGACTTTGAAGTTTTGTTGTCTCACAAATGTTTTCCTCATCAACTAAACGCCTCCTGCCTCTTGGCCAGCTGTGAGTTTGCTGTGTGAATCAGGGGTACTTGAGATCAAAGGCCTCTCGCGTGATTCACACCCACACTGGGTTTTAATCAGACCTTTAAATTGCAATAAATCATGCTAAACTGCTAACACCCTGGAAGCAGATGTCTCAGCTGTGATTGTGTGTGTGTGTGTGTGTGTGTGTGTGTGTGTGCGTGCGTTTTGTGCTGATCTGTGTCATCTTTGGTTCCCAGACGGATTGACGCTAGGATGAAGAAGTCTGACTCCACCAAGTCTCTTCTCATCAAATCAGAGCAGCTGTTGCGTATTGAGGAACATGACTTTGCAATGCGGCCTGGTTTCGGAGGTAAGACCACCAACACAATGCATTCTGGCTTAGTGGACACACAATTCAATCTACTGTATCATTGATCTATCATTGATCTATGAGCCATGATGATCATTTGATCACTTTGCTTGAAGGTCAAAGGTGAACGCTGAGTAATCAGGTTAAGGCTAGTGGGTTATACGCAGCTTCCTGGTAACACAGTTGGAGCATGATGTAGGTCATGGTGTCATCTTTGGCACCAAATAGAAACACAAATCTCTGACCCAGATTGTCTGCAGTGACAAGCAGACAATGACGTATACACAGATGTGGTTTTGGATATAGTAATCTGGATTATAGCGCTCAAAATATAAAATCCGAAATCTTTCTGAACTTTGCAAGGTAACAGAGCCACATGTGTGGTCATTCTGAAGGAAAGCCAGTGCATAGAACCGGGAAGACATCATTTTGTTTTTATAGCCGGTTTGCTTCACACTCCAAATCAACATAAAACATTCTAATTTACAGTACATGATTTTTGTCAACCAACATCCACCACTTGTTGCGTCCAATATTAATTGGCAACAACCCATGACGGGTGAGAGGAACCCAAAGTAAAAAGATATGAACTATCTCCTCTAACTAAACCTCTGGTACTAAAGCGATGTTGATGTAATTAGTGTTGAGGTCCTCTAATCCCAGGATGTGCTGTCATATGACCTGGACCTGAATCATACGTACAAGTACACAGTGAACCTGTCACTTCCCATCCATGATGCATGTCATCAGAATACAGGATACGAAGGAGATGACGACAGCCTTCACGTGGCCTCCTTCGTGAGTAGCAAGAAATGGTGCAAGACCAGCTTGCAAAACTAATGTCGCCAACCAGTCATCCCCCAGCTGGCAGGCCGAGGTGCAAGAGGCCGGAGGGACATCGAACGTCCACGTCAGGACGGGCGGCCATCCCGACCATCGAGCACCAGGTCCTGTCAGTGCTCCACCTTAATGTAGAGGGCCTCACCACCGCCAAACTGGAAGTCATCCACCACCTCGCCGACTCCCACAA
Organism: Borostomias antarcticus; assembly: GCF_949987555.1. NCBI lineage: Eukaryota > Metazoa > Chordata > Actinopteri > Stomiiformes > Stomiidae > Borostomias > Borostomias antarcticus. The sequence goes on from NC_140248.1 coordinate 25,509,496, forward strand.
AGTAGCAGCCGTCCTCCTCCAGGAGACACACTGTGACAGTGACAACATCCTCAAACTGCCCGGATTCCAGCTTGCCGGATCCTTTCACAGCAAACAACATGGACTTGCGACCTTTGTCAGGGACGACCTTAGCTGGACAGACACTGGCCAATCCCCACCAGGCTCGAGTATCGAATGGCTGTCCACTAAAGTGCAGATCACATCGGTTGTCAATGTCTACAAGCCCCCGCCATCAACGCTGACCATGGCATCTCTCCCGCTAGCACCTGCACCCGCCATCTATGCAGGGGACTTCAACTGCCAAAACACAGACTGGGGTTACAGCCACACAACACCAAACGGAGAGACACTAAGCCAATGGGCCTCCAGGGCCAATGCGTTGCTGTTGTTTGATCCAAAAGAACCTCCCAGCTTCTTTTCCGCACGCTGGAATACCCACACCAACCCGGACCTGGCCTTCGCTGTGTGCCACATGGCCCAAAAGCCGGAGAGACGCGTCCTGGAAAGGTTCCCCCGCTCACACCACCGACCGTCCATCATAAAGGTCCCATCCCTGGTGCAGCCAGTAGCAGGGAAACCCGTCAGGAGATGGAACTTTCGAAAGGCAAACTGGCAGTCATTCACTGAGGAGACAGAAAGAAAATCAGTCTGCCTCCCAGACCCAGACAATGCCGACGTGGACGTCGGGTATGCAGCATACTGCAAAGTACTCCTTGGGGCAGCAAGGAAAACCCCCCCGTGGCTTTAACGCAAAGTACATCCCGGGCTGGGATGAAGAGTGCAGCCACCTCCTGCATTTCCACCAGCAGGCAAGCTCCAGGGAAGAAGTGGATGAGTCCGCAACGGCACTCATGCAGAAGCTGGACACCACCCGACGGTCAAGGTGGACCGAAGTTGTGGAGTCAATCGACTTCACCCACTCTAGCCGCAAGGCATGGCGGACTATCAACCAGCTCACAGGCAGAACACCATCGGCCCCCAGGTGCCCAGTAACGGCAAACTCCATTGCCTCACAGCTCCTCAAGAACGGCTGCTTCCCGGGTGCAGATAAAAACTTTGCCCGCACAACATCACACGAGGTGTCCTCCTTATGTAGGGCGGCCAGTGTGGATGCTAACCTGTCAGGAGACTTCACAACCGCTGAGCTCCAGACAGCCATGAGCAAAATCAAACAAGGGAAGGCACCAGGGCCTGATTACATCCACCCTGAGTTTGCAATCCACCAGAGCGCAAGAACATCTGCATGGCTCTGTTCGTTCTACTCAGCATGCTTTCGGAGGCCCAAGCTCCCGAAGATCTGGCGCCGTGCTGCTGTCATAGCCCTTCCAAAGCCAAACAAACCTGCTGAAGACCCTAAGTCCTACAGACCAATATCACTGCTCTGCGTCCCATTCAAGATCTTGGAGAGGATGATCCATAGCCGCATCGAGCCAGTAGTGGACCCACAACTTCCACGGGAACAAGCCGGTTTCCGCCGCGGAGGGTCAACGGTCGACCAGGTGACACTGCTCACTCAAGACATTGAGGACAGCTTCCAGCAAAAACAGAAGGCTGGAGTAGTGTTGCTTGACCTTACAGCTGCCTACGACACCGTCTGGCACCGTGGACTCCACCTAAAGCTGCTAAAGACCATCCCCGACCGGAACATGGTGAAGTTCATCATGGAGATGCTGACGAACCGCAGCTTCACCTTAAAGACCAGTGACGGACAATGCAGCAGGCTCAGGAGGCTGAGGAATGGCGTCGCGCAGGGGTCTGTCCTCGCACCAATGCTGTTCAACATCTATATCCACGACCTACCGGAAACAACATCCCGGAAATATGGCTACGCTGATGACCTGGCCATCATGATGCGACGACCAACATGGGAGGCGATGGAAGTCGGCCTAAACCACGACATGGACACCCTAGCAGCCTATCTGCGCATGTGGCGCCTCCAGCTCAGCATTGGCAAGACAGTGTCAGCAGCTTACCACCTCAACAACAGCGAGGCAAGAAGGGAACTGGAAGTTTTCGTAAACAACAAGCGCCTGGAGTGCCAGCAAGCCCCGCGGTACCTCGGTGTACGCCTGGATAGGACACTCTCCTTCAAACAACACCTTGAAGAGGTGACGGCCAAAGTGTCATCAAGGGTCTCACTAATCCGACGTCTCGCTGGAACTAGCTGGGGTGCAACCGCCAAGGTGCTTCGAAACTCCACCCAAGCCCTGGTCTTCTCTGCAGCTGAATACTGTGCCCCAGCCTGGTGCAGAAGCCCTCATGCCAGGAAGGTCGACATTGCGATAAATAACGCTCTGCGGACCATAACTGGCTGCCTGAAGCCCACTCCTGTGTGCCACCTGCCAGTACTAGCAGGAATTGCCCCGGCCGGCCTCCGACGAGAGGCTGCTACCCTCGCCCTAGCAAGGAAAGCCCAAAGACACGACTGGCATATCTTGCACAACACCACCACAACGCCACTGCCCCCCCATAGACTCAAGTCCCGCCACCCGTACAACAAGGCGGCACAAGATCTGCTCAGGTCCATCCCTGAGGACCAGTCTACAGAGGCATGGCTGGCGGCAGCCTGGAAGCAGGAGTGGGAGTCGGCCGGGCCTACACGCATCCACCGTTACATCCAGGACCCGGGAGGCGGTATTCAAGGAGAGGAACTGCCGCGCCGGAAATGGACCCTGCTGAACCGCCTGCGAACTGGGGTCGGACGCTACAGAGCAACAACGAGGAAGTGGGGCCTGGCAGACGGAGCAACGTGTGAGTGTGGGGAGCCGGAGCAGACAGCTGAGCACATAATCACCGCCTGTCCCCTGTATAAACCACCCTCGGAGGCTGGCCTCTTCGATGTGGGACCTGAGACGAGGGCGTGGCTATACGCTACTGAGCTGGACATCTGATGATGACACACGAAAGAAGAAGAAGACAGGATACCGTTGCTGAATGTGGAAGTGGGCTGTTAGATGGATCTCTAGAGCATATAGGCCCAATCAGATGGATCTCTAGAGCATATAGGCCCAATCAGATGGATCTCTAGAGCATATAGGCCCAATCAGATGGATCTCTAGAGCATATAGGCCCAATCATATGTTCTGTTTGGTCTCAAACGTACCGTAGGCTGGGTAACCCAGTGAAACGTGTAGCTGGTGAAACTCACTCCTCAAAGGATCGCTGACAGTCCCTCCAAGAGGGACGCCTCTGTTGGCACCACTGTCAGTGCGTTCGTCTCCCAAGTGGGAAACCCAGGTTCTAATCCCGCCCGGGGCATGCCCAAACACATGGGTACATACTGTAAGCATTTATTCTAAACTAAGTAGTGAATTAAAATATCCGTGATTAAAATAGTTAACATAAAAATAACCTAAAGCGATTTAAACGTTCTGTAGGACAAAATATATGTAATGAAAAAGACAATGTAAAAACAAACATACAATAAAATGGTATGCTAATCTACTGTTCATTATTGTGATAATGTTACTTAACAGATGTTACTGGCCCTAGTGATGTGCTGTAATGTTGCTATTACCGAAGTGGGAAGGGTATCCTGACGTGACACAGGGAGTTCCTTCTAATACAAGACAGTCCAACCTGCCGCTCTGCTCCCTCGCAGATAGAAGCACGCCTGCCGGAGGTGACGTCGGCAGGATGAGGATGCATTTTTAGCTTCTCGAATAGGCTGTGGCCCCGCCCTGTTTTATGCTTCTGCGTCAACGCGCGTGTGTTCTGTGCATCACCTCGCGCGCACGCTAGTCATTCATGGTACAGCGGCCGATTGCGCAGAGATGTAGGCTAATTATACACATTAATCACTAGATGGCACTATCACTTTCCTGTGCATATGACGTAAAACAGCGCGAAATACACTGGGATTTAAATTCAGCAAGGCAAGGCAGTGTCTCGGCCATTTTACCAAACGTTTAGCTGAAAAGAGTGAGCGGAAGTGGACGGAAAAGCTGCTGTTTTATAGTCGCACACTAACCAACATCTATAATGCTGCTAATTCATGGAAGTATAACGTTAGCTGGCTAGTGCTAATCTCACAGTGGTGAAGCTAGAATAGTACCTGGCAACCCAGCGCGCAGTACCAACGCTGTAATACTATTGGCTGGTATGATATCAACAGAGGGGCCGTATAAATTTCATAATGTAATCATTTCAGACAATTTTTTTTTTATGGAAAAGCAATACTTTTACTCTGCAGCCTTCGCAAAGCCCTATGGATGTTTTTTTTTTTTTTTTTTATCGACATATTACATATTATACCTTTAAAATGACAAGTTGTAAACGAGGAGGAGGCGATCCCATTAATTTCAATAACGGCCGACCTGAAAGTTTTGATTCCTGGCACCAATGGACTTAACGCAGTACACAGACGTAAAGTCTCTTCCTTCTTTATAGATTCATTACATCAGTTCCAAAGTTCGGTTCACAGTTAATACAGTTTAGAACCACGCCCACCAGATCAATACAGTTCAGAACCACGCCCACCGGATCAATACAGTTCAGAACCACGCCCACCGGATCAATACAGTTTAGAACCACGCCCACCGGATCTACTCACCGAGTCAGCTCAGGTCGGTCGGTCATTCCTCCGGTCCACCGGCAACCTGCTATTCCTCATAGCGCTCGTTCTGATGCGAGACCATTTGTAATCCACAACAAGTACATCCCCGGACGTCCACCGTTTCACAGCGTTTTATTCTCCAAGCGAAACGTTTCGTTTAGCTCCCAAATCGCTGGTTTAGTAGGCTCTAGGCTACAGCGTGACTCGGGCTAGTGTACTACTATAGTCCCCTCGCTGGTTTAGTAGTCTCTAGGCTACAGCGTGACCCGGGCTAGTGTACTACTATAGTCCCCTCGCTGGTTTAGTATGCTCTAGGCTACAGCGTGACTCGGGCTAGTATGCTACTATAGTCCCCTCGCTGGTTTAGTATGCTCTAGGCTACAGCGTGACTCGGGCTAGTATACTACTATAGTCCCCTCGCTTCCGTGTTCGGCTGACCTGCGCGCCCCTCCTGAGTGAACCAGCTGCTTTATCCGCCTTGATTACCGGAGGTCAAATAAAGCCAAAAGCAAACCACCTGACACCAGTCTTATTGAAAATAAATAGTTCTAATGTGGGCGCGACAGTGGTTTTGAAAGCGCATTTAGGCAGAAATATTTAGAAAGTTTAAGATGTTTAATTTAAGACATATATATATATAGCCTAATTTGTGTTATTGTTTTTTATCAAATGTTTGGTGTGGCAGCAAGGATCTTGCCATGGCGGTACGCCACAGCAAAACCTTACCTGCAGAAACGCTGTAAATATATATATATATATATAAATATAAATATATATAAAAATTAAAGAATGATCTTAATGTCCTGTCTTCCTGGGTGTCCGTGGTGAGTGAGGAGGGGGGGTTTAGGTGAGTGAGGAGGTGAGTTTTAGGGTTTAGGTGAGTGAGGAGGTGAGGTTTAGGGTTTAGGTGAGTGAGGAGGTGAGGTTTAGGGTTGAGGAGAAGCTTGAGAAGGTGAGGTTTAGGGTTTAGGTGAGTGAGGAGGTGAGGTTCAGGGTTTAGGTGAGTGAGGAGGTGAGGTTTAGGGTTTAGGAGGAGCCGAGGATCATGGGAGTGTTTCAGAGGCACCATCAGCCTACAGCTGTGTTCAGCCGGGAGAGTAATGTCATGACCCCATAACAACATGGAGATGGATGGGATAATCACAACACTGGGCTGGATAATCACAACACTGGGCTGGATAATCACAACACTGGGCTGGATAATCACAACACTGGGCTGGATAATCACAACACTGGGCTGGATAATCACAACACTGGGCTTGATAATCACAACACTGGGCTTGATAATCACAACACTGGGCTGGATAATCACAACACTGGGCTTGATAATCACAACACTGGGCTTGATAATCACAACACTGGGCTGGATAAT
>NC_140248.1:25522922-25562922 GCF_949987555.1 Borostomias antarcticus
GAGACTCAGGATGGGAAAGGTCACTGGGGTCACTCGGGGGTCATGGGTGTATTGTACTTAGGTAGCTGAGCTGAATTGGTTTAACTCATTGCTCAGTGTAAATACCGAAGTTAACTCACATTATACACTGCCCGCTGATTTATCCATTCTTTAGCCATTTTGTATTATTTTTGTTTCACTTTCCAGGGAGGGAACTAACCCTAACCCTGATTCTGGCAGGCCAGGGAGGGAACTAACCCTAACCCTGATTCTGGCAGGCCAGGGAGGGAACTAACCCTAACCCTGATTCTGGCAGGCCAGGGAGGGAACTAACCCTAACCCTGATTCTGGCAGGCCAGGGAGGGAACTAACCCTAACCCTGATTCTGGCAGGCCAGGGAGGGAAGAATATGGTTGTGTCTCCCCCTGCTGGTCTTGGAATCAACATGACATTCCTTCTTTCTCTCTTTCTACCCAGATCCCAGCTCACTTCAACACATCTGAAGCTATGGCGTTCGACGGATGTTTCCACGACGAGCCTGAGCTGGCCCCGTACCCGGAGCTGTCAGCCAGCGACTCCAACATGGAGGGGACCGCCGCCCCGTCGCCCAGCTCCGGGACCGAGGCCCCGCCCACCGAGGCCCCGCCCACCGAGGGCACCCGGCTGCGCCGCAGACGCTCCCTCAAACACAACCTGCGCTTCATCATGAGCAACAGCTACATGATCGACTCCTACTCCAGGATCCTGTTCCCCATGGCCTACCTGCTCTTCAACATCCTCTACTGGAGCAGGTACTCCTGATCCTCCTGTCTGGCCTACCTGCTCTTCAACATCCTCTACTGGAGCATGTACTCCTGATCCCCCTGTCTGGCCTACCTGCTCTTCATCATCCTCTACTGGAGCATGTACTCCTGATCCTCCTGTCTGGCCTACCTGCTCTTCCACATCCTCTACTGGAGCATGTACTCCTGATCCCCCTGTCTGGCCTACCTGCTCTTCAACATCCTCTACTGGAGCATGTACTCCTGATCCCCCTGTCTGGCCTACCTGCTCTTCATCATCCTCTACTGGAGCATGTACTCCTGATCCTCAGGCCTACCTGCTCTTCAACATCCTCTACTGGAGCATGTACTCCTGATCCTCCTGTCTGGCCTACCTGCTCTTCATCATCCTCTACTGGAGCAGGTACTCCTGATCCTCCTGTCTGGCCTACCTGCTCTTCAACATCCTCTACTGGAGCAGGTACTCCTGATCCTCAGGCCTACCTGCTCTTCATCATCCTCTACTGGAGCAGGTACTCCTGATCCCCCTGTCTGGCCTACCTGCTCTTCAACATCCTCTACTGGAGCAGGTACTCCTGATCCCCCTGTCTGGCCTACCTGCTCTTCATCATCCTCTACTGGAGCATGTACTCCTGATCCCCCTGTCTGGCCTGCCTGCTCTTCATCATCCTCTACTGGAGCAGGTACTCCTGATCCCCCTGTCTGGCCTACCTGCTCTTCAACATCCTCTACTGGAGCAGGTACTCCTGATCCCCCTGTCTGGCCTACCTGCTCTTCAACATCCTCTACTGGAGCAGGTACTCCTGATCCCCCTGTCTGGCCTACCTGCTCCTCAACATCCTCTACTGGAGCAGGTACTCCTGATCCCCCTGTCTGGCCTGCAGCACTTAACACAATACTGGCAACAACACAGACTAAAGCAGCACTCGAATACAAGACCTGTGTTCGTCCATCACTGGGATATAAAGCACTCAAATACAAGACCTGTGTTCTTCCATCCACTGGGATATAAAGCACTCAAATACAAGACCTGTGTTCTTCCATCACTGGGATATAAAGCACAAGACCTGTGTTCTTCCATCCACGGGGATATAAAGCACGCGGAAGCTTTGCTGTGGTCTGGTCTTTCTCCACCAGAATGCACAGTCGGGGGTGGAATGATCATCATGGCAGACAGACACATTTCTTTAATGGAGGCTCACAAAGCCTAATTTAAGAGAACCACAACACTGAATGGTGAATACACAGTTACACCCAAGCCCTGGTTCTCCAGGAGATAATGTTCATACAAAGGTATCTGGAAATGGCAGGAAATTAATTCTAGATTTTGGAATATACTGACAAAAAATATTGAAAATATGTATACAATGTAAAATATTTTAAAGGATTTATTTTTACTCTCTTAGTCAGTAAGTGTAAAGTGTAAAGATCAAAATATTGTGTCACTCAGTCTGTTCACCCACTCTGCACAGATATGGAGGCTGTGTTTTGGACACGTATGGAGGACGCAGCACAGCTATGGAGGACCAGTATTTCCCAGAGTGCCGTGGGGCTGATGGTTTTGGCTGTTCATCTCATTGAAAACTACGTCTGAGTTTGAGTTCTCCAAAGCGGTGACTGTTTGGTCATCTAATGGACCACCTGTAAACAAAGAGACAAACACATGGAAACACACACAGAACCTGCATGTTCAGCACCTGTAACAGAAATGACCCTTCACACAAGACCCTGCTTCCAAAGCCCTCAGCACCTACACGTGTTTGTGAGATCTACGCGTACATTCAAAGGGTGGATGGATTTTCAGTTCCATATGTGGTTGAAAGACATTATATGAAGAGTGAATGGGAATAGCCAGAGAGTGAATGGGAATAGCCAGAGAGTGAATGGGAATAGCCAGAGAGTGAATGGGAATAGCCAGAGAGTGAATGGGAATAGCCAGAGAGTGAATGGGAATAGCCAGAGAGTGAATGGTTATAGCCAGAGAGTGAATGGGAATAGCCAGGCTCTCGGGATCACACATGACTGGAGGAGCTGTTTGAGGCCAGTCGGTAGTTGTCTGGATGCATCCAGGATTTAATTGGATGGATGGATTAATCTGCCCCCCCGCCCTCTCTCTCTCTCTCTCTCTCTCTCTCTCTCTCTCTCTCTCTTTCTCTCTCTCTCTCTGACACACACACACACGCAGTACAAACATATCAAAAACAGCCTCAGAATAAGAGGACAAGTGACATGGTTGCAACAAGAAAGCTCTGAGTCCGAGGGCTCCCACACGGTGGTACTGTATACAGCCCTGGGTGAAACTACCATGTATACAGCCCTGGGTGAAACTACCATGTATACAGCCCTGGGTGAAACTACCATGGAGCAAAGGTCACCCTAGAATTGATAAGACCGTCCATGAATGGCATGTATATGAGCAAAGCTCTCTTGGGCAAGCCAATACTATATTGTTAATATAGTATTAACTTATTAAACCAATACAATATATATTAGGATTTATCATAATACTATGTGATGTTTTAGGTTATTTTATGGACCAGAGAAATCAGCATGGATCAAAAAGACTGATATATATTTGAGGTGCCTGTCCTATTTCCAGTGTCTTGTGTGGATTGGTGGGGCTGAGCTGATGCAAATTGAAGATCAGGTCATATACAATTGATGCAATTACTGTCAAATCAGACATACTTTATATTTGAGTTGCTACAAATGGAACAGCTCCAAAAGTGGCAACTTGAAATGAATCAAACACACCTCAAATACTGTCAAGTTGTTGACGCAGGTGTGCTTACCGATGCCGCTAGTGAGCTCGGAGGAGTCGCTGGCCAGGAAGGAGGAGGAGCCAGAGGAGTGGGAGTGGTTAGACTCAGAGGAGCGGAGGGAGAAGCCTCGGGTCACTGACGCCGGTCTGTCCGTCTTCTGTGTGGCCGTAGTGCGGCTCCATTCTGTGAGGATGAAACCATATAATGAACACAATGACCCCACAGTGCTGAGCAACTATCTGACCCTCGGGACACAGGGTCCAAACATGACAACCATCTGACCCTCGGGACACAGGCCCCAAACATGACAACCATCTGACCCTCGGGACACAGGGTCCAAACATGACAACCGTCTGACCCTCGGGACACAGGCTCCAAACATGACAACCATCTGACCCTCGGGACACAGGGTCCAAACATGACTATCAAGCATATCTGGACCTCTCAATGACATACTGTAATAGTATCTATGGGCTATCTTATTACAAAAATAGCTATTTATTATGGTGCTGATTAAGCCATTATTCTTATTCAAGCACTATTGGGTCTAAATACAGTACATTTGTAAATCTAGTAAAATGCTTTTGAACAGCTGAGTAACTGAATGTCAGATATTGTCAGTATTCCTTTCTGTGAATGGCTATTTATCACTATAAAGACTGACGCTTGTCCCTACTCCATTCACAGTGTCACTTCCTGTTTTGTCCTGGCATGGATGGGATTGGTTAGGACTCTGTTTGGTCAACAATTCTGTCAAGATACAGTAGATTACGTTTTACACAGTATGGCCCAGAATCGTTTGTGTCAAAGAATGAGCAGGGAGGGACTTAGGAACTATTTTTTCACAGGGGGTGTGGGAAAAGAAGTAATAATTTACTGATATTACTAATTACAAGAGTCTCAGTCTGTCTGCTGTCTGTGCATTTAGATTTGCTCAGGAACCGGGCACTGTATGAAGCTGAAATCCAGGTGTGCGTATTCAGGCAGGTGTATTCAGGCAGGTGTATTCAGGTGTGCGTATTCAGGCAGGTGTATTCAGGTGTGCATATTCAGGCAGGTGTATTCAGGTGTGCGTATTCAGGCAGGTGTATTCAGGTGTGCATATTCAGGCAGGTGTATTCAGGTGTGCGTATTCAGGCAGGTGTATTCAGGTGTGTATATTAAGGCAGGTGTATTCAGGTGTGCGTATTCAGGCAGGTGTATTCAGGTGTGCGTATTCAGGCAGGTGTATTCAGGTGTGCGTATTCAGGCAGGTGTATTCAGGTGTGCGTATTCAGGCAGGTGTATTCAGGCAGGTGTATTCAGGCAGGTGTATTCAGGCAGGTGTATTCAGGTGTGCGTATTCAGGCAGGTGTATTCAGGTGTGCGTATTCAGGCAGGTGTATTCAGGCAGGTGTATTAAGGTGTGTATTCAGGCAGGTGTATTAAGGCAGGTGTATTCAGGCAGGTGTATTCAGGCAGGTGTATTCAGGTGTGTATATTCAGGCAGGTGTATTCAGGCAGGTGTATTCAGGTGTGCGTATTCAGGCAGGTGTATTCAGGTGTGCGTATTCAGGCAGGTGTATTCAGGTGTGCGTATTCAGGCAGGTGTATTCAGGCAGGTGTATTCAGGCAGGTGTATTCAGGCAGGTGTATTCAGGCAGGTGTATTCAGGTGTGTATATTAAGGCAGGTGTATTCAGGCAGGTGTATTCAGGTGTGTATATTCAGGCAGGTGTATTCAGGTGTGTATATTCAGGCAGGTGTATTCAGGCAGGTGTATTCAGGCAGGTGTATTCAGGTGTGCGTATTCAGGCAGGTGTATTCAGGTGTGCGTATTAAGGCAGGTGTATTCAGGTGTGCGTATTAAGGCAGGTGTATTCAGGTGTGCGTATTAAGGCAGGTGTATTCAGGCAGGTGTATTGCTCAGGACCCAAGGTAGTGCTGTGTCTAGTGAGAAGTTGTTTGGATGAGCGGTTCTCGGGAAAGCTGCCATCAGCCCGCTCCTAATGTAACAGTATCACTCTCGTCTGCACTGTGGGTTGTGTTTCTCATTCGTTTGATGTTAAGGGATTGTCCAGGGCGGGATGTGAACCTGCAACCTTGCGCTCGCAAGTCGGATGTGCTAACAACTTTGCCAAGAGAGACATTTCCATCGGCAGGGTCGTTAGCTCCTTCTTTTTTACCAGGGGAGTGAGTTTCACCAGCAAGGTTCACGAGGACTTACGAGTCACTCGGTTACACTACATATGCACTTTTTGGAGTTTCTCAGCAGAAAAGAGGTTTACGCCGTTCTTCCGACTGGATTTGGCAAAAGTTTGATCTATGTTTTGTTGCACTGATTGGCTGAAGGAGTTTGTCTGTCAAGGCAAGTACTCTCACCCACTCAAATCATTCTGGGCGGTTGGAAGTCCAGACTCTATCGTGAAAAGTGTTTTTGTTTTTGCAAGGAAGTCTGGCAACCAGGCTAAGTAGATGCTACACCGGAACCAGTAACCAGTGTGTAGCGCTAGCATGTAACCAGTAACCAGTGTCTAGCGCTAGCATGTAACCAGTAACCAGTGTGTAGCGCTAGCATGTAACCAGTAACCAGTGTCTAGCGCTAGCATGTAACCAGTAACCAGTGTCTAGCGCTAGCATGTATGCCCACAAGAAGGAGCGCCCGGTTCACTTGTTATGATCACTTTTTGAATCACGTTTTTGGCCCTTAAACCTGAGCTCATGTGACAGCACTGGCGTGCTCCCAAAACAAATCTGAAGTCACTTTTATGGTCTGAAGAAGTCAGAGGATAGTTGGCTACTAGACCCTCCTTTTCAGAATCATTTTGTGCAGTATGGCACAAAACACACAGGCAGGCAACTAGGGCTGCACGATTATGACAAAAATTAATAATTGAGATTATTTGCTTGATATTGTATTTGGGATTATTAAGTACAATTCATATTTCACATTGTTAATACATTTTTTGTGGTGCCACCTTCATACGCCTTCATACTGTAAAAAATAATTTGTGCAGCCCTATAGGCTACAAGACATCTGAGAATGACCGTCTGTGTCTCTTGATCATGGAACAAAGAGAGAGGAGCCCTGCATCATACAGGTGTTTGTTACAACAACTGGATTATTGTCATTAGCGTCGTTGATGTGATCTCCACCAGAACAACGTCCTAGACCCCCACCAGTCCAGGTTCAAGGCTGGCCACTCGACAGAGACCGCCCTCCTTACAGTGACAGAGTCACTCCATGCCACGAGAGCGAACTCTCTCTCCTCTGTCCTGATACTCCTAGACCTGTCAGCAGCATTTGATACGGTAGACCACCAGATCCTCCTCTCCACCCTCGAGGAGAAAGGCGTCGCTGGCTCTGCACACTCCCTGTTTGCATCCTACCTGACGGGCCGCTCCTACCAGGTGACATGGAGAGGGTCGACATCGGAACCACGTAGTCTGACTACGGGGGTTCCACAAGGGTCTGTCCTGGGTCCTCTCCGGTTTTCCCTCTACACTACATCTCTGGGCTCTGTCATTCGCTCGCATGGCTTCTCCTATCACTGCTATGACGATGACACCCAACTGGTCCTGTCATTTCCCCCTTCTGATACACAGGTGGAGACACGCATAGCTGGGTGCTTGACTAACATCTCGGAGTGGATGACAACACATCACCTCAAGCTCAATCTGGACAAGACTGAGCTGCTGTTTCTCCTGGGGAAGGGCTGCCTGCACTGTGATGACACAGTGGTGACACCAACTCGAGGAATCTGGGTGTGTCCCTGGATGACCAACTGTTGTTCGTGGCACGTCACATCCATAACACGCTTTTGCAGATCGCCCTTGCCTCACTGACGAAATGGCGCCCCTCTATCCCCCCCCGACCACTACACTCTGCTACCTCGGGGCGACTGGTTGCCCCATCACTCCGAGGCCCCTGCGGTCGATCGACGCAGTCACAGCTCTTTTCTCTCCTGGCCCCCCAGTGGTGGTGGTATGAACTGCTCACTCACATCAGGAGACCATCTTTCAAACCTCACCTCTTCAAGAAGTATCACTAAGTATCTAAGTACTAAGTATCACTCTTAAACACCTATTGTATTTTTAGTTTGTTATTATTGCACTTTGCCTTTAGCACTAGATTATGCTTAGTCACTTTAGAAAGAAGATACTAAATGAAGAAGAATTTAGAAGCTAAATGACTGTAATGTAATGTAATTATATGCACGGGGATGAAATTGCACGTCTGAACATGTTTTTTATTTTTCAGAAAAGTCACAGTACGAGGAACCTTTGTGTTGTTGAGAGTGTCAGGTTTTTCTTTCTTTGAAGCTGTGATGGATATATGGACTATCTGTACTGCGCCTTGTGATCTTTGTTGACAATTTATTTAACAAAATTAGGCTCATACAGTTTGTTTTGCTCCTGTAGCAGAATCATTTTGGGGCTACAGAGAAACCCTGCCACATTGAACCCTTTCGTTTTGGATAGAATCATTGTCATAAAAAAGTTGTCCGCTGTCCAGAAAAAGGTTACAGGGACAAAATGAGGAACCCCGTAAAACTAAAACATTTTGTCTGACAGCACAGAACAGCAATCATATAACAATCTATTCTTGGCAGCTGATGTAATACATGTTGAAAGTCATTGGTCCTTACCGGAGTTCTCAGCCAGTCTAAAGGAGCCGCAGCAGAGGAAGGTTCTCCACTGTCTCCGTACGTTCTCTTTCGCAGCACAGTGGAACACGAAGATGAAGAATCCTGCCAGGGAGCAACAATAATGGGAGGCCTGAGTTACACGCCTGGTGGAAGGTTGCGTGCAGCTGTGCTCTGCTGCTTGTTGGGTCCTGACACAGTATAAAGACTTCCTCAGTTAATTTTTACCAACCAGACAGGTGGGAGAACAGAACAGCCTTTACAACAGTCTCTCAGAGGCTGAAAATACTCCATCTCACCTTGCAAAGACTTGAAGAGGTACACCTTGAAGGTTCCAGGTGAGAGACAGAGAGGAGGATTGTGTGTGTGTGTGTGTGTGTGTGTGTGTGTGTGTGTGTGTGTGTGTGTGTGTGTGTGTGTGTGTGTATGTGTGTGTGTGTGTGTGTGTGTGTGTGTGTGTGTGTGTGTGTGTGTATGTGTGTGTGTGTGAGTGAGAAAGGCGTCGCTGGCTCTGCACGCTCCCTGTTTGCATCCTACCTGACGGGCCGCTCCTACCAGGTAACATGGAGAGGGTCGATGTCGAAACCGCGTAGTCTGACTACGGGGGTTCCACAAGGGTCTGTCCTGGGTCCTCTCCGGTTTTCCATCTACACTACATCTCTGGGCTCTGTCATTCGCTCGCATAGCTTCTCCTATCACTGCTATGCCGATGACACCCAACTGGTCCTGTCATTTCCCCCTTCTGATACACAGGTGGAGACACGCATAGCTGGGTGCTTGACTAACATCTCGGAGTGGATGACAACACATCACCTCAAGCTCAATCTGGACAAGACTGAGCTGCTGTTCCTCCCGGGGAAGGGCTGCCCGCACGGGGACCTGGCCATCACCATTGAAGACACAGTGGTGACCCCGACTCGGACTGTGAGGAATCTGGGTGTGACCCTGGACGACTAAATGACTAATGTAATGTAATGTGTGTGTAGGGTGGTGTGTGTGTGTGTGTGTGTAGGGAGGCTACTAGTGTGTGTGCCTCTACATCTACCTTGCAGAGAGTTAAAGATGGCGAACAGGTACATGAAGGCCAGGTTGACGGGTCCCCAGGCGAAGAAAGCGAAGCCCCAGGTGAGGCCCAGCAGGAGGGTGATGCCGGCCACGCTGCGCAGGTCCTGAAGCCCATTCCGGTGCTGCACGGTGTGGGGGTTCTGTCTCTTGATGCGGCACAGCTGCACCATCACCACCACAAACATGATGAGGTTGAACAGGAAGATGGCGCAGAAGTAGGCCACCACAGCCACGTAAAATGCTACATCATTCCTCAGCCAGCAACTGTGGAGGAGTAATAGAAAGACAGACACACTTAATATTAACTGTCCTTCGTAAGCTATTTACTCGAGGAGAAAGGCATCGCTGGCTCTGCACGCTCCCTGTTTGCATCCTACCTGACGGGCCGCTCCTACCAGGTGACATGGAGAGGGTCGACGTCGGAAACCACATAGTTTGACTATGGGGGTTCCACAAGGGTCTGTCCTGGGTCCTCTCCTTTTTTCCCTCTACACTACATCTCTGACTCTGTTATTCGCTCGCATGGCTTCTCCTGTCACTGCTATGCCGATGACACCCAACTGGTCCTGTTTTCCCCTTCTGACACACAAGTGGAGACACGCATAGCTGGGTGCTTGGCTGACATCTCGGAGTGGATGATGACACACCACCTCAAGCTCAATCTGGACAAGACTGAGCTGCTGTTCCTCCCGGGGAAGGGCTGCCCGCACCGGGACCTGGCCATCACCATTAAAGACACAGTGGTGACACCGACTCGGACTGCGAGGAATCTGGGTGTGACCCTGGATGACCAACTGTTGTTCTCAGCACATATCACATCCATCACACGCTCCTGCAGATTCATGCTCTACAAGATCAGGAGGATTCGCCCTTTCCTCACTGATGAAATGGCGCAGATGCTCATCCAGGCCCTGGTCATCTCCCGCCTGGACTACTGCAACTCCTTCCTTGCTGGGGTCCCGGCGTCAGCCATTAAACCTCTGGAACTTGTCCAGAAAGCTGCTGCTCGCCTGGTGTTCAACCACCCCAAGTTCTCCCACACAACTTCCCTTTTCCGTTCCCTAAACTGGAGAAACTCACCCTGTAGCAGCTCGCATCCAGTTTAAAACTCTGGCACAAGCCTGCAGTACAGGGCAATGAAAGGAACAGCCCCCACCCTCCTCCAGGCCATACTCAAACCCTACACCTCGTCTCGACCGCTATGCTCTACTACCTCAGGGCGACTGGTTGCCCCGTCACTCCGAGGCCCCTGCAGTCAATCGACACGGTCACGGCTCTTCTCTGTCCTGGCACGGCAGTGGTGGAATGAAATGCCCATTGACGTCAGGACAGCAGAGTCGCTGCCCATCTTTCGTCGCAAGCTCAAAACTCATCTCTTCAAGAAGTACTTCAACCATCCTCCCTCTTAAGCACCTATTGTATATTGGATTGCTATTCTCGCACTTTGCCTTCAGCACTAGATTATGCTCTTATTCACTTGTTTTAGAAAGAAGATGCACTTGTGAGTTCTGGCAAGTAGTAATACATTGGCTTTTCCTACATTAAATGCAATTATTGTTAGTCACTTTGGATAAAACCGTCTGCTAAACGACTGTAATGTAATGTATTTATAAACTACTTTGTAGGTAATTAACTATTAACTAATGGTTTGTTAACAATTATTTATTTAATTAACAATTATTAATAATTTGGTAACAATTAATAACTAAGGAAATATAGATGGGGTTGATGTACTGCAGGAATCCAACCCAACCTGGGTTTCCTTCACCAAGCTCATTAAATGGTTATGGGATATATTTGTCAATTATCTTCATTGGTTTATACATGGCTTAAGCAGCTAGATAAAGTGTAACTACGAGATATACAAAGTTATGGTACATTACAATATGGTATGATAGTACAGTACTCAAGAAGACTTAGGGGCGAATTCACTAAAGGATTGCGCAGCTTTTCCTGACGCAAAGCCTGTGCAAATAAGTCAAAAATTATGTTTGCTATTCACAAAGCCCTCGCAAAGGGTGAAATTCGGTGTTAACTGCGTTGCGTTCGTCATTGCGTTTCTCTGCGCCGGTGTTATTAGCTCGTATTTAAATTAGGTAATATGGGCAGAGAATGTTCCCCTTTCTATGCAAATGAACATTATTGCAAAACCCGCCCAATTCACAAAGATCGGCGCAAATTGCCTCACGCAGTTAAAGTGAAGTGACGCGAAACTGCGCATTCCCTATAGCTGTTCATTGAACGGCTGGGGGCCGATATAGGTATAAATAAAGAAAAACATAGCCTACACAATATTTTTTTTATTTGAATGGTCTTGAAAATATTTTGCTTTTGTATCATAGGTGACGGCAGGTATCATCTTCAGCCATGGATGATGACTCCCGTGCGTAATCCTTCCAACGTTGGAGAGGCGGTGTACAACTGGCCTCACATCAGGACGCGCGGTGTGATTGAGTGCACATTTGGAATCCTGAAAAGCCGTTTAGATGCCTAGATCGTACCGGTGGGGCAATGTTATACACTCCCCCAAAAGTATGCCAGATCATCGTGCTGCAACTTGCATAACATAAAATGACAATTTTTCCTTTGTTCGTCTTTTCAAATCATTCCACCTCCGTTTGCAGTCTTCCGCGTTTACACAATGGCACTGACTGATTGTGAAATTAAAACCCAAATATGATTTTTTGCTGCAGTCGTGCTGTGAGACATGTTTTTGAACCTCGTCCGTGAGGCCTTCAAGTTCGCTGTCTGGAAATCGTATCATCCTTTTTCTGTCTGCCATCGTCCAATGATATGCATACGAGTTGTATGCGCTGTATGCGCAGTATTTATAGTCATTTCCTATATCAGCAGCAAATTGCACTCAGCCGCAAACACCGAATGGGCGTGTTTGCGCTGGGATATTATTAGCGCAATGTCTTTAGTGAATAGGTTTTTAAAACGGAGCACATAGCGGGCGCAACTGACGCGCAATATAATGGTGCAATTAGCGGGCGCAATTTGCTTTAGTGAATTCGCCCCTTAATGTTGCAACAAATAATCAGAACCCACCACATCAACAGGAAATTCACGTATCTGTTATTGTGATGACATTAGTTTTTCACACTGAAATAATTTCTAAGACAAGATAATTTTAATGATGTAATGATGTAAAAAGATGTGAGCTGATATAAAGTATATGACTCACAAGTCATCAGTAGAACCATCAGTGAACCTCCCGTAGGTTACCAGGCCATAGTTATCCTTATCAACAGCTATGACTATGATGACCACTATGAGAGGGATGCCTGCAGAGAGAGAGAGAGAGAGAGAGAGAGAGAGAGAGAGAGAACAAATCAAACAAAAGCAATGGAAACCTTTACTGGATTAAAAACAACATATTTCAGCCATAGGCCTTAGTCAGGCTCTCCATGACATTATTTCACGCTAAGTTCCAAAACACAACATCCATACTGCTATCTATCCTCTTGGAACGTGTTTTTAGATGAGTGCACATACCCCAGCCAATGAGCGAGAACTTGAGCATGTAGTGTGATACGTAGATGTTGAAGACCTTGACCAGGGCCAGGTACATGTGGAACGCCTCCAGCCCCATCCAGGTGAAGGAGGCGAGCAGGAAGAGGTGCAGGAAGAAGGCGGTGGAGGTGCAGAGGCCCACGGCTCCGGGGAACAGGGACAGCCAGGCGTCCAGCAGGAACACCAGGTTGAGGAACAGCAGAGCCACACACAGCTGGATCAGGATTTTGGATGGAATGTCCTTACGCAGCTTTCTACAGATGGAGAAGATCAAAAGATGAACGACCGCACTGATAGATGTCATGTTATTCACCTGAATATATGCCATTATTGTATAAGCAACACATTATTTGCAAATTATTTGTGATTTATTATTTCCATATAACACTATTATGAACATCTCCCGTTTTTACGGTACACATGGTGAAGTTTGAACGTGTGATTATGGAAGTTTGAACGTCTGATTATGCACGACCCACTACACTGGCCTGCAGCTAAGAATTTCATTGTTCACGGTACCTGTTATGAAGGCTCAGATGTTAGTGTAAATTAGTAAGGTCCTTAAATTTAGTATAAGATATAACGGATTGGCCAGTGGCTAGTTTTCAGTGCAAAACTAGAATGGAGAAGTAAGACGCCTCCTTCCCTCCACTAGTCTGGGGGTCCACCTTGGGCAAGTGGTAGTACCCCCTAGCCCCCCTACCTGGGGTTACAGGTAAAAAAAAAACTGATGACAGAACAACTAAAAGGAAGAGAGACCCGGCCGGAGGAAGCCCGGGGCCCTCGTCTGGAGCCAGGCCCAGACGGAGGGCCCGCCTGCGAGCGCCTGGTGGCCAGGCCCAGCCCAAACAAGCAACGTAGTGGTAGTAGTAATAATAATAATAATAATAATAATAATAATAATAATAATAATAATAACAATAATAATGATAATAATAATACAACTTTATTTGTATAGCAACTTTCATACAAATAAACCCAGCTCAAATTGCTTTTAAGCCACCAACTTTTGTATCATCTGTGTTTACATGTAAATAAGTCCATGAGTGGGTGTGGTGTGGTTGTGACTCACTCAAAGGCCAGGTAGGTGAGGAGAGTCACAGAGAGGAAGATGGCAGAGATGCCACAGCCAATATAAGTGATGTATGTGAGGATGGTGGCCTGGAGGCGGCTGGTGACGCCCTCTCTGGAGATGTCCTGTATCAGACCAACAATATCAGCGCAATATCAGCGCACGCACGCACTCACTCACTCACTCACTCACTCACTCACTCACTCACTCACTCACTCACTCACATTCACACTGACTCACTCACTCACTCACTCACTCACTCACTCACTCACTCACTGACTCACTGACTCACTGACTCACTCACTCACTCACTCACTCACTCTCACACTCACTCACTCACTCACTCACTCACTCACTCACTCACTCACTCACTGACTCACTCACTCACTCACTCACTCACTCACTCACTCACTCACCAGCAGTACACCGAAGCTGGTCAGATGGTTGCAGCCACAAGCCGTCTCATTGGCTGTGCTCTTCTGGACGGAGCAGCCCTCTGGATTCCAGCCTCCAGATCCATCTAGGAGACGAGAGGAAGAAGTCAGTCTTTCATACTTCTCTGATCAGGTTGTCTTTGACTCGTTCTGGGAGAACACTCACCATTTAAATCAAAGTCCCAGAAAACACAAACGGCTACAAAATTAGCCTGAGAGAGAAGGAGAAGAGACAGGGTGTCACTATCAGTGTTTCGTTGGGATAACACCATGAATTACACTTCTTATTAAGGTGTTGTATCTTTTAATATTATTAAAGCTATAAAAAGTTATTCAGTTTTGTAAAAGACAAAGTAAGGAACAGTAGTAAATCACTATATAAATGTAGTGGAGTGTGTGGATGCGCTCACTGGGACTGGCTCAGTGTTCCTCAGAGTGATGAGCACATCCTCCTGTAGACCTCTGATGGACAGGTTGGCCACGCTGGCCGCCAGGACGCCACTGTTGAGCCTCCGGTCTCCCAGGGCTCTGTCCTGGAGAGACGGGAGGGAGATACCTTGCTGTACTATGGTCTCTTCTTTAGAATGTATTATTCCATTCATATTAACATCACTACCTGCCTCTGAGCATAATTGATGGATGTATACCCCTGGACAGAGTCACACAGAGGGAGGAGGAGTCACACAGAGGGAGGAGGAGTCACACAGAGGGAGGAGGAGTCACACAGAGGGAGGAGGAGTCACACAGCGGGAGGAGGAGTCACACAGTGGGAGGAGGAGTCACACAGCGGGAGGAGGAGTCACACAGAGGGAGGAGGAGTCACACAGAGGGAGGAGGAGTCACACAGAGGGAGGAGGAGTCACACAGATGGAGGAGGAGTCACACAGAGGGAGGAGGAGTCACACGGAGGGAGGAGGAGTCACACAGAGGGAGGAGGAGTCACACAGAGGGAGGAGGAGTCACACAGAGGGAGGAGGAGTCACACAGAGGGAGGAGGTATTGGCATGGCTGTGCCAATACCCACCATAAAGCACCACCTCGGGTGTGTTATTGTGTTATTAATTTTACACAACAGCACTGCACGCCCGTTACTTTTTGTGTGTGTGTGTGTGTGGGGGGGGTATGGGTTTAGTTTTCAATTTCGCTAAATTGCGCTGTTTTCAACCCTCCACAATCCGAAATAGTACCCATTTTTTTACAGTTTCAGCTGACTGGTAAACAACGTAAAAAGAGCAAGCAAACTAGTTAGATAGTGGCTAATATAAACTTAAGCAAATAAAAGTATGTCCAAAAGTGTCTGTCCCCTTTCAACAACAACAACAAAAAACCTTTCCAATTTTGTATGTTTATTGTTAGTTTAATACATCATCACCTTGTGAGCTGAGTGATACTTGAGCTGAGAGATTTACCCGTTGGCATATTGTGGTTATTGGCACGGTTCTGAATGCCTCTTGGCCAATCACAAGGCTCGGTCGGACCGATAAATAGAACCCTGTGTTGTTTTGTAAACGGAATGCAGAGAATCCAGTCTTGAACACTTTTCATCAGGCGATTGCCTGGGTTGTTATGGAATAAGTTCCATACATGGTACTGATACAGTAGTATAATAATGTTTATACAACGGTATAGATCTGGTCCATTGTCTCTATTGGTCAGTTTGCATTCCAGCCGTGGCGATAACCACGATATCCCCACGCTAAAATGTAATGTTCATACAGCTTTTAATATCAATCCACCTCTTATTAGTAGTCGTGGCAGAGGTCCAGATCAATGTTTACAAAGATGTGCTGCATTGTCGTTGCCTTGTTGAATATGGTTGATTTTCAGAGAAATGCCTTTTAATATGATCCTGTTAGCTATTTCCTAATTATGATTGACCTCTGAGTATGGCTGTCGGCTTGAGTTTTCGGTAAGAAACGGTGTCCCTCTTCCATAGACTTATGAGATAAAGACATTCCATGGCTGGTACACTCTGGGCCAAACACCATTGTTGTGGTTAGGGATAAAGGCCTGGGCGCCGAGGCAACGTAGGTTAACTTGACCAAACAAGGCCACAGAAGAGACCAGAGAGACAGTCTTATAGGGTTAGTAGTGAGTAGAGACGAGGGAGGGGGGACACTCTAACCACATAAGAACGTTGCAACGAGACCAATGCTTTGATTTGGGTCCAGACAGCATACAGAGAGGTCAACTGTACATTAGACCATGCCTTCGTCTTTTGTATGTAAAACCTTCTGTAATAAATCGCTTTTGCTTGAGGCTCAGATCCCGTGTTGGAGAGATTCATTTGGGATACACCTGAAAAGGAGACACTGGACTGTGTGGTATTGTGGGAGATTGGGGGTCGTCTTTTATTGTCATCAAAACACAACGCAGAGCTAAATAAGGACAATGACAAAAGACAACAAAAGTCATCACTGGCAACGTTCCCTTTTTCAGCGGAAGTATCCGCAAATGATTAACAAATAGTTCCATTAAAAATACATTTTAAAGTTCATATTGTCTTTTTTTTTTTTTATATTGACGGATAAATGTGGCAACCGATGTATCAAAGCATTATGGAACTCGAAGCCGTGGTAAGACATGGATATCGCCACGGCTAGGGTGTAACGGGGTGTAACGGCACTCCGCTGCGCGTCGTGTCTAACCACTCCCGCTAGCCGTGGCGATATCCGTGACATCCATTACTGCTCTCGGACACAAAGCACATCACGCTTTCATGTACTGTAGCCTATAGAGGGTTTTCACGGCCGGCCATGTTGGAGGTTTAAACTTAGGTTAAGCAGGTGTAAGCTCAGGTTTAGGCTAATGACTAGATAGATAGGAGGATAGATAAGTCTATCTACCTGTCTATTGATCTATCTATCTATCTAGCTATCTACATTCAGTAGCTTCAACCTCCAACATGGCCGACTGATGACGAGCTGTGAAAACCCTCTAAAGTGAAATCTCGATTGGCCTGCGAATGACACCCCTTTGGAGTACCACGCCCAAACAGGGCTAAAGCCCGCTCGACTCACGGTTCACAATAATAACGGGTGCAGATCCGAGAACAATGGTAAAAAAAAAAAAAGAAGAAGAATCCGCACTCCGGTCAATCAATTTTTATGGCTTTATTCCATAGCAGCAGTCAGTGAACAGACGCGTTTGGGCCGTAAGGCCTTCCTTAGCGTTTAAACATGGTTAGGGTTGGGCTTTAAACAGGGTTAGGGTTGGGCTTTAAACAGGGTTAGGGTTGGGCTTTAAACAGGGTTAGGGTTGGGCTTTAAACAGGGTTAGGGTTGGGCTTTAAACAGGGTTAGGGTTGGGCTTTAAACAGGGTTAGGGTTGGGCTTTAAACAGGGTTAGGGTTGGGCTTTAAACAGGGTTAGGGTTGGGCTTTAAACAGGGTTAGGGTTGGGCTTTAAACGCTGAAGAAGGACTTACGTTTACTGCTGCTATGGAATAAAGCCATAAAAATTATTGACCGGAGTGCGGATTATTATTATTTTTATTTTTTTAACCCTTTGACACCCCGTTGACAAATCATTAAATTACTCCCCCCACATGACGGACACACCTACTGACTCCTGCACACTTTGCATGAGCGAAATACCAAACTTTGGCCATTGTGTCTATAGCCTTTGCTTATAGGCAATAGCATTTACTGACAGTAGCATTTCTCCAAGAGCACCAGCGTGTTCTGGGTCTTCAAAGAAAAGTCCCAGCCTGCGTGAGCCGGGTGGAGGAGTGGGACGATGGAAAAGCATTGTGCTCGTAACCAAAGTGTCCAGAGTTTGATCCCAGTAAAGTGTAACCCTTTTGTTGTGTTGGTGCTTTTTGTTGGATTAATCTTAACCTTAACCTTAACGCACCTAATACCTCGCCCTAGCCTAACCACACAGGTGGAATGCCTAAGCTTAACCAGCGAAAAATGTACAAATTGTACATTGTGAGTGTCATTACACACACTTGTTAATGCATTTATAAGCAGGTAGTAGTCTAATTTTTTATGGGGACAATTCCATTTATTAAAGTATTAACATCAAAAATGTCTAAAGTGGTTCTATCAAGTTGGCCTAACCCAGGGATGATATGTGGCAGCATTTCCACCCTTCTGGCCAGATCTGAGAGCAGAGGAGGAGGGGCTGTGTTCACCTGGAAGAGGGAGCTCTTCTGGTAGAAGTTGAACTGGACCCTGGAGGCCAGCTGCTGCTGCTGTGTGGTCAGGTTCTGGGTGAGGGAGGAGGGCAGGCGGGCGGAGCCCTGGGGGATGGAGGGCTCAGCTGCCCTCACGCTCCTCCCCCCGAGGCCTCCACGGACCTGCAGGCACAGGACACACAGGAGAAGAAGTCACTCAACCATACAGGAAGTACATCACAGGATGTTGCACACAGGAGAAGGCATGTCACTCAACCATACAGGAAGTACATCACAGGAATTTGCACACAGGAGAAGGCATGTCACTCAACCATACAGGAAGTACATCACAGGATGTTGCACACAGGAGAAGGCGTCACTCAACCATACAGGAAGTACATCACAGGATGTTGCCATGACTGTTGTGTAAACATGTTTCCCCAAGCCCAGTAAAATTATACGGTATACCATAGTCTATAGAGTATTATACGGTATACCATAGTCTCTAGAGTATTATACGGTATACCATAGTCTCTAGAGTATTTGAGCAGCTGAATAACGGATAGATATTGTCTCCTCACCACCAGCCTGGGACATACCTGCACACTAGTGGGGTCTGCAATGGAGAAAGTTGTCTCCTGAAAATTACTGCCATCCACAGTTTTGACCGAGAGAGCCAGGGACTGGGAGAGAATGGTCTCCGTCCCGCCCTGGACGACGAGCTTCAGGCCCACGGTGTCAACAATCCCAATGATCCTGACGGAGAAAAGGCACGTGACTACAGTGCAGAAGTGTCAATATCATTGCAAATCTTCGTCATTGTTCCAAGAGGAGTAAAACATGTTTGGCTAGGAGTGCTTCCTGGACTCAAAGCAGTTTGTTCAAGGTGCTCTCTGGATAAGCATATGTAGACATTTGAATCACAAAAAAGGACTCCAAGGCAGTCTCTTAAAATAATTAAAATGCCTTTATTACCATGGCATTGTCATGACAGTAGACTTAGAAGCTGATGCGTTTCGGCATCAAGCCTTTTTCAGGGAGTCAGGACATGAACAAAACAATGTAATCAAAGTCCATATTGTACACTTGGGTCAGCACACAGCAATATGAAGCAAAGCTAGTTCAACCTGCCAAAGATAATGATGGTATGGAACACTTCTACACCTCCATCATCGAGTCCATCCTCCCCTCCTCCATCTGCACCTGGTCCTCCGCCGCCGCAGCCAAAGACAGCGCTAGACTGCAGCGTATTCAGTAGACTGTGCAAACAATGACGTTCTGCTCCCTGCCTAATTGCAGTTACTGTATATAAGGTTGTCAATTGCTTGCTTTGAATGCCGTTTGTGGTTTGCAAAATAGCATTCCAGAGAGTAGTGAGTGGCCAGCCCGGCCCGGCCCCCACCGGAGCAGCAGACGCCCCCCCGCAGGATGGGGGCAGGAAGAGACGCACCTGCTGCCGGTGCGCTGAGGAGCGTGACTGTCCTTTGCCTTGCCCATCCCCACGGGTCCACATGCTCACGGTTTGACAGGTGCTGCCGGTGCGACAGGCGCCTTTTGCACCAGCATAGACCTAAAAGACACTTACTTCCACGTGCCGATAACTCCTCGGCATCGGATGTATTTTTGTAATTGCCTTTTGCCTTCCAGGGAGCGGCGTATGAATATACCAGACTCCCCTTCGCATATGCGCTCGCCCCCAGGACGTTCTCCATCTGTGTGGAGAGGGCGTTGAGACCAGTGCACCGGCAGGGCCTCAGGATCCTCGCGTACCTGGACGACCTGCTGGTTCTGGACTCTCCGGCAGTGATCAATACTATCCAGAGTGCGCAGGCATCTTCCACTGCTACGGTTTACTCTGGCAAGTGGGCTGCTTTTACGCGCTGGTGTGGAGAGAGAGAGGTTGCTCCCGAGTCTTGCTCGGTCTAAACTATTTGGGAATTTCTCCAACACCTGGTAAATCATGAGAATGGTCTAGTGGTGTAATAGCATGTGCTATTTCCACGTGTCATGAGAGGTTTGCCAAAACTAAGTTTATGGGCATCCCCTGGTCAAGCGTTTTCTGACCGGCGTGCGCCGTCTTCACCCTGTGCTCAAAGCTACTGTATGGCGCCACCTTGGGATTTGCTTTTGGTTCTGAACGCCATGTGGAGTGCCGTTTGAACCTATGGAACCTCTCTTTGATCCTCTCTATCAAGACCACGTTGCTCCTCGCGTTGACAGTTTGAGAGCGCTGACAGTCTTCCTCATCATAGGTGATGGAAGCAAGACAGTTTTGCCCACGGATCCATCTTTCGTTCCGAAAAGGATGGAACGGCATGTACAGAGCCACAAAATCCAGTCATGGGCGGTGGTCTGTTCTCTCGTTCTATATTTTTTATTAATTACCACAGATGTTTTATTTTTGCTTGGAAGCTGTAGGTTCCAATGTGTAAATAAAGGTTTAAACAGCTGAATTGAATTATACTGTATTTTGAAATCCAGGCTGTAACCAAGGGGTGTACTGTCTATAGGTGCTATATCTATACTGTATATCTATATATCTATATATCTATATATGTATATATCTACTGACCTGTTGGAGGAGGAGGCCAGGGTGTGGGGGGAGGCCTCCAGCAGGCTGCTGACGATGTGGACAGAGATGTTGCCCAGGGCCAGGCTGACAGGCCCAGAGAGCAACCCCTCCAGCTCTGTCACCAGCACATCCACCTGGGAGGCATTCAGCCGGGACACGTTTCTACTCAGCTCCAGCAGCTGCCTGGCCTGCTGCTCCACACTGGCCGCTGTGGTGGTGGGTACCGCAGTGATGGGCACAGTGGTGATGGGCACAGTGGTGATGGGCACAGTGGTGATGGGCACAGTGGTGATGGGCACAGTGGTGATGGGCACAGTGGTGATGGGCACAGTGGTGATGGGCACAGTGGTGATGGGCACAGTGGTGATGGGCACAGTGGTGATGGGCACAGTGGTGAGGGGCACAGTGGTGAGGGGCACAGTGGTGAGGGGCACAGTGGTGATGGGCACAGTGGTGAGGGGCACAGTGGTGATGGGCACAGTGGTGAGGGGCACAGTGGTGAGGGGCACAGTGGTGATGGGTACCGCAGTGATGGGCACAGTGGTGATGGGTACTGTGGTGGTGGGCACAGGGATGGTGGGCACAGGGATGGTGGGCACTAAGGAAGACAATTCTATAATTAGGAGATATGGTTGGTGAAGAGAAGGTGTGCTAATAACCTCTCTGTAGTCTCCTGTGGATGGGAGGAACAAATATTATTTTCTGTGATGCTGACATTAGCCTACCTGTGGTCGCCATGATGGGAGCGTCTGTGGTTGGGATCTCTGGAGAAGCAGTAGTAGGGTTCACAACGGGAATAAGAGGCGAGGAGGAGTTAGTGGGGGTGTGACCCTGTGTGGTTGTGTTCAGCGCCAGGGCAGAGGTTACGGGGGTAGTTGTGTTGGGCTGTGCTGTCATGGTGGTGTTAGCAGCTGTAGATGTGCTGTCTGATGGGACTGAGGTTGACTCTGCTGGGTGGGAGCTGGTGCTCTGAGGTAAGATGGTGCCGGGTAGAGGAGTAGAGGAGGAGAGGAATGTTGTTGTGTTTGCGGTGTTGGTTGTTGGGCTGGGAGGAGGGGTGGGAGGTAGAGTGGGGTCTCTGTCGCAGGGTTCATTCAGGAGCACACCCATATTCTGTCCTTTTTGGCTGGAGAGAGAAGAAGAACAGATGATTCCTTCTACTGCATTGAATCTTGAATTTTGAATCTATTTAGATTGCACATTGAGTTTAAAAATGGTGCTCTGACAATATGTCCATTCATCCATACGTGTACGTCTGAGGACTTGATCAAGTGCAGAAGACTAACCATCTGAGCATGCCAAAGTCCTTCACCGCACAGAATTCAGATGGTTGTAGGTTTACAGATTTCCATGTAAAGTTTGACTTCAATGGGTATTCACCAATTCCCGGCCAGCCGCAAATTGCTATTAAGCATCAAAAGATAATTATATAGAGTAGAATAGATGTTTATCAATGTATACATACACATGCTATTTTAATAGACGCATAACTCGTAAGCCTGAACGTGCAGTAGAGTTCACCTGCTTGTGTGATGTTTCCGTAGTAAACAATGCCAGACTCATCATGGAACACATCTAACAGGGCGGTCCGAAGCTCACACACAGGGACCACACGGACGAAGCTCACAAGCACCCGGCAGGACTGCAGGCTGGGGCCGAAACACAGGAACAAAGAAAACAACAAGAGAACAATATAAATCACTATCAAGATCCCACAGTCCACATTGAGGGTCAACCCATTATCAAAACCAATTATTCTAACAGCTATGCATGTACGCATTGTGCCAGAGTCGTATAGGGCTCGGGAAAATGTAGTCCCAGACACGACCATCTTGTTTCTACACAGGTGTATCTATTTGTCTGATTGGCTCTACTGCATAGAATCCTATGCAATCAGAGAATAGATGCACCTGTGTAGAAACAAGATGGTCGTGTCTGGGACTACATTTTCCCGAGCCCTATTGGCCTAAGTGAATAAATTCATTTTAATATCTACTGGACATTTTTGTCAACTTAAATGAATCAATGAGTTGTGTGTGTAGTGTTTTAACTGCCCTCTGCTGGTGTGCAACAGCAGATCTCATGCTATGAACGGACACACAGACACCAAAACATGCATGCACACATGCACACACGCACACCCGCATGCACACACACACACACACACACACACACACACACACACACACACACACACACACACACACACACTTAAAAAAAGTGACTGTATTTCATTTGATTAAAACATTTCTTCAGCAAAATAGCAACAGCATTTAATTGCCTCAACCTAAGCAATGAAAACGTCCAGTTTTTTTAATTGTTGAAATAGTATGTTTATCAGTGGTAAGGTGTACATTGTTGAACGGGGCTGTCTGCTATGTCAGCACCGAACTACTCCCCAGCTCAGTGGCCTTGTGGGTAGAGTGTCCACCCTGAGACAGTCCCTGCGACATACTAGCATCATCAAGATACCTCACGCTAAGGAATCAGGACATAGGCTCCTGCCCTATGGGCCACTAGGCTCGAACCCTTGGTTCTCAAGGCTACTTACTTACTTACTTACCTACTTACTTACTTACTTACCTACTTACTTACTTACTTACTTACCTACTTACTTACTTACTGAACTACTCACATTTTCTGTTTTCCGTCACACTCCACATAAGCATCCTGTGTTAAAGTGATGAAATACATAATAAATCTTAAGGTCTCAAATCCTCAGTCATGACCTGTGTCCCAGTCTGAGACGTGTAATAACTAGTGTTCCTGATATCACCGTGTAACCAGACACAAACATACATCTTACACAACTCTTTGAATGGACAATTTAAACTATTATAGTGAATTGAATTACAGTACATAAGCAAATGGGTGATTTACCTGATAGTTTTCAGCTATAATAACTGAAGGACATGAAGACCTGAATTTTAGAGAAAGATGTTAGGTCTTCAAGTGGTCAGCTAAGGTTTTGATGGTACATATTCAGGAGAACAGAGAGATGATATGGTGAGGATTACATACCTTCCAGGCATGTTGGAGCTGATGCAGGCTGGAGAAGTTTTTATCTGGGCGATCTGTGGAGGGAGTAGAGAAGTTATACAATGCAAACCTGGAGGGGTGGGGGTGGATTCAACTTGCTGTAGATGGCAACATTGAAGGCAACATTGGTGAAGCAATCAGGTCAAATGTTTAGGATTTCTGTTTATTTTTTAATTTTTAAGTAAATAATTTGAACACCTGAAGTAAAGTGTATATTGAAAAAAAAATCTCTTTAACCAAACAGAGAAATTCTCTACTAAAAGGGTGTGGGCGAGGAGGGAAACATAGTGACTGAGCACTAACACACACACACACACACACACACACACACACACACACACACACACACACACACACACACACAAAATAACTCACCAGAATTGAGATGTTTGATAAGTGTATTGTGGGATCTGTGATTTCTATGTCAAGGGCATAGTATGCAGCTAAAAAATAATGACAGAAAAATAATATTATGAAATAAATAATAATAATACTAATAATGATAATAATCAGAATCATAATCATAATCATAATCATAATCATAATCATAATCATAATCATAATCATAATAATAATAGGAATGGAATGACTCCAAGTTATTTTAAATACGAATAATCATATTCATTATATTAAAAATGTTTATACTAATTTAAAATTGTATATGATTATTATTATTATTATTATTATTATTATTATTATTATTATTATTTAAAATAACTTGATGAGTCAGTCCATTTCTAACAGTATCACTGTTGTAGCCCTCTACCCCCGCACCTGTTCACCCCTCTACCCCCGCACCTGTTCACCCCTCCACCCCCGCACCTGTTCACCCCTCCACCCCCGCACCTGTTCAGCCTTCCACCTCTGCACCTGTTCAGCCCTCCCCCTCTGCACGCTCTCTGAGAGCGTTGGCTAGGCGACGACGCAGCCGGTCCCCATCAGCAAACAACGCACCTGACGCTGATTAGCACCCGGCTATCAGACCCTGCCAGACCTGCTGCTCGTCGCCAGAACGTAGCCAACTGTACCCGTCTCCCACGGACCCTCTCCTGTGTCTCCACGGCCCCCGCTCCTCGTGTCTCCCTGGATCCCTGTCTCTCCCGCGTCTCCACGGCCCCTGCTCCTCGTGTCTCCCTGGACCCTCTCCCGCGTCTCCACGGCCCCCGCTCCTCGTGTCTCCCTGGACCCTCTCCCGCGTCTCCACGGCCCCCGCTCCTCGTGTCTCCCACGGACCCTCTCCCGCGTCTCCACGGCCCCCGCTCCTCGTGTCTCCCTGGATCCCTGCCTCTCCCGCGTCTCCACGGCCCCCGCTCCTCGTGTCTCCCTGGATCCCTGCCTCTCCCGCGTCTCCACGGCCCCCGCTCCTCGTGTCTCCCTGGATCCCTGCCTCTCCCGCGTCTCCACGGCCCCTGCTCCTCGTGTCTCCCTGGATCCCTGTCTCTCCCGCGTC
Organism: Borostomias antarcticus; assembly: GCF_949987555.1. NCBI lineage: Eukaryota > Metazoa > Chordata > Actinopteri > Stomiiformes > Stomiidae > Borostomias > Borostomias antarcticus. The sequence continues at coordinate 25,548,337 of NC_140248.1, forward strand.
TCCACGGCCCCTTCCGTCCCCGGAACCCCTGAGCCCCCCCCTTGCCCCTGGACCCCACGGACTGACTTCCCGGTGCGACCCTCGCCTCCCCTCTCGGACTCCCTTTTTGGACCTCGGATTTTGGACTTTGTTTTCGGCACGCACATCTAACAACACCTGCCTGCCATCTCCTTTTGCACTTAGTTACGAAACACATAGCCTACACGCAGCACACATAGTTAGACACACACCCCATATTCAAGCCTACCAGTGCACCACACACTCTCCCGCATACCCCTGTTCCCCTGCCGCAAATAAACTACGCCCTCGGGCTAACGGCTCCTACCTGTCCTCTGCCGCCTTCTTGGTTCCCCCCCAGTCGTACCGCACAACAATCACTTTGGTAGTGCACTTACCTTTACCATTGCAGTAATCTGTACAGTTACAGATTTCTTCCTTCTGAACTGAAAAGTAGGCATAAATAACAGTAATTTAATATTAAGCATAGACTATAATACCCCCACTCTACCCGGAGGTGGATAAAACATGCAAATGTTTGCGTTCACACGCACTAATAGGCATAACAACAACAAAAGATCACAATCTATTGTATTATTTTACAATAACAGCAGCTGTGTTTTTATAGATTTAATTACTATATGTACCTTTCATAACAATTATGGTTAATATGATATTTTTAATCGTTTCATCATCCTGCGACTCCCAATCCCCACCTTGTGACCCCTCCTGGGGTCCTGACCACACTTCGGGAACCGCTGATTTAGGCTACAGTAGCGTCACTCCAAAAAAGAGCCGGGTGACAATCACCGGACATCACGTCATTAAAGTCTACGAAGGACTGGTTCTGCAGCACCTTAGGCCCATGGTGAGTGACTTCCTGGACCCACTGCGGTTCACATACCAGGCCCGGATCAGCATGGACGATGCCATCATCTACCTGGGTCGCCTGGCGTGATCGTGTGCCTCATACTGAAATACTCGCAAAGACCAACTGCAGGAGTATGGAGGCCATGATCACCCAGCACCAGCTGAGATGGCTTGGACATGTGATCCGGATGCCCCAGGACCGACTGCCCCGCAGAGGCTGTATGTTCAGTTACACCATGACCAGCGCTCGGCAGGAGGGCCGAGACAGAGGTACAAGGACCAGCTGAAGACCTCGTTAAGGAAATGCAACATCAGGCCTGAGGACCTTGAGGCTGCTGCTGCTGACCGTGACTCCTGGGGGCAGAGCTGCCTGGAAGGAACTCACAGGCTGGAGGAGGACAGGACTGCCAGAAGACAGCAACGAAGACTCAGGAGGACAGGACTGCCAGAAGACTCAGGAGGACAGGACTGCCAGAAGACTCAGGAGGACAGGACTGCCAGAAGACAGCAACGAAGACTCAGGAGGACAGGACTGCCAGAAGACAGCAACGAAGACTCAGGAGGACAGGACTGCCAGAAGACAGCAACGCAGACTCAGGAGGACAGGACTGCCAGAAGACTCAGGAGGACAGGACTGCCAGAAGACAGCAACGAAGACTCAGGAGGACAGGACTGCCAGAAGACAGCAACGAAGACTCAGGAGGACAGGACTGCCAGAAGACTCAGGAGGACAGGACTGCCAGAAGACTCAGGAGGAACACATCCATGACTGCCAGGACCACTGCCCACAGCACAACTTACACATGTCCCACCTGCAATAGAACATGTGGTTCCTGGATTGGACTCTTTAGCCACCAAATAACTCACCGTTAAGGACATAAGTTGACGTCGTTCATCGGATTCGATGGACAACCATAAGTGTACGTGCGTGCGTGCGTGCGTGCGTGCGTGCGTGCGTGTATGTATGTATGTATGTATGTATTTTTAGTATTTTTTCTTGTTATTTAATTCTACTGTATCTATCATGTATATTATCTATTACACTGCACTATTTTCCCACTGCTGCTGTACTTTTTCCAAATTTCCCCCATGGGGATTATTCAAGTATCTATGATCAAAAGATGAGAGGTCCCTAAGTTAAGGACTAGCTACGGTAAATCAAACCATGTTCTACAGTAACATAGTCTACTACATAGTCTACCTTTAAGTTGCAAACTTAAAATAAAATGCATATAAACACTTGTTAATGTTATCTAGATCATTGTGAAGGAGACTTTTTTACCTTTGGTTTTGTTGCTGTTACCTCTACAGTTAATTTGCTGAGGAGACACGGTCCCTTTGTGCCCACTGCTGAGAGATTAGTGTGGTAAGATGGACAGAGAGAGAGAGAGAGAGAGAGAGAGAGGGAGAGAGAGAGAGAGAGAGAGAGAGAGAGAGAGAGAGGAGTTGAGAAAGTATGAGAAAACAAACAGCAGTAACAGCACAATATTTTCTTCTCCAGAGTGAAAAGTATCTTACCATGATGAGGCATTGACCGGCCGGTGTAAGCAAGGACAGAGCCTTAAATCAAGTGACTCCGCTCTAACAGAGAGAGTGAATCTCTCACACACATCTGGGAGAGAGAATTGGGAGAAGCATTTAAGAGAGGCTGTGACTGATTGACTCATGTGATGGTAGTTTAAGCAAGAACATATTAGATTCATGAGCCGCGGATAACAATGAAACCTGGTGGTGAGTGGAGCGGGTAGCGAGGTTCTATAAGCCGTGGGAGGGACTTCACATAATCAGCCATCACTTTGAAATCACTCAGTCAATAGCCTGCTCTATTGTTTGTATGTGTACTTTATGAGACTGTTTGTACTGCCGCCATTCTCGGCCAGGTCGCTCTTGAAAAAGAGATATCAATGGGTTCAAACTTGGTTAAATAAAGATGAATGAAATCAGACAATATAGTGAAAATTAGCTGGCTATGTGTTCAGTATTGTTGATTAATATACATTTGATCTATTTTATCAATATCTATTTTTACTTAGTCAAGTCATGGGCATAGAGTACCACGAGAGATTTCAGGACAGTCAGGACTCTGAAAGTCAAAGGGTGATGGATTGGTGCTTGTTGCCCCAAATGACTCCTCTTAGGGCATGGGGCTCAAACAGCCTATAGTGAGAGAAGAAGGACCAACACACATATTATATTATAGGAAGTTTTCTTAGCTCACCTACTCTCTCCACCCTGTTTCCAACCACATCAGCACATATGGAAGAGCCGTGTCCCCCGATCCCTAGGGCTTGCTGGAAACAGCAGGGGTCCACAGCCCGGCGCAGCTTCAATAACACGGTGCAGTTCGTCCTCCTGAGAGGTAGGGGCAGTGTTAGATGCCTAGAGACAGACTGGGGATGTTGGACTGTGTACTGAAGTTTAGCAACATTTCAACTCACCATATCCCTGTTTTATTGTCACATGCCACTTCAATTCCCTGCAGAGAAAAAGTGTTCATCATCTATTTCTCAGTATAGAGAGGCTAAGCAGAAGCAGGAAGACCTGTCCCTTGATGGGACCTTATTTTGGAAAAAAATATGTACAGTAGTCAATAGAGAGACACAAATAATTTCTTTATCCCGTTTGAATTGTGCCATGACCATACACATAAGGTTAGTCTATTTAAAATATACTTTTGCAAATCAAGAAAGTCGCACTAATGATTATTCCAGAACGAGGGAAAATGTATTAAAAGAGGTGAAAATGACTAGAAGTCTGTCCATGTTGAGAGCTGCAGGAATGTGAATGGAGGTTAATCAGTTCTGTATGAATGGAGGTTAATCAGTTCTGTATGAATGGAGGTTAATCAGTTCTGTATGAATGGAGGTTAATCAGTTCTGTATGAATGGAGGTTAATCAGTTCTGTGTGAATGGAGGTTAATCAGTTCTGTATGAATGGAGGTTAATCAGTTCTGTGTGAATGGAGGTTAATCACTTCTGTATGAATGGAGGTTAATCAGTTCTGCTTAGAAGGTTTTGGTGAGTGTTAAATGGGTGTAATGTCAGCTAGCTAATATTATCAAACGTGTGAGTTAACAGAGATGAGTAAAAAGTATGTTTTAAATTGACAAGCATATGTGTATGGTATATGGTGTATGATGATGATGATGATGATGATGATGATGATGTGTATGGTCATGGCACAATTTAAACGGGATCAAGAAATTATGTCTCATATTTTTCAGATTTACTGTAAAGTCCCATAGTGTCTTTCGCTTCCTGTTTCCGCTGAGGCTCGCTCTCTATCAGGCTCACAAAGCTGTTTCTGAGGAAAGATGCTCACTTGGAATAGAGGGTTTGGCAGAGCTTCGCTATCACGCTCCTGACTGCAAAAAAAATACAATAAAGGAAGTTCATCAAAATCAGATCAGCATGTCTGAGCCCAGTCTGAAATAGACACAGGCCCCCAGCCCTGCCCATTCACAACCATTCATCCTTGATCATTACAGAGAGCTATGCCACCTGCTCGTCCTCCGTGGACAGTTTTGTGTCATGTTTATCGTGCTGTTGCTAGGGTGATTTGTGTGGTAGTTCTGTGAGAGAGGCGTTGCCGTGCAGGTGCGCATGCTGTGACTGGAGTTGGACAAAGTGCTTGTCATGCTGCAGTAAAGGTCTGGTGTTGTCATTGTGACATTGTGGGTTACTGTTGTCATAGTGTCGTTATGGGTCAAAGCCATCATGGTGATGTTGTGTAACTGCGTTGTCATGGTGAGGGTTTAGTTTTCTTACTGAATGACTGAGAGGCTCAGAGTGGTTCCTGGTGTATCTGTGTCCTTTGGTTCTGGGTAGTTGGAGGGCACACAGGTATTCAAGTGAGAATGAAACACATCCCAGAGCTGAAAAGGGAAGATTACATTAATGTAAACTGAATGTTTTACATTCAATTTGTCAAAACAATTCGCAAGAAAACATATCTACAGTATGCAACAAAAGTCTGTGTGTTCATTCCCTGCATAGTGAAAGTGCATGTTCTTGTGCTGGGTGCTGAGCTCGGCCTACCCAGGCACTGATGTCTGCTTCCTTCTTCAGGCTCCCATTCACGTGAACAGACAGCACCATCCAGTAGTACACAGCTTTGAGGAACGTGAAGAGAAGTTAGATTTCAGACGTGGCCAAAAATAGTTGTACTTTATTTCCTAGATTGTTTGAAAATATGAGCTTTCTCAAATATAAAGTAGTCAGATATAATTGTTGAGGTAAAGTCACCTCACCTTTGTGTTCAAATGCTGGTCACTCAAAAACAAATAATATTTGAAAGTATTGTGAATATTTTTTACCAAACAAATCATATTTGAAGATATTTGATATGAAAGTTATTTGAGAAACACACAGCCAAATGTAAGCCGGATATTTAAAAGACAAAATCAAAGTTAGTCAAAATAATACGGTTTTGTGATCATGTTTGGTGATTTCTCAGATATTAACTGAGGCTAAACACTGAGGCAGAGCCAAAACGCGTCTGTCAGGTCTGTCCACCAGTATAAATTAAAGAGCATAAACATAGTTTTGAGTGCGGACCCTTCTTTATTGTTGATCAGATATTAACTTGAAATGCATTGGATCAATTCTGGAGATATAAAAATGTTAACTGAGAACATATTGAAATCATAGTAGTATCATCACTGATATTGAAAAACTATAGACCTATTTGATCATTTGCAGTCAGAGATTTGTTGAACTATCCCTTTATGAGGGATTTACTTTATGAGACAACAAAGAGCACTTGTGTTTTCAGAACCAAAAACTAACCCTAGACGGAGAGAACTGGAACCGTTTAGCACTTATAAGAGTTATAAGCTACCGTAAGGACAAAGCAATTACATGAATTCCAATGTACCTGTGCCTGTAACACATTGCAAAGAAACTTTTTATTTTCCATTCTATTCAACAAAAATGTTTTAAGTTGTTTTTGCAGCACAGGTAATTTGCTGCTTGCAATGTTTATAAACAGCTTTGCATTTATCAGCAGTGTTCTTAGAAATAATTACATTAGTCTTCACTTTTGATCAATCCAGTTGCAGCAGTTGAAGCAGTCATGATTGAGTTATATGTATTTTACACTTCGTAAAATTAATTAATTAATATGAGCCTTGACATGTCACCATACAGCATCATCTGTTTCCAAAAAGTAGTCACTTTCTGAATCTCAAAAGTTCATTTCCTTTTTATTCATTTTTTAGATCTGCTCAAATAATTTGAAAACGAATTGCTCTCTGAAATCTTTATTCAACTAGTTTGAAAAGGTATTCCCTGCATTCAAATAGTTGTATTCATCATTTTCAAATGATGATTATTTTTTACAATAACAGTATATTTATTTTAGCCTACTTTAATTTCTTAACTGTTTATTTTCCCTAGATCTACATTATCTACTCTTTATTTTCTTAACTGATTATTTTCCTCAGATCTACATTATCTAGGCTACATTTTATTTTCCCCAGGTCTAAAAACTATATTTTGCTCAGACCCGTTAGATTTGATAATAACACTTAATATAAACTCATGCTATTAGGACTTACACTGATTGGCACAAACTTGTGAGAAGTTGCACTCTGTTGGCTCTGAAACAATAACAAAGGAACAAATAATCATCTCTATTATACTTAATAGATCTACTGTTTTTCAAGTACTTTGATTATAATATTAAAATCCTTTGAGTTCAGGGTGGCTGGTTGTGGGCTTACCTGCTGTGAGGCTGAACACGCCTGTTGTTGCTTTCTGTGAAGGAGCAGCTGCAGAACTCCCTGAGGAGAGAAGGGAAGCTGCAGATCGGTCTGATGATAGTGAGACTCTGGTAACACTCTGGTGTGACCCTAGATGACCTTGTAATGATCAGCTTACTATCAACAAACATTAAAATAACTGACCACTACAGCAGCTGTTATCTACATAAGCAGAGCTGAAGTTGGTTTTGATCGTTTGATCATCCTCTCTAGAAAGCTGTACTTTGAGTTGTTCTTACTGGCAGCCGTGGACGGTATGCTGGCCATGGTCTCAGGCAACGAAGTCGTGGAGGCCATCATTGGAGCATTGGTCATGTTGGGTGTGGTGGAGGGCAGTGGTGGGTGAAGAGTTGTGAGTGGTGTAGAAAGTGGGGTTATTGATACATTGGGTAGTGCTGTGTGGACCATAGGGGTCATGTCTGTTGATGTATTTGGTGAGGGGGAATATAAAAGGGGTTCGGTGGCTTCTATGGTTGATTTCATGGTCCTTGGAGTGAGGGATGGTGTAGTTGGGATGGTTCTGTAGGACGTTATTGTAGGTGGAGGGCTGGGTGGAATTGAGGGTGGAGGGTTTGGTACAATGGCGGATCCAGTAGAGTTTGTAGTGGAGGGTGGAGGGTTTGATGGAATGGCGGGTCCAGTAGAGTTTGTAATGGAGGGTGGAGGGGTGGGTGGAATGGCGGGTCCAGTAGAGTTTGAAGTGGAGCGTGGAGGGTTTGATGGAATGGCAGGTCCAGTAATGTTTGTAGTGGAGGGTGGATGGCTTAGTAGAATGGCGGATCCAGTAGAGTTTGTAGTGGAGGGTGCAGGGTTTGATGGAATGGCGGGTCCAGTAGAGTCTGTAGTGGAGGGTGGAGGGTTTGATGGAGTGGCGGGTCCAGTAGAGTTTGTAGTGGACGGTGGAGGGTTTGGTGGAATGATGGGTCCAGTAGAGTTTGTAGTGGAGGGTGGAGGGTTTGATGGAATGGCGGGTCCAGTAGAGTTTGTAGTGGAGGGTGAAGAGTTTGATGGAATGGCCGGTCCAGTAGAGTTTGTAGTGGAGGGTGGAGGGTTTGATGGAATGGCGGGTCCAGTAGAGTTTGTAGTGGAGGGTGGAGGTTTTGGTGGAATGATGGGTCCAGTAGAGTTTGTAGTGGAGGGTGGAGTGCTTAGTAGAATGGCAGGTCCAGTAGAGTTTGTAGTGGAGGGTGGAGGGTTTGATGGAATGGCGGATCCAGTAGAGTTTGTAGTGAAGGGTGGAGGGTTTGATCGAATGGCGGGTCCAGTAGAGTTTGTAGTGGAGGGTGGAGGGTTTGATGGAATGGCCGGTCCAGTAGAGTTTGTAGTGGAGGGTGGAGGGGTGAGTGGAATGGCGGGTCCAGTCGAGTTTGTAGTGGAGGGTGGAGGGTTTGATGGAATGGCGGGTCCAGTAGAGTTTGTAGTGGAGGGTGGAGGGTTTGATGGAATGGCTGGTCCACTAGAGTTTGTAGTGAAGGGTGGAGGGTTTGATGGAATGGCGGGTCCAGTAGAGTTTGTAGTGGAGGGTGGAGGGTTTGATGGAATGGCGGGTCCAGTAGAGTTTGTAGTGGAGGGTGGAGGGGTGGGTGGAATGGCGGGTTCAGTAGAGTTTGTAGTGGAGGGTGGAGGGCTTAGTAGAATGGCGGGTCCAGTAGAGTTTGTAGTGGAGGGTGGAGGGTTTGATGGAATGGCGGGTCCAGTAGAGTTTGTAGTGGAGGGTGGAGGGTTTGATGGAATGGTGGGTCCAGTAGAGTTTGTAGTGGAGGGTGGAGGGTTTGATGGAATGGCGGGTCCAGTAAAGTTTCTAGTGGAGGGTGGAGGGTTTGATGGAATGGCGGGTCCAGTAGAGTTTGTAGTGGAGGGTGGAGGGTTTGATGGAATGGCGGGTCCAGTAGAGTTTGTAGTGGAGAGTGGAGGGTTTGATGGAATGGTGGGTCCAGTAGAGTTTCTAGTGGAGGGTGGAGGGTTTGATGGAATGGTGGGTCCAGTAGAGTTTCTAGTGGAGGGTGGAGGGTTTGATGGAATGGCGGGTCCAGTAGAGTTTGTAGTGGAGGGTGGAGGGTTTGATGGAATGGCGGGTCCAGTACAGTTTGTAGTGGAGGGTGGAGGGTTTGATGGAATGGCGGGTCCAGTAGAGTTTGTAGTGGAGGGTGGAGGGTTTGATGGAATGGTGGGTCCAGTAGAGTTTGTAGTGGAGGGTGGAGGGTTTGATGGAATGGCGGGTCCAGTAGAGTTTGTAGTGGAGGGTGAAGGGTTTGATGGAATGGCGGGTCCAGTAGAGTTTGTAGTGGAGGGTGGAGGTTTTGGTGGAATGATGGGTCCAGTAGAGTTTGTAGTGGAGGGTGGAGGGGTGGGTGGAATGGCGGGTCCAGTAGAGTTTGTAGTGGAGGGTGGAGGGTTTGATGGAATGGCGGGTCCAGTACAGTTTGTAGTGGAGGGTGTAGGGTTTGATGGAATGGCGGGTCCAGTAGAGTTTGTAGTGGAGGGTGGAGGGTTTGATGGAATGGTGGGTCCAGTAGAGTTTGTAGTGGAGGGTGGAGGGTTTGATGGAATGGCGGGTCCAGTAGAGTTTTTATTGGAGGGTGGAGGGGGGGGTGGAATGGCGGGTCTAGTAGAGTTTGTAGTGGAGGATGGAGGGGTGGGTGGAATGGCAGGTCCAGTAGAGTTTGTATTGGAGGGAAGAGGGCTTATTAGAATGGCGGGTCCAGTATAGTTTGTAGTGGAGGGTGGAGGGTTTGATGGAATGGCGGGTCCAGTAGAGTTTGTGGTGGAGGGTGGAGGGTTTGGTGCAATGGCGGGTCCAGTAGAGTTTGTAGTGGAGGATGGAGGGGTGGGTGGAATGGCAGGTCCAGTAGGGTTTGTAGTGGAGGGTGGAGGGTTTGATGGAATGGCGGGTCCAGTAGAGTTTCTAGTGGAGGGTGGAGGGTTTGATGGAATGGCGGGTCCAGTAGAGTTTGTAGTGGAGGATGGAAGGTTTGGTGGAATGGTGGGTCCAGTAGAGTTTGTAGTGGAGGGTGGAGGGCTTAGTAGAATGGCGGGTCCAGTAGAGTTTGTAGTGGAGGGTGGAGGGTTTGATGGAATGGCAGGTCCAGTAGAGTTTGTAGTGGAGGGTGGAGGGTTTGATGGAATGGCGGGTCCAGTAGAGTTTGTAGTGGAGGGTGGAGGGTTTGATGGAATGGATGGTCCAGTAGAGTTTGTAGTGGAGGGTGGAGGGTTTGATGGAATGGCGGGTCCAGTAGAGTTTGTAGTGGAGGGTGGAGGGTTTGATGGAATGGCGGGTCCAGTAGAGTTTGTAGTGGAGGGTGGAGGGGTGGGTGGAATGGCGGGTTCAGTAGAGTTTGTAGTGGAGGGTGGAGGGCTTAGTAGAATGGCGGGTCCAGTAGAGTTTGTAGTGGAGGGTGAAGGGTTTGATGGAATGGCGGGTCCAGTAGAGTTTGTAGTGGAGGGTGGAGGGTTTGATGGAATGGTGGGTCCAGTAGAGTTTGTAGTGGAGGGTGGAGGGTTTGATGGAATGGCGGGTCCAGTAAAGTTTCTAGTGGAGGGTGGAGGGTTTGATGGAATGGCGGGTCCAGTAGAGTTTGTAGTGGAGGGTGGAGGGTTTGATGGAATGGCGGGTCCAGTAGAGTTTGTAGTGGAGGGTGGAGGGTTTGATGGAATGGCGGGTCCAGTAGAGTTTGTAGTGGAGGGTGGAGGGTTTGATGGAATGGTGGGTCCAGTAGAGTTTGTAGTGGAGAGTGGAGGGTTTGATGGAATGGCGGGTCCAGTAGAGTTTGTAGTGGAGGGTGGAGGGTTTGATGGAATGGCGGGTCCAGTAGAGTTTTTATTGGAGGGTGGAGGGGGGGGTGGAATGGCGGGTCTAGTAGAGTTTGTAGTGGAGGATGGAGGGGTGGGTGGAATGGCAGGTCCAGTAGAGTTTGTAGTGGAGGGTGGAGGGCTTATTAGAATGGCGGGTCCAGTATAGTGTGTAGTGGAGGGTGGAGGGTTTGGTGGAATGGCAGGTCCAGTATAGTTTGTAGTGGAGGATGGAGGGTTTGGTGGAATGGCGGGTCCATTATAGTTTGTAGTGGAGGGTGGACGGGTGGGTGGAATGGCAGGTCCAGGAGAGTTTGTAGTGGAGGGAGGAGGGTTTGGTGGAATGGCGGATCCAGTAGAGTTTGTAGTGGAGGGTGGAGGGTTTGATGGAATGGCGGGTCCAGTAGAGTTTGTAGTGGAGGCTGGAGGGTTTGGTGAAATGGCGGGTCCAGTAGAGTTTGTAGTGGAGGGTGGAGGACTTAGTAGAATGGCGGGTCCAGTAGAGTTTGTAGTGGAGGGTGGAGGGTTTGATGGAATGGCGGGTCCAGTAGAGTTTGTAGTGGAGGGTGGAGGGCTTAGTAGAATGGCGGGTCCAGTAGAGTTTGTAGTGGAGGGTGGAGGACTTAGTAGAATGGCGGGTCCAGTAGAGTTTGTAGTGGAGGGTGGAGGGCTTAGTAGAATGGCGGGTCCAGTAGAGTTTGTAGTGGAGCGTGGAGGGTTTGATGGAATGGCGGGTCCAGTAGAGTTTGTAGTGGAGGGTGGAGGGCTTAGTAGAATGGCGGGTCCAGTAGAGTTTGTAGTGGAGGGTGGAGGGCTTAGTAGAATGGCGGGTCCAGTAGAGTTTGTAGTGGAGGGTGGAGGGCTTAGTAGAATGGCGGGTCCAGTAGAGTTTGTAGTGGAGGGTGGAGGGCTTAGTAGAATGGCGGGTCCAGTAGAGTTTGTAGTGGAGGGTGGAGGGCTTAGTAGAATGGCGGGTCCAGTAGAGTTTGTAGTGGAGGGTGGAGGACTTAGTAGAATGGCGGGTCCAGTAGAGTTTGTAGTGGAGGGTGGAGGGCTTAGTAGAATGGCGGGACCAGTAGAGTTTGTAGTGGAGGGTGGAGGGTTTGTTGGAAGAGGCCGAGTACAGGATACATGACCTGAGAAACAAATGCATAGTAAATTTGTTGTCCCCCACCAAAGATGCATCACCCCTTTATGTCCCTGAACCAGTGGGATCAAGAGTACATTAATGCCACTTTAATGGGAGCGCACAACAAAAAATCCCACAAATGTTCCGCGAACATTTACATATGCTCATATTTTTTTTGCAAAAAGATGTTTAAGTTGTTGATAACAGTGGTCTTTTGCATAGCTCTAATGTAAGAGAAAACAAGTTACAACACCTATATTTTTGACAATCACTGATTGAGAAAGTTACTATGTAGAAAGTTAAATCAAGCACAACAACTGTGCATCAACATTGCTGTATATGACAACTGGGTTGATAGCTGGTGTTAGCTAATAATTGGTAGTTTCATGATGGTGTTCCAATCTAAATAAATGAGGGCTGTCAATTGCAAAAAAAAATCATATTAATTACATGGTTTGTAATTAATTAATCTAGGTAATCGCAATTAATCACATACATAAGTTTTTGCTGGGAAAAGCTCCCAAAGGAAGATACAGTATTTTAATTCAAAGACATTAGATTATTGTGGCAGATGAGTAAAGCATTGAATAGAGCTTATAAAAAGTGGCTTTAGAAGTCAATATATTGTTTAATTATTAATTACTATTTATTATGTGTCAGGCTATCAATCAATCAGAGGAACATATTCAGCTTGCGCCAATACATTTGTGGATTTTCGAACTGTTGTGCATCTTGATGGTGGCTTGTAGTCGCATTGGAGGATCTAATTTGCAACGCCTCCATTAAGCCCTTGTCTTCTACCATTAGAATTGACCTGCAGTCCATAGCAATACATTTTGTGACTGAGTTTGTCAATTGTTCTGAGGCAGACTTAGCCTACTCATTCTGTGCTGCCTGCTCTCTGTAACCTACCAGGTCCGCTTGGAAAAAACAATTAATCAATTAATTTAAAAAAAGAAATTAGTCAACTAGTGATCAGGTTGCCTTATGACACTGACAATGATTTCATCTGGTGGAGACCATTCAGCATGGAACTATGCTTATCACAACCTTAGTCACTTGAAGAGAATTAGCTACAGAAGCAGAAACTATTACTTTCTGGAGAAACTGGCCCATTGTGAGTGTTATCTAAAGGTTTTAAATAGATGAATGTCCTGCTGAGAGTTTGAGCTTCTACTCATTAAAGACTGTTTCCTAATATGGAATATTTCCTCCTCTTCTCTTTCTACACAGTAGTGCCTGCCTTACTTTCTTCCTCTCTACCTCTCCCTCTGATGGATTACTCATATTTTCCAACTTCCACTCTAAGGTACAGAGTACCTAACAAAGCTTTGTGATGTGACTCAAACCTGATCAGCAGGTTGTCTAAATTGAGGAAAGATCATGTGTATTTGTGCTTCTGTGCATGTCTGTGTTGATTACATGGTTAGCGTGGATGAGTGGCATGTCATGACCTTTTCAGACAGGTTAGATAATACACATTGGAATTGTCTTTCAGACACCCTTGGGCTTTCTCAAGAATAGGCTTGTCATGTTCCTCAGCATAGCCAGGGTTGAGCTCACCCATGGCTGAGAGGAGCAGGAGGACCAGGGAGGGGCCCTGGAGCCAGGGCGAGGGCTTCCTCCGGCCTGCAGAGGAGAGGACTTGTCCACTGCTGGTCATTGCTCTGTAACAACATGAAACACGAGGGTGTCCAATGACTGGTTTAGTTTTGTGAAGACATCAAAACTCACTTTGTAAGATTCTACAAACTGTGTGAAAAACGAGGAAGCAAAAAAGTGGGTGTTGTTTTGATTAGTATACAGTTGATTATTAAATATGCATGAATTGATTGTGAGTGGGAAGTCCAGTTTGACTGGTTCTTTTGTGCGGGTGAAGAGTATTGTTCTAAATGTGTCAGCCTGACAGCTCACTGCCAGACTGGTCGTCATACTACGTATGTGAAGGATGAGTAATAATAGATTCCTCCTGTAATAAATCCACAGGGCTGTCTGGCTGTGAGTGTCTCTGGAAAGAGCAGCATGAGGAGGTTCTATTCTGGCTCCACTAACTGTTCTCCAGGAAGGAGGAGGTGCAGCAGCCCAAGGGAGGAGATCGTGGGGTAGACTTTATCCCTCCTTCCTCTTTCAGTGTGGGATGCCAACTCAAATATTAAACTGATGAAATCATATTTTAATTAATGCTTCTGGTAAAACTGATGTCCTGTAATACAATAAATAAAAACATAATGTTAAGCTGCCAAATTCTCAATATCGGATAATATCGGACTTCAGTTCCAACTTGGAGACATGCCACCTGCAGAAGTTCTCAGACAGCTGTTATTGTTGGATAGGAGGAGGAATACAGAGGCCCAGTGCATGCTGGGGCAGCAGTATCAGAGAAGCGGATACCAACAGCATGGCCCAGCTGTTGACTAGCATAATACAGACCATCAGGGACTATGTCTCCTACCTCTACTCTGGTCAGACAGAGGATATATCTATCTTGGCTCTCTGCTTTTTGTCTCCCCACTTCTAATTAAGGGCTATCCCTAGTTTACATTCTTTAGGAGCCTGTTCTGCTAAGTGCTTATTGTGCTTTGTTATATGATTCACTTAAATATCCTATTGTGGACTACAGGGATAGCTAACACATAATGGCCGACCATGTAGGCAGCATCTCTGTAACTATCTATCTACTCTACTGATAGTCATGTCTCTCCTATGAAGTATTGAGCCCATGTTTACTGCTCTGTAAATGTTCCTAGCCAATAGACTTAAACATTTTACGGGAGCTTGCTTGATCATCTCGTTGAGAGGTCAGGGAAGATTTTTCTTTTTTGGGCGGGGAGTGAACTGTTTTTTTCGCTTCCCTCTGGAATACAGTATGTAGGGGCGGGACCAATGCCCACCCCCCCATTGCTCTCTGTAAAGCACATTGTGTTGCCTCTGTATGAAATGCGCTATACAAGAACGGTGCTGGACTCAAAAATGGAATCTATTTATTTATTTATGTATTTATGTATTTATTTATTTATCAATTGAAAGTTGGGTCTACCC
>NC_140248.1:25565422-25570422 GCF_949987555.1 Borostomias antarcticus
TGGAGGAGGTGAGGATGGAACCAGGTGGTGATGGAGGAGGTGAGGATGGACTTGGTGATGGAGGTGTAGAATTGTACCATCATGGTCTGTGGCAGGTTGAATTTCTCAAGCTGCCGCAGGAAGTCCATCCTCTGCTGAGTCTTCTTCACCAGGGTGCTGATGTTCAGTTCCCACTTGAGGTCCTGGGAAATGACAGCACCCAGGAAGCGGAAGGAGTCCATGGTGGCAACCAGGTAACTGAACAAACGCTATTCTAGGTGTGCTGGATTACAGCCATGCATAAAAAAACACTGCCTCTTGTGGTAGCAACATAGAACTGCAGGTCAACAACCTGACGGAGGGAGGGAGGGAGGGAGGGAGGGAGTGACAACCGGACATTTGCTATCGTTGGTGCGTCACCACACACAAAAATAGCAGAACAGTAGTCTCAAAATCCTGAAAACAAATGGGATACAGTCTATATGCAGATCTGACTGTTCAAATTATTTTCCACAAGTACACATCATTTTGAATTCATTCAAATTCTGTTTTTCTTGACTCAAAGTCTATGCATATTAATCGCTTCTGGATTGATATGTGATGTTGAAAACTGACACTAGATGGCGCCCCAAGCATTACTACATGACCATCACTCATTTGATCAACATCTGCAAAGGAAAACAAGCAGCATGAAGCATTAGCTCTGTGGTGATGAGTCATTTCCAACACACCCAGAACACACCCAGAACACACCCAGAACACACCCAGAACACACCCAGAACACACCCAGAACACACCCAGAACACACCCAGAACACACCCAGAACACACCCAGAACACACCCAGAACACACCCAGAACAGTGAGGGATCCCTCCTCACCACAGAGCAGCAGTAAGAGGGACTGGACTTGCCATTGAAGAGTAACTCACACTTTAGATCTATAAAGTATAGGTAATCCATTATATGTTGTCACATCGTGGTCCATATTAGATTTGCTGCAACTTTTATTAAGGCTTATGCAAAATTACACAACGCAGAGCAACAGAAGAACGCCAAAAGCCAACACTATTGTAGTGTTTCAGGCAGTTTCATAGCTAGCATGCATGCTAAAAAAGCTAAGAACCTTTAGCTAGTTAGCTGCCTCTAACAGTACAGACTAGCCTGAGGTACAACCCCCCTCCCAAAAAGAAAGACATGTGCAAGTTGCGTTAATGGATAACGACAATGCTCTTGACCTGGGTATTGTTTAGGCCCTGGCTACGGCCCTGCTGACAATGTTTACATGTTCAGCTTCACCTTGAAAAAAAAAGTCAAAGAGTGCATGATCAGGAGAGGAGAAAGTTTTCCTCTCCCCTCTCCTGATCGTACACACTTGGACTTTTTTTTTTTTTTAAATGCAAAATTCATCACATTTTTTCAATAGCTCCCAGGTAATGCAACCCAGTCCCTCCAAAACAATACATAATATTATACTATATTGGCCAGATAGGACACAGTTGAGTTGATTGGATTTTAGTGCCATTTATATTTTATATTAATATTTTAATGCAAAACTCTACCCTTGAACTGTGTCCTATTTGTCCAGTGTAGTATAATATTCTGTGTTGTTTTTTTAGCGACTGGGTCATGTGACCTGGGATTTATAAAAAAAAAAGAAAAAAGATTCATTTTGCATTAAAATATTAATATAAAATACAAATGGCTCTAAAATCCAATTAACTGAACTGTGTCCTATTTGTCCCGTGTAGTAAATAGTCTGTGTTGTTTTGTAGTGACGGGGTAACATGACATGGGAGCTATTGAAAAAACTAGATATTTTGACATTTGTTGACGGTCCCTAACCATGTGCATTGACTAAAGCGGCATTGCAGATATAAACCCTGGGATGAGAGGGTGCAGATATAAACCCTGGGATGAGAGGGTTGAAGTCAGGGCGATACGATGATAAGACTGGGTGTCTGAATATTTTTCAAATATCCAACTTGGAACCAGCTTCACCTAACTCATAAAAAGGCCATTATATACAGTTGTTACTGTAGGCTGTATCGCCTACCTGATGATGCAACTTTATCAGTGCATTAATCATTTTTGCTAACAGCTCAAATAAAATTAGCTAACAGCTCAATGTGACCTTTCCATTTGACAAACCAAAACAGGGTTGGGAGGGAGGCTCTTCATACAGTCCCAATCAATATGGCCTTTCAAAGAATTACAGTAGGCTTGGTGAGAAAATAACAAATGACAGCATTGTGGAAATCAGTTTTATTTCTGATTGCAAAGCCACAGAAATACAATATCAGACTTGTGCAGTTTTCCTGTTCGGTCAGATTGGATCAGATGTATTCTGTACTTTGGCCATCAATGTAATTGTTCCTACTTTGATCACCTACAGTACAGTAGACATCACTACAGAACAGTCTGTTACTGTAGCCTAGCAATCACCACAGAACAGTCTGTTAGCCTAGCAATCACCACAGAACAGTCTGTTACTGTAGCCTAGCAATCACCACAGAACAGTCTGTTAGCCTAGCAATCACCACAGAACAGTCTGTTAGCCTAGCAATCACCACAGAACAGTCTGTTAGCATAGCAATCACCACAGAAGTCTGTTAGCCTAGCAATCACCACAGAAGTCTGTTACTCTATCAATCACCACAGAACAGTCTGTTAGCCTAGCAATCACCACAGAAGTCTGTTAGCCTAGCAATCACCAGAGAACAGTCTGTTACTGTAGCCTAGCAATCACTGCAGAACAGTCTGTCACCCCAGCAATAGACCTTTCCGACCTGTCAATCACGTCGATAATAATAACCAATAAGGTTGTCTGATTTCTTAAGACCACGCCTCTGATGTCCCACAAACAAAGCTTGTCCCGTGTTGTGTTCATAGATTAGACATTAGTTAGAAGAAAATGGTTCTTAAAACATACAGAAAACCGTCCTGCAGGCTGCTGTACCATAATGTTATAAGAAAACAAGCTGTACGATGCTCCACACCTCCCACCACACCTCAGCAGTGCTGACACACAAAGCGAAGCTAGTAGCGTTAGGTGCTTGATGTACAGTAGCTCATTAGCCCGTAGGTAGTAGTGAACAGATCATTCTCACAGGCTTGGATGGATATATCCTTGTGTAAAATAGTTCAGGCCTTTCTGTAGAACTCTCTTAGACAAAGTAGTGGCATTTGGCAAATAACATACAGCAATATTGTCAGGAATCCTTGAGAGAATCATCAGGCATGTGCTGTTCAATGGACATTTTATTAACTTGCTCCAAAACTTGTGGGGCATAGCAACCGTAACTAGGGAGGGCGGAACTTACCACCTGAATCTGAAAGGTTTTAAGCCACAGAACAGTCTGTTAGCCTAGTAATCATATTAAATCCAGCCCATAATAGCTAAACGATAGTGATTTGCCCGGTCCAGAAGTTACCAGACTGATCTGCTGGAGAGAAACAGAAGATCAGGATGGCGATGCCAGGCTGTTACCCTAGCGAATTTAGTATTTTGTATCTGCACTGTTTTCTGTACTGTTTTGCACTGTCATGGCTTTGCCCTGTCCTGTACAGCACCCTGTCCTACTGTATGTCGTCTACAACACGTATGCCTTAACCCTAGTCACATTCCTAGTATGTGTGAACCATATACATGGCAATAAACACATCTTGAGACTTGAGTCAATCACCACATAACAGTTTGTTAACCAAGCAATAACCATAGAACAGTCAGCATAGCAATCATCAGAGAACACTATCTCTTAATAAAGGTCTTTACATTAACAATTAAGAGATTATCTAATAAAACAATAATGCCCCCAAACTATACCAAGTCATTTATTGGTAAGCAGAGCTCCATCCCAATCTGCAGACCTACATTGGGAAAAGATCAGTGGTGTGGAGAGGAGAGTAACGGAGGAGGAGAGGGAGCTACTGGAGTCTGTTGAGACGCAGCCTGCGCTCCAGTTCAGGCAGAGGAAGGAGGAGAGGAGGAAGGAGGGAAGGAAGGATGGTTAAGAGGAAGGAGGGGATGAGGAAGGATGGTTAAGAGGAAGGAGGGGAGGAGGAAGGATGGTCCAGAGGAAGGAGGAGAGGAAGGATGGTGAAGAGGAAGGAGGGAAGGAAGGATGGTTAAGAGGAAGGAGGGAAGGAAGGATGGTTAAGAGGAAGGAGGAGAGGAGGAAGGATGGTTAAGAGGAAGGAGGAGAGGAGGAAGGATGGTTAAGAGGAAGGATGGTTAAGAGGAAGGAGGAGGGAAGGAAGGATGGTTAAGAGGAAGGAGGGGATGAGGAAGGATGGTTAAGAGGAAGGAGGGGAGGAGGAAGGATGGTCCAGAGGAAGAAGGGAAGGAAGGATGGTGAAGAGGAAGGAGGGAAGGAAGGATGGTTAAGAGGAAGGAGGGAAGGAAGGATGGTTAAGAGGAAGGAGGAGAGGAGGAAGGATGGTTAAGAGGAAGGAGGAGGGAAGGAAGGATGATTAAGAGGAAGGAGGAGGGAAGGAAGGATGGTTAAGAGGAAGGAGGGGAGGAGGAAGGATGGTTAAGAGGAAGGAGGAGAGGAGGAAGGATGGTGAAGAGGAAGGAGGGGAGGAAGGATGGTGAAGAGGAAGGAGGGGAGGAAGGATGGTTAAGAGGAAGGAGGAGAGGATGAAGGATGGTGAAGAGGAAGGAGGAGAGGAGGAAGGATGGTGAAGAGGAAGGAGGAGGGAAGGAAGGATGGTGAAGAGGAAGGAGGAGAGGAGGAAGGATGGTGAAGAGGAAGGAGGAGAGGAGGAAGGATGGTGAAGAGGAAGGAGGAGAGGAGGAAGGATGGTTAAGAGGAAGGAGGAGAGGAGGAAGGAGGAGAGGAGGAAGGATGGTTAAGAGGAAGGAGGAGGGAAGGAAGGATGGTTAAGAGGAAGGAGGAGAGGAGGAAGGAGGAGAGGAGGAAGGATGGTGAAGAGGAAGGAGGAGAGGAGGAAGGATGGTTAAGAGGAAGGAGGAGGGAAGGAAGGATGGTTAAGAGGAAGGAGGAGAGGAGGAAGGAGGA
>NC_140248.1:25575422-25577922 GCF_949987555.1 Borostomias antarcticus
ATGATTAAAACAAAAAAAGCTTGAAATATTTCACTTTGTGTAATGAATACATACATATACAAGAATACATGAAAGTTTCACTTTGAATTAAATTACCGAAAAAAATGGACTTTTTCAATATATTCTAATTTTCTGAGATGTCTTTTACAGGTCCTCGTCTTTTTCCCATCTCTCAAGGGTTCCAGTAGCAGCGCGTAACACGTCTCCACCATAGCAGCGTGTAACTCGTCTCCACCATGTATGGAGGCTGCCAGAGACGGCAGAGACAGAGCGGTACGTAGCCAGGTGGCTAGACATCCCCAGTTGTTGGACCCTCTTACGACCAACCTGTCCTAGACTGCCAAATATGAACACAAGTCTGTATCACACCCCAGCTCTGAGAGGGTATCCAGCTCTGAGAGGGTATCCAGCTCTGAGAGGGTATCCAGCTCTGAGAGGGTATCCAGCTCTGAGAGGGTATTAAGCTCTGAGAGGGTATCCAGCTCTGAGAGGGTATCCAGCTCTGAGAGGGTATTAAGCTGAGAGGGTATTAAGCTGAGAGGGTATCCAGCTCTGAGAGGGTATCCAGCTCTGAGAGGGTATTAAGCTCTGAGAGGGTATTAAGCTCTGAGAGGGTATTAAGCTCTGAGAGGGTATTAAGCTGAGAGGGTATCCAGCTCTGAGAGGGTATTAAGCTCTGAGAGGGTATTAAGCTCTGAGAGGGTATTAAGCTGAGAGGGTATCCAGCTCTGAGAGGGTATTAAGCTCTGAGAGGGTATTAAGCTCTGAGAGGGTATTAAGCTCTGAGAGGGTATTAAGCTCTGAGAGGGTATTAAGCTCTGAGAGGGTATTAAGCTCTGAGAGGGTATTAAGCTCTGAGAGGGTATTAAGCTCTGAGAGGGTATTAAGCTCTGAGAGGGTATCCAGCTCTGAGAGGGTATTAAGCTCTGAGAGGGTATTAAGCTCTGAGAGGGTATTAAGCTCTGAGAGGGTATTAAGCTGAGAGGGTATCCAGCTCTGAGAGGGTATTAAGCTCTGAGAGGGTATCCAGCTCTGAGAGGGTATCCAGCTCTGAGAGGGTATTAAGCTCTGAGAGGGTATTAAGCTCTGAGAGGGTATCCAGCTCTGAGAGGGTATTAAGCTGAGAGGGTATCCAGCTCTGAGAGGGTATTAAGCTCTGAGAGGGTATTAAGCTCTGAGAGGGTATCCAGCTCTGAGAGGGTATTAAGCTCTGAGAGGGTATTAAGCTCTGAGAGGGTATTAAGCTCTGAGAGGGTATTAAGCTCTGAGAGGGTATTAAGCTGAGAGGGTATCCAGCTCTGAGAGGGTATTAAGCTCTGAGAGGGTATTAAGCTCTGAGAGGGTATCCAGCTCTGAGAGGGTATTAAGCTCTGAGAGGGTATTAAGCTCTGAGAGGGTATTAAGCTCTGAGAGGGTATTAAGCTCTGAGAGGGGATTAAGCTCTGAGAGGGTATTTAGCTCTGAGAGGGTATCCAGCTCTGAGAGGGTATTAAGCTCTGAGAGGGTATTAAGCTCTGAGAGGGTATTAAGCTCTGAGAGGGTATTAAGCTCTGAGAGGGGATTAAGCTCTGAGAGGGTATTTAGCTCTGAGAGGGTATCCAGCTCTGAGAGGGTATTAAGCTCTGAGAGGGTATTAAGCTCTGAGAGGGTATTAAGCTCTGAGAGGGTATTAAGCTCTGAGAGGGTATTAAGCTCTGAGAGGGTATTAAGCTCTGAGAGGGTATTAAGCTCTGAGAGGGTATTAAGCTCTGAGAGGGTATCCAGCTCTGAGAGGGTATTAAGCTCTGAGAGGGTATTAAGCTCTGAGAGGGTATTAAGCTCTGAGAGGGTATTAAGCTCTGAGAGGGGATTAAGCTCTGAGAGGGTATTTAGCTCTGAGAGGGTATCCAGCTCTGAGAGGGTATTAAGCTCTGAGAGGGTATTAAGCTCTGAGAGGGTATTAAGCTCTGAGAGGGTATTAAGCTCTGAGAGGGGATTAAGCTCTGAGAGGGTATTTAGCTCTGAGAGGGTATCCAGCTCTGAGAGGGTATTAAGCTCTGAGAGGGTATTTAGCTCTGAGAGGGTATTAAGCTCTGAGAGGGTATTAAGCTCTGAGAGGGTATTAAGCTGAGAGGGTATTAAGCTGAGAGGGTATTAAGCTCTGAGAGGGTATTAAGCTGAGAGGGTATCCAGCTCTGAGAGGGGATTCAGGAGAGGTCGCTACTCAATGACCTTGACATGAAGGCTTCCTCTAGGCTAGGGTCAAATGTGCTGCTACTTCCAGAACAGACACCTCTCTGGATACTTCACTAACACACACACACACACACACACACACACACACACACACACACACACACACACACACACACACACACGTACCAAATGGTGAAGTCACATTGGGTAACACTGAGGAATCATTGGGGAGAGTTACAAGGTAGAGAGGTCAGTGAAGGAGGGGCCCATATTGGTCTTGAGTCTCCTGCCAAAGATGCCTCTGACATGGCTGCCATCTAAATAT
>NC_140248.1:25582922-25637922 GCF_949987555.1 Borostomias antarcticus
TCTCTCTCTCCCTGCTTCTCTGGGATGTTTCCCTCGTCTCTCTCTCTCCCTGCTTCTCTGGGATGTTTCCCTAGTCTCTCTCTCTCCCTGCTTCTCTGGGATGTTTCCCTAGTCTCTCTCTCTCCCTGCTTCTCTGGGATGTTTCCCTGGTCTCTCTCTCTCCCTGCTTCTCTGCTGGCTGCGGCTGTGGTGTGAAGTCAAGGCCTTAGACTTCCCTCCCCGCATGGTGTTATCAGCGGCCTGCCTGCTGGGAGCAGCGAATCTGTGCGTCCGAGTTGCCTACCGTTTCCAAATCAAAGTCTCAAGGTTTGGTTGAGACGTTAAATAGTGCTCTCTCGGCCCACCCCCCACGCCTAAGCCTGCCCGTTTAGGTGAAGCTAGATTGGTGGAGGAGTGACCATACAGATGTGTCGCCTGTCACCCTAACCTGATATCTTAATCACCATTGGTTGTCAGTCTAGGTTGTGTCTGTTTATAGTGTCCCATAGAGATGTGTCATTAATACCCCAGAGGAGAGGCCCCCCCTGTGGCCTAAGTGTGACCTCTTGACACCCACTACTTTAAGACTCTGTGGACTTTGACCTATATTCTTCACTATCAGTCAAAAGGCCACTAAACATCACCCTATCTGGGAGCCAAGACACCCAAACACCACCCCATCTGTCAACACCAACCAAGACACATAAACACCACCCATCTGTCAACACCAACCAAGACACCCAAACACCACCCCATCTGTCAACACCAACCAAGACACAAACACCACCCCATCTGTCAACACCAACCAAGACACAAACACCACCCCATCTGTCAACACCAACCAAGACACCCAAACACCACCCCATCTGTCAACACCAACCAAGACACAAACACCACCCCATCTGTCAACACCAACCAAGACACATAAACACCACCCCATCTGTCAACACCAACCAAGACACCCAAACACCACCCCATCTGTCAACACCAACCAAGACACAAACACCACCCCATCTGTCAACACCAACCAAGACACATAAACACCACCCCATCTGTCAACACCAACCAAGACACCCAAACACCACCCCATCTGTCAACACCAACCAAGACACAAACACCACCCCATCTGTCAACACCAACCAAGACACATAAACACCACCCCATCTGTCAACACCAACCAAGACACCCAAACACCACCCCATCTGTCAACACCAACCAAGACACAAACACCACCCCATCTGTCAACACCAACCAAGACACATAAACACCACCCCATCTGTCAACACCAACCAAGACACTCAAACACCACCCCATCTGTCAACACCAACCAAGACACAAACACCACCCCATCTGTCAACACCAACCAAGACACCCAAACACCACCCCATCTGTCAACACCAACCAAGACACCCAAACACCACCCCATCTGTCAACACCAACCAAGACACATAAACACCACCCCATCTGTCAACACCAACCAAGACACCCAAACACCACCCCATCTGTCAACACCAACCAAGACACAAACACCACATTATCTGTCAACACCAACCAAGACACAAACACCACATTATCTGTCAACACCAACCAAGACACAAACACCACCTTATCTGTCAACACCAACCAAGACACCCAAACACCACCCCATCTGTCAACACCAACCAAGACACAAACACCACCTTATCTGTCAACACCAACCAAGACACATAAACACCACCCCATCTGTCAACACCAACCAAGACACATAAACACCACCCCATCTGTCAACACCAACCAAGACACATAAACACCACCCCATCTGTCAGCCAAGCCCAAGCCTTTCCTTCCCTGTCATCAACCCTGCGCTCCTCTGCTTCCATGCAGGGATGTATTAGGCTGGTTGAGTTTCTAGCTGTAGCCTAGCCTAGCTGTAGCCTAGCCTAGCTGTAGCCTAGCCTAGCTGTAGCCACATCCTCCACTGTGACACTATGATCACTTCCACAGATGCCTGTAGAAAAACAACACTGGAGAAGCACTGAACAGACGAGGTCAAGCTGTCTACAGTTCTTAGAGAGACTAGGCCAAGCTGTTTACAGTTCTCATTCTGAAGAGAGTAGGTCAAGCTGTGGACAATTGTCAACTTATACTGAAAGATTAGGTTAAGCTGTGTAATATTCTTATATTGAACAGACAGGGCAAACTGTGTAGAGTTCTTGTACAGAAGGTCAAGCTACAGTATATACAGTCCTACTACTATGACCCCATTACGGTAGGGCTGCTCGATTACGGCAAAAATCATAATCACGATTATTTTGATTGATATTGAGATCACGATTATTTAACACGATTATTCATTGAATTCTTTTTTTTAATCAAAAGTTTTAACATTTTCTTAACAAATTTTCTTAACAAATCAAAGTATTGACTTTGATAAAAAAATAATTTATTAAATGTTGACAGTGGCTTTTCTTTTTAACAATGTTCTTTGGATTAGATACATTTCTCCCATGGGAGA
The DNA here is from genome assembly GCF_949987555.1 of Borostomias antarcticus. Lineage (NCBI taxonomy): Eukaryota > Metazoa > Chordata > Actinopteri > Stomiiformes > Stomiidae > Borostomias > Borostomias antarcticus. Next base: position 25,585,396 of record NC_140248.1, read on the forward strand.
CAAATAGTGAACCTTGACCTTGATAAATAAATTAATAAAAGTGCCAAAACTGATAAATAAAGAAGCTTCAAAGCACCGGCACCACCACAGAAGAAGACTACCTCGGAAAAATAATTTCACTATGACAGAACCCGTCTAAATAAGTTATTTAATGGTCGCGCCGAGGCTTCAAAACCCAGCATTGGTTAAAATAGACCCTTTTGCTTGGGAAAGTGAAGTTTCATGTTTATCTGACACTTGTAAATATGAGCTTCTCTCCTAAATAGGCCGACACCGATTTATTTAGACGGCAAAGTGAATGGAGCAGCAAAGGACTGCTGTCTGGCATGATGAGCGGAATGGGACAGCGGGACTGAGAAGGGCTGCTTTGAGGGGCGGCTACGACTGCGTAGCACATTTAACACACCGTGTCAACTTGGTCCAAATCTGTCTCCGCGAACCCATAGTGTTTCCAGACCACTGACGTGGTTTTAGCTCTCTTGTCCACCTCTCGTTCTGCTGCCATAATCTTCTTCTTGTCGTGTTTCGTTCGGGAGGAGCATGCGTGCGCCTCACAACTCGTCTCGCTTTGAGGTGTTTGTTTTGGGGCTTTGGGGGGGGCGGGGAGGGGTCAAGCACAGTAATAGCTCTGCAGTGTAGGGTGCACTTGATTTGTGCAAAATCGTTTTATGGCGATTATTTAGTTTTAATGATCGTTGACAGCCCAAATCGTAATCTAAATTAAAATCCGATTAATCGAGCAGCCCTACATTACGGTATATCACAGGGCCTCAGGTGGGTGGAAAACATGAGCTGCATCACCACGGAGACACCCTCCACCATCCTCCCCTCATCCATTACCGTCTGGTTTGGTGCCTCTGCTGCCCTGGACTAGGGCAATCTGCAGCACAGCATGCGGTCAGCAGGGTGGGTCATCGGCCACAGCCTGTCCTCTGTCCAGGACCTGTACGACTCTAGGACCTGTACGACTCTAGGACCTGTAGGACTAGGATCTGTAGAACTCTAGGACCTGTAGGACTCTAGGACCTGTAGGACCTGTAGAACTCTAGGACCTGTACAACTCTAGGACCTGTAGGACTCTAGGACCTGTACAACTCTAGGACCTGTACAACTCTAGGACCTGTAGGACTCTAGGACCTGTACAACTCTAGGACCTGTACAACTCTAGGACCTGTAGGACTAGGACCTGTAGGACTCTAGGACCTGTAGGACTCTAGGACCTGTACAACTCTAGGACCTGTAGGACTCTAGGACCTGTACAACTCTAGGACCTGTACGACTCTAGGACCTGTACAACTCTAGGACCTGTAGGACTAGGACCTGTAGGACTCTAGGACCTGTAAGACTCTAGGACCTGTACAACTCTAGGACCTGTAGGACTAGGACCTGTAGGACTCTAGGACCTGTAAGACTCTAGGACCTGTAGGACTAGGATCTGTAGAACGCTAGGACCTGTAGGACTCTAGGACCTGTAGGACTGTAGGACTCTAGGACCTGTAGGACTCTAGGACCTGTAGGACTGTAGGACTCTAGGACCTGTAGGACTCTAGGACCTGTAGGACTAGGATCTGTAGAACTCTAGGACCTGTAGGACTCTAGGGCCTGTAGGACTCTAGGACCTGTAGGACTCTAGGACCTGTAGGACTGTAGGACTCTAGGACCTGTAGGACTCTAGGACCTGTACGACTCTAGGACCTGTACGACTCTAGGACCTGTAGGACTGTAGGACTCTAGGACCTGTAGGACTCTAGGGCCTGTAGGACTCTAGGGCCTGTACTAGGACTCTAGGGCCTGTAGGACTCTAGGACCTGTACGACTCTAGGACCTGTAGGACTCTAGGACCTGTAGGACTCTAGGACCTGTAGGACTGTAGAACTCTAGGACCTGGAAGCGACCTGGGTAGATCAAGATCCCTCTCACCCTGGTCACCACATCTTCCAAAAACTCCCTCTGGCTGTTAATATTGGTCTAAAAGGCCACATTCACCACCTGAACAGTTTTTACCCCGAGGCAGTGGAGTTCAAACGTAAACTTTTGGGCGCATGCTAATGCTGCCTGCACTAAATGTTCACTTTACTCCGGGTGCAATAGTGGACCACAGATATCTGTACATGTTCTGTTTTTAGTTATAACACATTAGCCTTTTAATATAGCCTGTCTTACTGTCTATAATTTATGAATAACCATGCACAGCACAGCCAAACTACTTCACTTCTATTGTGTATGTATTTTTAGGCTTACATTTCTTGTTTACATTCTTGTTTTTTGTGCTTCTTTTTTATGTCTCTGTGCATCATCCATGGAGTTAATGCTTATGTGAAAATGTAACTGGCAAATAAACCAGATTCTGACTCTAACAGACACTAACTGTATCGGACACTGTAGAACCCACTGTAACTGTAACAGACACACATGCACAAGCACACATACACACAGACATCACACTCACATAGCCTGAGCTACACATGCCTGCGGACATGAAACCACAACAAACCACCAGCCTCGCCCTCCCTCCCTGTACCAACCAGCCTCGCCCTCCCTCCCTGTACCAACCAGCCTCGCCCTCCCTCCCTGTACCAACCAGCCTCGCCCTCCCTCCCTGTACCAACCAGCCTCGCCCTCCCTCCCTGTACCAACCAGCCTCGCCCTCCCTCCCTGTACCAACCAGCCTCGCCCTCCCTCCCTGTACCAACCGACACACACAAGTAATGAAAGATGACCGTGCAGGACTTTTAAATGATCTTGGTGATTTCTAACCATGGTATGGTTCAGCCCACTCCTGAAATGACTGAAAATAGTATTTTAAGTGGAACCAGATTTCTGTGTTAGACTTCCAGAGTGCATGTTTCCTGGCCTGTCAGCCAACGCCCCGAGCTCCTCGAGGCTGGAGATATTGTACATTCAGACTTATGAACCAGAATCTTCACCAGTTCCCAGTATACTGTAGGGTTAGGGTTAGTTACTGTTACTGTTACTGTAGGGCCGACTGCCACTCTCACAGGTACTTTTGCCTGTAGAATGCACACGTATCATGGAAGGGACAAGGCTCACAGTAGGCTTATAAAAACATTAGACAAGAAATCGGGTCGTGACTTGTATGTAGTCTAAAAAGTGTGTACGACTGCCACAAATGTAAAAAAAAAAAAAAAGAAGAAAAAAACATAGCAGCCAGCCGGTTCACTTGTGTGTGTCTGTGACGCTGTGGTGCATCGGGACTGAGGACCCCGTCTGTCTGTTAGGCTGCTCTCTACAGACAGGGTGCTGGTTTAGTTACATGTATGATAGATTAACTACACATTACAGGAGTAGTCTAGACAATGGGGCATCGCATGGAATAGCTGAGGACGCCGTCTGTTAGGCTACTAGACACAGGGTGCTTTGGGGAAATACTTTTAAGAATAGATTAACTACAAATCACTTCGTCTAGACGTCGCGTAAACGCATTCAAAGTGTCCCCGCTATAAACCGCCATTATCAGCTGTCCAAATCCGCTTCAACTTAATACACTTGATAACTTACCAAGTTGAGAGAAGTCCTGTGCGCGTTGCGTCCGTGTGTTACAGATACAGCGAGGCTCTGCTCACATTCAGCACTGAGGCTAGCCTCACCCTGCAGCCCCGCCTACTGAGGCTAGCCTCACCCTGCAGCCCCGCCTACTGAGGCTAGCCTCACCCTGCAGCCCCTCCTACTGAGGCTAGCCTCACCCTGCAGCCCCGCCTACTGAGGCTAGCCTCACCCTGCAGCCCCTCCTACTGAGGCTAGCCTCACCCTGCAGCCCCTCCTACTGAGGCTAGCCTCACCCTGCAGCCCCGCCTACTGACCAACACCCTGCAGCCCCTCCTACTGAGGCTAGCCTCACCCTGCAGCCCCGCCTACTGAGGCTAGCCTCACCCTGCAGCCCCGCCTACTGAGGCTAGCCTCACCCTGCAGCCCCGCCTACTGAGGCTAGCCTCACCCTGCAGCCCCTCCTACTGAGGCTAGCCTCACCCTGCAGCCCCTCCTACTGAGGCTAGCCTCACCCTGCAGCCCCGCCTACTGAGGCTAGCCTCACCCTGCAGCACCTCCTACTGAGGCTAGCCTCACCCTGCAGCACCTCCTACTGAGGCTAGCCTCACCCTGCAGCCCCGCCTACTGAGGCTAGCCTCACCCTGCAGCACCTCCTACTGAGGCTAGCCTCACCCTGCAGCACCTCCTACTGAGGCCAGCCTCACCCTGCAGCCCCGCCTACTGAGGCTAGCCTCACCCTGCAGCCCCGCCTACTGAGGCCAGCCTCACCCTGCAGCCCCGCCTACTGAGGCTAGCCTCACCCTGCAGCCCCGCCTACTGAGGCTAGCCTCACCCTGCAGCCCCTCCTACTGGGGCTAGCCTCACCCTGCAGCCCCGCCTACTGAGGCTAGCCTCACCCTGCAGCCCCGCCTACTGAGGCTAGCCTGACCAACAGCACCTCCTACTGAGGCTAGCCTCACCCTGCAGCCCCTCCTACTGAGGCTAGCCTCACCCTGCAGCACCTCCTACTGAGGCTAGCCTCACCCTGCAGCCCCTCCTACTGAGGCTAGCCTCACCCTGCAGCCCCTCCTACTGAGGCTAGCCTGACCACCACCCTGCAGCACCTCCTACTGAGGCTAGCCTCACCCTGCAGCCCCGCCTACTGAGGCTAGCCTCACCCTGCAGCCCCGCCTACTGAGGCTAGCCTCACCCTGCAGCCCCGCCTACTGAGGCTTGCCTCACCCTGCAGCCCCGCCTACTGAGGCTAGCCTCACCCTGCAGCCCCGCCTACTGAGGCTAGCCTCACCCTGCAGCCCCGCCTACTGGGGCTAGCCTCACCCTGCAGCCCCGCCTACTGAGGCTAGCCTGACCAACAGCACCTCCTACTGAGGCTAGCCTCACCCTGCAGCCCCTCCTACTGGGGCTAGCCTCACCCTGCAGCCCCGCCTACTGAGGCTAGCCTGACCACCACCCTGCAGCCCCTCCTACTGAGGCTAGCCTCACCCTGCAGCACCTCCTACTGAGGCTAGCCTCACCCTGCAGCACCTCCTACTGAGGCTAGCCTCACCCTGCAGCCCCTCCTACTGAGGCTAGCCTGACCACCACCCTGCAGCACCTCCTACTGAGGCTAGCCTCACCCTGCAGCCCCGCCTACTGAGGCTAGCCTGACCAACAGCATGTGTAACAGAGTTGTTATTGATAATTGAAGTTCGCCAAAATTATGTTTTATTTTATCTTCACCTTGAGTGAATTGTTGAATTGTTCTGGTTGTCCATACAGGCATAGCATACATGTGACCATGTATTGGAGCGCCCCCGTGTGGTTTGGAGTGGGTGGTTGCTAGGTATATCTGCTGTTAAGCTGCCTGCTCGTCCCTTTTAACTGTGACAACGGACGAGTGTGGTGAGGTGAGATCGTGCTCTGCCGTTTTGTAGATATCATCGAATAAGATCCTATTGAGAGGATCTAAGATTGTATGATTTATCAGATGTTTGTTTTCTATTTGTTTTCTGACGGTTAATGTATTTTACTATTTTAGCGAGTGAGCTAACGTGTCTGTCTTGGAGCCGTTAGAGCTACAGTAGGCTGGCTACTGCCCGGCGCGTGGCTGCTGTTTTGGGCGGGATCTTTTGGGCGGGATCTTTTGGGCGGGATCTTTTCCCCCTTTCTTTCCTTCATTTTGTTCTTAGTATGTAAAGGGCAGCACATCTGAGTGACAGCAACCATCCCATCTGTGTTAAAAACAGGTATGTTTGTGTGGAGAAATGTATGTGTATGAAGTTTGATATTGTTGAGTGCATAGATACATTTAGATAAATTAGGAAAGTTAGGAAACTATACGATCACTTTGCATCTGTTCAAATGAGTTAAATCAGTAGTAAACTGACCCTTTTGACTGTGACAACGGACGAGTGTGTATGTAAAGGGCAGCACATCTGAGCGACAGCAACCATCCCATCTGTGTTAAAAACAGACAGTGTGCAATAAAAGCTGGATGAGCGATGAACCTGGCGTCCTGACTGGTGTGTGAGGCAGAGAGAAAAGAGAAGGGTTACACATGCAGCACCGCCTACTGAGGCTAGCCTGACCACCACCCTGCAGCCCCGCCTACTGAGGCTAGCCTCACCCTGCAGCACCTCCTACTGAGGCTAGCCTCACCCTGCAGCACCGCCTACTGAGGCTAGCCTCACCCTGCAGCCCCGCCTACTGAGGCTAGCCTCACCCTGCAGCACCTCCTACTGAGGCTAGCCTCACCCTGCAGCACCGCCTACTGAGGCTAGCCTCACCCTGCAGCCCCGCCTACTAAGGCTAGCCTCACCCTGCAGCACCGCCTACTGAGGCTAGCCTCACCCTGCAGCACCTCCTACTGAGGCTAGCCTCACCCTGCAGCACCTCCTACTGAGGCTAGCCTGACCACCACCCTGCAGCACCGCCTACTGAGGCTAGCCTCACCCTGCAGCACCTCCTACTGAGGCTAGCCTCACCCTGCAGCACCTCCTACTGAGGCTAGCCTGACCACCACCCTGCAGCCCCGCCTACTGAGGCTAGCCTCACCCTGCAGCACCTCCTACTGAGGCTAGCCTCACCCTGCAGCACCGCCTACTGAGGCTAGCCTCACCCTGCAGCCCCGCCTACTGAGGCTAGCCTCACCCTGCAGCACCTCCTACTGAGGCTAGCCTCACCCTGCAGCACCGCCTACTGAGGCTAGCCTCACCCTGCAGCCCCGCCTACTGAGGCTAGCCTCACCCTGCAGCACCGCCTACTGAGGCTAGCCTCACCCTGCAGCACCTCCTACTGAGGCTAGCCTCACCCTGCAGCACCTCCTACTGAGGCTAGCCTGACCACCACCCTGCAGCACCGCCTACTGAGGCTAGCCTCACCCTGCAGCACCTCCTACTGAGGCTAGCCTCACCCTGCAGCACCTCCTACTGAGGCTAGCCTCACCCTGCAGCACCTCCTACTGAGGCTAGCCTGACCCTGCAGAGATTGGCGCTCATTGGCATCGATTATATCAAATAATGTAGGCTAGTTTTTGGAGGGAGGATCCCAAATGTCACTGATTGAAAACAATTTTGGACGTTAGGCCTCCATCAAGCACAACTATTCCTGGATAGCGTATGATGGGCTCGTGAGGCTCGTCCCATAAGCACAGCTGCAGTTGCAGAACGTTAGTCAATAGTGATCAGGTTGACTGATTTGTCAGTTATGTGTCATGATTAGTTTAATTTTGCTTCAGGATCACAGCACAAGAGGAAGGCTTCCCACAATGTTCACATTCATTCCTAGCGCAATCTCAAGAGGCCCCTGTCTAGATGCCGAACGAAGACTGACATTGACACCGAGCACTGTTAGCCAGAGAGAGAGGAGGATGAGCCAGACAAGGCGGCGGAGGAGGAGGAGGAGGTGGAGGAGGAGGAGGAAATAAAAAAAAATCAAATTTGACTTGTGTGTGTAGTGTGAGTTTGTCACTGCTCTGCACCTTTCATGCACTCTTAAGGAATTTGATGTATGCAGCATCTGGATGAGTCAGATAACAGCATTATAGTGTCTCTGTTTCTAAGTTATCTCACCCAAAATTTCTATCGGTGTCCCTGCAACAACAAATGCAAAGGGCCCCTTGAGGTCTTGCGCCCCTGGGCCCGGTAGGCCCGGTCGGTACCATGTCCAGGGCCGTGTGGCCATCTGGAGGTTCTGGAGAATCACAGAACGGCTGCCGGCGATAACGGCCGTCGGCCGCCAGGTGGCGCTCAGCACCCCGTCTATAGTGAAGCGGCCGGCTCAGACTAGGGCCGTGTCTTCGTCCCAGCACGTCCCTGAATATGTCTTTGACAGTAGGCCTGCCATGATATAACATGTTGATGATATGTTTGAAAGTGTTTTACTATATAGGTAGCTTGGCCAATGAGATTGAGGTCCCCAGGTTTTGTTGTGAGGAGATGCTCTTTGTTCGGCTGAGTTAGCTGTTCTGGATTCAGTATTTGAGCTGTAATGTGTCTGTGTGCCACTAGGGGGCGTCTGGAGACTTGGGTTCTGCTTGTTTCTTCCACCTCTCAACCATCTGAGTCTCCTTCAGATGCACTGGTTCGTTTTCTGTCCATTGGTCCAAGTCAGAAGAACACCTGCTGCTTTCTAGCCAGCTGCAACGTCTTGGCTACAGTTCAGACACCCATAAAAAACCAGAATTGCATCTTGACCGGGCTGTATCCTACATAACAGCCATTGTTGAGGCTGATTGATTCGGCTGTGGAGTCAATAGAGGTACAATGTGAGGAGAAACGGTCTCACCAGTAACGCTGTGACAGGGTTGTTTTGAGGAGGGGGAGTCGTGTGCTTGACTTCCCCAGAGCAACCAGCGAGGTTTACAGAGAGAGCTCGTAAGTGTTTGAACAGCCTGTCCGCTGGGGTAGTTTGTGGTGTATTAGTGGGTCTGCTGGGGTAGTTAGTGGTGTATTAGTGGGGTAGTTTGTGGTGTATTAGTGGGGTAGTTTGTGGTGTATTAGTGGGGTAGTCTGTGGTGTGTTAGTGGGGTAGTTTGTGGTGTATTAGTGGGGTAGTTAGTGGTGTATTAGTGGGGTAGTTTGTGGTGTATTAGTGGGGTAGTTAGTGGTGTATTAGTGGGGTAGTTTGTGGTGTATTAGTGGGGTAGTTTGTGGTGTATTAGTGGGGTAGTTAGTGGTGTATTAGTGGGGTAGTTTGTGGTGTATTAGTGGGGTAGTTAGTGGTGTATTAGTGGGGTAGTTTGTGGTGTATTAGTGGGGTAGTTAGTGGTGTATTAGTGGGGTAGTTAGTGGTGTATTAGTGGGGTAGTTAGTGGTGTATTAGTGGGGTAGTTTGTGGTGTATTAGTGGGGTAGTTAGTGGTGTATTAGTGGGGTAGTTTGTGGTGTATTAGTGGGGTAGTTAGTGGTGTATTAGTGGGGTAGTTAGTGGTGTATTAGTGGGGTAGTTAGTGGTGTATTAGTGGGGTAGTTAGTGGTGTATTAGTGGGGTAGTTAGTGGTGTATTAGTGGGGTAGTTAGTGGTGTATTAGTGGGGTAGTTAGTGGTGTATTAGTGGGGTAGTTTGTGGTGTATTAGTGGGGTAGTTAGTGGTGTATTAGTGGGGTAGTTTGTGGTGTATTAGTGGGGTAGTTAGTGGTGTATTAGTGGGGTAGTTTGTGGTGTATTAGTGGGGTAGTTTGTGGTGTATTAGTGGGGTAGTTAGTGGTGTATTAGTGGGGTAGTTTGTGGTGTATTAGTGGGGTAGTTTGTGGTGTATTAGTGGGGTAGTTAGTGGTGTATTAGTGGGGTAGTTAGTGGTGTATTAGTGGGGTAGTTAGTGGTGTATTAGTGGGGTAGTTAGTGGTGTATTAGTGGGGTAGTTTGTGGTGTATTAGTGGGGTAGTTAGTGGTGTATTAGTGGGGTAGTTTGTGGTGTATTAGTGGGGTAGTTAGTGGTGTATTAGTGGGGTAGTTTGTGGTGTATTAGTGGGGTAGTTAGTGGTGTATTAGTGGGGTAGTTAGTGGTGTATTAGTGGGGTAGTTAGTGGTGTATTAGTGGGGTAGTTTGTGGTGTATTAGTGGGGTAGTTAGTGGTGTATTAGTGGGGTAGTTTGTGGTGTATTAGTGGGGTAGTTTGTGGTGTATTAGTGGGGTAGTTAGTGGTGTATTAGTGGGGTAGTTTGTGGTGTATTAGTGGGGTAGTTTGTGGTGTATTAGTGGGGTAGTTAGTGGTGTATTAGTGGGGTAGTTAGTGGTGTATTAGTGGGGTAGTTAGTGGTGTATTAGTGGGGTAGTTAGTGGTGTATTAGTGGGGTAGTTTGTGGTGTATTAGTGGGGTAGTTAGTGGTGTATTAGTGGGGTAGTTAGTGGTGTATTAGTGGGGTAGTTAGTGGTGTATTAGTGGGGTAGTTTGTGGTGTATTAGTGGGGTAGTTAGTGGTGTATTAGTGGGGTAGTTTGTGGTGTATTAGTGGGGTAGTTAGTGGTGTATTAGTGGGGTAGTTAGTGGTGTATTAGTGGGGTAGTTAGTGGTGTATTAGTGGGGTAGTTTGTGGTGTATTAGTGGGGTAGTTTGTGGTGTATTAGTCGGTCCACATGTGGGAACAGCGACTCCTCTCAGATCAGCCCAGCCTGACGGCGCTACTTAGTAACTCTCCTATCATCCTGCCCAGCTGAGTACGCAAAGCCCCCCCCCCCCCCACACACACACAATAAATAACACACACACTTTTTTTTTTCCTGTCCACATGTAGAAGTGTCCTTGGGCAAGACACTGAACCCCAAATTACTTCCAATGAGCAGGCTAGTGCCTTGTGGCAGCTTGCCGCCATTGTGAATTTGCGTGTGAATGGATAAATGAGAGGCCATTGCAAAGCACTTTTGGATAAAAGCGTTATAAGTGCAATCCATTTACCATTTACGATCCATTATATTGTATTTGTATTGTACTCTAGCCTAGTCGGGGGCAGGCCTACTGTTCACACTCAGGCTAGGCCTGTCTCTTACCTGCACACTGTATGTTGGTCAGTTATTTACAATTTAATGTCATGCTTTGTGTCGCCCTATAGGCCTAGGCTAATAGGTCACAAGAATTATGAAAATAGTTTTGATTTTCAACATGATGAGACCGATACAGATTTAACCTCAGGGGACAGCAGCTCCCAGTTTAGGCCTATGAAGCCTAGTACTAGGCATACAGTATGTGGAAGAAATTAATAATCCAATTTTGAGATTAAATTACATTACAGTCATTTAGCTGACCCTTTTTATCCAAAGTGACTTACAATAATTGCTTTTAACGTAGGAAAAGCCAATGTACTACTACTTACCAGAGCTCACAAATGCATCTCCTTTCTAAAACAAGTGAATAAGAGCATAATCTAGTGCTGAAGACAAAGTGCAAGAATAGCAAACTAAAAATACAATAAGTGCTTAGGAGGGAGGATTGTTGTAGTACTTCTTGAAGAGATGAGTTTTGAGCCTGCGGTGAAAAATGGGCAGCGACTCTGCTGTCCTGACGTCAGTGGGCAGGTCATTCCACCACTGCGGTGCCAGGACAGAGAAGAGCCGTGACCGTGGGGTCAGGACAGAGAAGAGCCCTGACCGTGGGGTCAGGACAGAGAAGAGCCGTGACTGTGGGGCCAGGACAGAGAAGAGCCGTGACCGTGGGGCCAGGACAGAGAAGAGCCGTGACCGTGGGGTCAGGACAGAGAAGAGCCCTGACCGTGGGGTCAGGACAGAGAAGAGCCCTGACCGTGGGGTCAGGACAGAGAAGAGCCCTGACCGTGGGGTCAGGACAGAGAAGAGCCGTGACCGTGGGGTCAGGACAGAGAAGAGCCGTGGGGTCAGGACAGAGAAGAGCCGTGACCGTGGGGCCAGGACAGAGAAGAGCCGTGACCGTGGGGTCAGGACAGAGAAGAGCCGTGACCGTGGGGTCAGGACAGAGAAGAGCCGTGACCGTGGGGTCAGGACAGAGAAGAGCCGTGACCGTGGGGCCAGGACAGAGAAGAGCCCTGACCGTGTCGATCGACCGCAGGAGCCTCGGAGTGACGGGGCAACCAGTCGCCCTGAGGTAGCAGAGCGTAGCGGTCGGGAGGGGGTATAAGGTTTGACCATGGCCTGGAGGTAGGAGGGAGCTGTTCCTTTCATTGCCCTGTAGGCTAGTGCCAGAGTTTTAAACGGGATGTGAGCCGCTACAGGAAGCCGGTGGATGAACACGTTGAGCAGCAGCTTGTTTTTTTTTTGTTTGTTTTTTTTACAAATCTTTTTATTGCAAACAAGTCATACTCCAGTCAACAACAAGAAGTAAGAACAGTAATAATAAATACAAACAATACAGGTGCATACCAGTTAGAACATGAAGACAAATGGGGAATAAAGATAATGATAAAAAAAGGAGTGCATCATTGAAAAGACCTCATTGAAAATAAAATAAAATAAATGTTATGCTCCATATACACTTCAAGGTCCGTAGAGAGTCCTTGTTTAGTTTTTTTTTTTTTTTTTTTAACTTTTTAACCCCCCCACCCCCCACCCAGCTTGATCATTGAAGAAATTAATCCAACTGTCCTTAATAATCAATAATGAGAACTTGTGCAGACCATCAGTATTTCTGATGTATGTATTCTACATGCATGGAGAGAGAAAGAGTGGGTTACAGTGATAGCAAGAAATGAAACACCCCAGTTAATCAAACAGATAAGACAATCACGCCTGCTACCAGCCTAGCAGGAGCATAACAACCCCCCCCACAGTGAGACAGAGAGGGGTAGGTGTTGTGTTGGTCACAGGCACAGAGCTGGTGACAGAGGTCACATTGGTGACACTGGCGTCATCGGTAACAGTGGTTACATCAGTAAAAGGTGTCTGGATGGTGGTATCAATCTTTGGCCTGACAGACCTGGAACAGGTGCCCACGTTGCCCGCGCCGTCCACCGCCACCAGCTCTACATCTGGAAAACAGCAGGAGGCGCTGTAGGCTACCTGGGCCATGTTCTCACCCCCCATGCCCACCACTGTGCTGGTGACCAGGGTGCCATTGCCCCGGCGCACGGTGATGTGTTCGACGCCTGTCCCGTTGCCATCAGTGAGGTTGGCAGAGAGCTTCCACTTGGACAGGCTGCAGTCTGAGGAGCAGTTGTCTGTCACACTGATGACCTGGAACACTGGAGGAGTCACGTCTTCCACCTAGGAGAGCAGTATGAAGAGGAGAGGAGGAGAGCAAGAGAACGAAGAGTGGGAGGAGGAGGTTGAAACATGGGTCCTATCATTTACAGTCCTCTAAAAACCAGTATCCAACGTTTGAATAGGGCTAATGAGAGCACCAGAACAACACTCACGCTTTAGTGAGACAATATACAGAATGTTCACTTTGGTAGCTTTTTACACTTTGTGTATCTCAGGCCTGTTACCTTAGCGACAATGAAGAGGCGCAGGACGGCATAGTTGGTGTCTGCGGCCTCCGGGGACGCTGCCTCAATGGTCAGTGTGACATCACTGCCTGAGGGTGTGTCTATGGGCGCGGTGAGGTTGACCATCCCGATGGCGCTCCCCCCAGTCTCCAACACCAGGCTGTCTGGAGAGGAGGACTTGAACCCACGGTCATTAGTGGCTCGGATGGTGAAGGTTCCCCCTGTCCCATTGGTTGAGACGGTGAATGGGACTGAGAAGGGTGTTCCTGGTTCCAGGATGCTGTCTGACCTGGCCTGGGGGAGAGGGGAACACAGAACCTCGTCCTTACTGTGGACTTACCATCTCTCAAGATAGAACAAATCCTGTTCTTTTGTATGAAGTCAGATGATACTGTTACCCCTGGGATATCTGACTTCTCTGACATACTGAGAGATCACCTGACACTGAGATCACCTGATACTGAGATCACCTGATACTGAGATCACCTGATACTGAGAGATCACCTGATACTGAGATCACCTGACACTGAGATCACCTGATACTGAGATCACCTGATACTGAGAGATCACCTGACACTGAGAGATCACCTGATACTGAGATCACCTGATACTGAGATCACCTGATACTGAGATCACCTGATACTGAGAGATCACCTGATACTGAGATCACCTGATACTGAGAGATCACCTGACACTGAGATCACCTGATACTGAGATCACCTGACACTGAGAGATCACCTGATCCTGAGAGATCACCTGATACTGAGATCACCTGACACTGAGAGATCACCTGATCCTGAGATCACCTGATACTGAGAGATCACCTGATACTGAGAGATCACCTGATACTGAGATCACCTGATACTGAGATCACCTGATACTGAGATCACCTGATCCTGAGAGATCACCTGACACTGAGAGATCACCTGATACTGAGAGATCACCTGATACTGAGATCACCTGATCCTGAGATCACCTGATACTGAGATCACCTGATACTGAGAGATCACCTGATCCTGAGATCACCTGACACTGAGAGATCACCTGATACTGAGATCACCTGATCCTGAGATCACCTGATACTGAGATCACCTGATACTGAGAGATCACCTGATACTGAGAGATCACCTGATCCAGTTGGGCCCAGCGTCTGAGTAGCTGTGACCAGGAGACTCACCGTCACCGTGACCGTGGACGCCCTGAGATGTATGGAGGACTGTCTCTGGAAGCTATTTGGTGAAGCTCTGCTGATGCGCTTGCGGTTGCTGTCGGCCACTCCTCTCAGGCGCACCATGAACTCGCCCTCCGGGATCCTGTCCATCGTCACCATGAAGTCTCCGCCCCCCAGCGACTCCACGGTGCCATGGACCTTCCTCGCCCCTGAGGCCTCTACCAGCGCCACCTCCATCACACTCACAGAGTCACTGCCCGTCACGCAGACCACCAGGGTCCCGTTCTTCCCTGGGAGGAGACAGGAGAGGATGTTAGAGCTGGGAGGGTTATGCTAACCCTAACCCTAACCCTAACCCTGGGAGGAGACAGGAGAGGATGTTAGGGGTGGGAGGGTTATGCTAACCCTAACCCTAACCCTAACCCTAACCCTGGGAGGAGACAGGAGAGGATGTTCAGAGCTGGGAGGGTTATGCTAACCCTAACCCTAACCCTAACCCTAACCCTGGGAGGGGAGCCGCCTGTCTGTCAGAAGCACCACGTTACCCAGGTCCTTCTGTAACCTGGTGATGGGGAGCTATATTTCCCCAATCAGGGATTTCAAGACAGAGTTGGTCATCTGTGTTACCGCATTCTGGGGTCTTACAGTATTTGATTTTTCTAAACAGTTGTTCATCTAACTTTTGTTTATTGTTGCCATTCATTCATTCACTTGTACCATTCCCTACACCCTTACAGCAAAAGCCCCAGTCTTCTGTCACAAGCCTTGCCATGGGTACTGTGAGCAACGGCTAGTCTGCCGGTCTGAGAGTACGAGCAGGGGAGTGAGGGGAGAGAAGGTCATTCATATAAGATGGTGCAAGAGGCCACCCAATGATTTAAAAACAAAGTCTTCAAATACATTCTGAACACCACGGGTAACCAAAGCAATGAGCCGAGGGGGATAGGGGAAATGTGGTAATAGCGAATTGTGCATTATGCTAAGCTAAGATAAGCAGCTGTCTGTGAGGGCTGGCATAACTCACAATGCAAACTGTCGGAATATGTTTGATATTACAAATGAATGTAGTACTGAATGTAGTATTCCGGGCACTGCAGCAATGCACTGAATTGCAAATAGATTGAACAATAGAGGTGCAATTGAATGGAAAGTGTGATTAGGATACTCCTCTCTCACCTGCTTTGGGACGGGTCTCTAAAACACCAAATACCCCATGAGGTCCTGGAGACACCTCCACAAAGTCAAACAGGAAGTCAATTTCACTCTGACCTGGGAGTAGAAAGTTACAAAATATACCAGTCAACAATAGACCAGTGCCCAGTCCCAATGTCCACCCTTATGGACTCACAGACTTTGAGGCCCGTTCCCGCTAAGTGCGTGAGGGCTTAGGGCTGTCCCATTGTCAAATTATCAAGAGCACAAGGGCTCTCTGGCAGACCTTTTAAGCAATTAATGTCCCCTTACCGTAAGTCCACACTTTTGCAGACTTTGCCTAATGCCAGTGGAAATTATGTCACATGTGCCGGAGGCGTTTTGATGAATCCCAGCTGTGGACGAATGTTGCTTCATGAACAGCGACGGATGTGGTCAAATTTCAAGGCGCAATGTTATGACATGGTAATACAGGGCTGTACATTAACTTTTTTAGCACATAGCACTGGTGCTACAGGGGCTGATAGTTCTGTAGCACAGAGCCAGAAAGTTGTAGCACAGGTATAAAATGTTCATTATCACCTCTACTGAACACAAGTTATGCAGTTAATCACTTAAAAACACCTGGAAAGGGATGTTACTGTACGTATACAATATGAAATAATAACAAATGTTTTCAGACAAGCATCTTTAGGTTTTCCCGGCTTTGGATTTTGCAGTGTCTTCATGATTTGAAGGTTATCTTTTTCATTAATAATTTCAACATCTTTTTCCTTTGCTCGTTTGTTTGGGTTTTTCACTATGATCTGAACAAGGAACCAGTGTTCCTCTTGGTGTGGTGGTGCCAAGCTGAAGACAGCCAAAATAAGGAGGATTTCTATACCAAAGCGGGGGTTTGGGCATCCTCCCCCAAAAATGATTCAGAGACCTAGTTTCCTGTATTCTGGTGACTTTTAAAGAATGAAAATAACAAAACCATGAGACATATATAATTGAAAAGTATACTGAAACAGCATGTTTAGCCTACATGAAATATGCTTTCTTTAATTTTGAGTTATGGGGTGAGAATAATAGAATGTTTTATTTAAAAATAAAAATAATTATGTTTGATGCCCATTGATGCTTAACTGCATACTCATTCCTTCTAAATCATCACTCTTTCTAATCTCTCATCCTGCCCTGTCCCCTTCCTTCTCCTCTCTCTTCTCCTGCTCTCCTCTCAACAACCTCTATCCTCTCCTCTCTCACCTGTCCCCTTCCTTCTCCTCTCTCTTCTCCTGCTCTCCTCTCAACAACCTCTATCCTCTCCTCTCTCACCTGTCCCCTTCCTTCTCCTCTCTCTTCTCCTGCTCTCCTCTCAACAACCTCTATCCTCTCCTCTCTCACTGTCCCCTTCCTTCTCCTCTCTCTTCTCCTGCTCTCCTCTCAACAACCTCTATCCTCTCCTCTCTCACCTGTCCCCTTCCTTCTCCTCTCTCTTCTCCTGCTCTCCTCTCAACAACCTCTATCCTCTCCTCTCTCACCTGTCCCCTTCCTTCTCCTCTCTCTTCTCCTGCTCTCCTCTCAACAACCTCTATCCTCTCCTCAACTCTGTGCTGGTCCTGTCTTCTACCACAACCACTGCCTTTTTTACATAGCTTACATAAATAATAGGATAGATTAGGTTACGCTTAACTGATATTTTGTTGCATTTGCTGTTGCTTGGACTGGCACTTTTAGGTGGCTGGAGGAACATTAACGCAAGCTAACGTCGTTAAACTTTTGGTTCAGCCAGCCAAAAAGACAGTCGCTCATTCAGTCAGTCTGGGCAGCGCCTCTGATTCGCATGTTGTAGGTACTCGCCGTGTGGTGTGGGCCGTCTCATTGACAAATGATGCTTGCTGACTGACAGACAGCAGCGCGTACGGTACGTAGATGGAGGCTCCGCTTCAGCTCAAACATAGGCTAGGCTACTGGTAGACCTGGTCCAGGGCCATATCCTACGTATAACGCCCTGTTACTCTCAATCTCAATCCCCATGTCGGGGATGATGCATTACATCTTAAATGGTGTTGAGAGACTTTATTAAGAGAGACTTTAAGATGTAATGCATCATCCCCGACATGGGCGGCAGCAGTGAGTAGGCTAAACAAAGCGGAGAGCGCCGATTCGCCGGTAGAAGAAGACAGTCGATGCGCTGTGGATATAAAACATTTAAGTGTACAAATTTGCCCTTTATTTGAAAGGTGGGGGACTACAAACTGTAGCGGTTTAGAAGAAAAGGCTTTCATCTTTCCAACGATGTGTTTACTTTGGGGAGTAACGAAACGGTTTTGTCTGTAGACTCGGACGAGCGGGCCGATGAAGCGCTTTCATAGGCAAATTGCATTGAGAGTAACAGGGCGTTATACGTAGGATATCGCCCTGGACCAGGTCTAGGCTACTGGGTGCATGTGTAGCTCCATGTCGTGGTGTTTCTACACTGTATTTTTTAGATAACGTTACATATTTATCACACTTCAACTATAGTTTTTTTTTTTACTTGTCCGATCAGACAACTGCATGAGGCACTTGCCCGAACAGAGATCTGGTCTGGGGGAAACAGGCTAGCCTACCTGACTGCTCTCACTGCTTTTCACCCCACTCGTCCTCCCGGCTTCAACACTGAAAAAAAACGCTAACGTTAAGCGACTCGCTGTCTGTTGCACGCGTGCTACAGGGCAAATAAATTATTCGCACAGACTTTTTTTTTCATAGCACGTGCGAGATATATGTCGCAATGTACAGCCCTGTAATATGTCCCAATTGGATGCATACTGCGTGCAAAGGACGAACTTTCTAGGGGAGGCTGTAGTACATACTGGTAGTAAAAAGTAGAAGTATGCCATTTGGATCTCAGCCCAGGGCTTGAGGGTTTAGGGGGGACATTGGGCCCAGAGCAATCATCCTCGATCTGTCATGCCATGGGTCTGGTTACTGACCTGGTCCCAACTCATTTTCACCCTAAAAGGGGGGTGTCCTATTAACTACAATTTGATATCTCAGTGCTCTGGTCTATGTCACTGACCTGGAAGTAGAAAGTTACATGATAAACAGTCAACTGTCACTCTGACCTGGGAGTAGATAGTCACAAGATGAACCAGTCAACTATGTCACAAGATGAACCAGTCAACTAAGTCACAAGATGAACCAGTCAACTATGTCACAAGATGAACCAGTCAACTATGTCACAAGATGAACCAGTCAACTTTGTCACCTGGAAACAGGATATTGTCCAGTATGTGCATGTTTTGAGTTGACATAGAGGACATGTGAAAGTGAACTCGCTCTTCATTTAGAATACTAACTGTATTGTAACTGTTATCTAAATGTTATAACAAAGGCTTTCTCACCTATGACCTTCAGGGTACAGGGCAGATCAGAGTTCAAGATGATCTCCCATAACCCCACTTCACTGTTCAGCCTCACCGTGTAGAAGTTGCCCACAGTCTGGATTGACCCCAGTAAAGAGTCGACTTCTAGGCTGTTCTGTGACACGCCTGTGGATGGACCAACAGCCATAAGCATGACATTAGTATGTTGGTCCCAAAAGACAAGGCAGACTCTGGTTACATACAATACACAGTATCATTACCATTATCAGCTGAATGGTTGTTTGGAATAATACTTGTGTGATTAGAGGCCCTGCTTGCCTGAAATCCCCAAATATCACCCCTGGATCTTGAGGAACTCTTATTTGGTCTAGTTGTACATTTGGGTTCCCATGCAGGTCAGCGGTTCCCATCTCCACCCTCCCATTACACATGGTTTTGTGTTCTATTAAAACACTGCAGAGGAGCACTTCATTGTAAAGTAAATCAAATTGCTTCCAAACTAACTTCACCTGAGGGACTGGTGAGCGTGAAGGAGAGGGAACGCCCTATGATGTACACAGTCAGGTTCCTCACAGACTCATCCACTGCAAAGAAGAACCTATCTACCTTTCCAGGGCTACTGACAGCATGCAAAATAGTCACCTGAGAGACGGAGAGAGAAATGGTATGGATGCTACTACTGCATTAGAGGAACATAGCACACCCAACATGGTGTCCCTCAGCAATGATGTATCATAGTGATACATTCAGTGGAAGCAGGGTTAACATTTAGGAGTTATTTGCAGGTTTATTCTAATAGAACATTACATTGATGTAGCCTATAATGGGGGAAATAAGTATTGAACACATCAACATTTTTCCCAATAAATGTATTTCCAATGAGGCCATTGAAGTGAAATTTGAACCAGACTTTGGTATTAAGTCAAGAAATCCAGACAAAAAATCTAAACTTTAAAGTCCATATGTAAATAAAGTTATGTACAGTATGTGTAATAAAGTTGAATGACATAGGAAACAATTATTGAACACATTAACTGAAATTAATTCAATACTTAGTGGAGAAGCCTTTGTTTGTAATGACAGCTTCAAGGCGCTTTCTGTATGAAGTAACTAACCGCCCGCAGTATTCAGGTGTGATTTTGGCCCATTCCTCTACACAGATCGTCTTGAAGACTGCGGGGGGCCCTCTTGTGAATCTGGATCTTCAGATGCTTCCACAAATGTTCAATTGGGTTTAAGTCAGGTGATTGACTGGGCCATTCCAACAAGTTGATTTTCTTTCTCTGAAACCAATTGCGAGTTTCCTTTGCTGTGTGCTTTGGATCGAAGTCCTGCTGGAAGGTCCACCCACGTCTCATCCTCATCATCCTGGGGGATGACAGCAGGTCCACCCACGTCTCATCCTCATCACCCTGGGGGATGACAGCAGGTCCACCCACGTCTCATCCTCATCACCCTGGGGGATGACAGCAGGTTCACCCATGTCTCATCCTCATCACCCTGGTGGATGACAGCAGGTTCACCCACGTCTCATCCTCATCACCCTGGTGGATGACAGCAGGTTCACCCACGTCTCATCCTCATCATCCTGGGGGATGACAGCAGGTTCACCCACGTCTCATCCTCATCACCCTGGGGGATGACAGCAGGTTCACCCACGTCTCATCCTCATCACCCTGGGGGATGACAGCAGGTTCACCCACGTCTCATCCTCATCATCCTGGGGGATGACAGCAGGTTCACCCACGTCTCATCCTCATCACCCTGGGGGATGACAGCAGGTTCACCCACGTCTCATCCTCATCACCCTGGGGGATGACAGCAGGTCCACCCATGTCTCATCCTCATCATCCTGGGGGATGACAGCAGGTTCATCTCAAGAATCTCTCTGTGCATGGCTCCATTCATTGTTCTTTCAATGATATGAAGTCTGCCAGTACCACGAGAGGAGAAACAGCCCCACACCATGATACTTCCACCTCCAAACTTCACTGTTGGTATAGTGTTATTCGGGTGATGTGCAGTGCCATTTCTCCTCCAAACATGGTGCGTTGTGCAACAGCCAAAAAGTTCAATTTTGGTCTCATCTGACCATCTATGAGAGTACATGCTCCCAGTAGTTCACTGGCTTGTCCAAATGTTGTTTGGCAAACTTTAAACGAGCTTCAACATGTTTTTTTTTCAGTAGTGGAGTCTTGCGGGCTGAGTGTGCAGAGGCCATGGCGGTGGAGTGCATTGCCTACTGTCCTTTCTGTCACAGTTGTACCTGCTGCCCCCAAGTCTTTCTGGAGCTCTTTCCTAGTGGTCCTTGGCTCTTTGGCTACTCTTCTAAGTATCATTCTGACTCCCTGATGAGAAATCTTGCGAGGAGCTCCTGTGCATGGCCGGTTGATGGTGGAGTGATGTTGCTTCCACTTACGGATAATGCCCTCAATGGTGCTTACTGGAAGATTCAGAAGTTTTGAAATATGTCTGTAGCCAATTCCATTTTCATGTTTTGCAACAATCTGATTGTGAAGGTCTTGAGAGAGCTCTTTGCTTTTACCCATCATTAGATGTTTCTTGGGTGGCATCTTGGTAACAATTTTTTTTTTTTTATAGCCCATCAATATATTCCAACCCAGCTGACATTAATTAGCACAGATTGGAGGTAGAGTTGCCTCCTAATTAGTTTGCAGCTGGTTCCTTTCCTTTCCTTGCTGTGGTGTACTGCTTTTTCTTAGTGTGTTCAATACCTTTTTCCTGTTTCTTTCCACTTTATTACACATAACTTTATTTACATATGGACTTTAATGTTTAGATTTTTTATCTGGATTTCTTGACTTAATACCAAAGTCTGGTGCAAATTTCACTTGAATGGCCTCATTAGAAATACATTTACTGCGAAAAATGTTGATGTGTTAAGTACTTATTTCCCCCATGTATACTTCAACAGGATCCTGTGAACGTGACACAGTGACGCTCAAACCAATGCCAGCACTAACAATTCATGAAAACAATGGCAGAAAAATATTCTGATGAGAGAGAAAACAAGTTACAGTACAAGACCACCACTATATCGTTGACATTTGTGCGTGACAGTCTCCCATTCACATCCCTTAACAGCCAAGCACAACTGCATACAGTAAATAAATTAATATAGCTTGCTTCTCCAGTTAGCTAGCAAGACATAGTAACTACCCAACCAATAACCAGGTCGCCTCCAGGAACTAAAGATATGTGTCCACCTAATGCAAAGCAAAATGGTCGAGCAACACAAATGAAAAGTCAATGGCAAGAGGTGAATGGGCAGTTAATTGGTGAGTAACGCAAAATGGGTAAATCACCCAAGAATAGCGTGTTTGCATGTGTTAAAAAAAAATCAACTCAAGCTAACATTTCGCCTGGCGAAAGCCAATCACCTTCAAGTGTGGCTAGATGTGCTACCACATTCTGGGAAATTATTTTAAAGGAACACCAGCACCAAAGCTGACAGAGCCGTGTTAATTAACTATCAGAGTTGGTGTAATCAAACATGTCTGCTGTGATATGGCATGACATTTTCTTGTTCATTTTTAATTTCATTTAATTAACCTTAAATTAACCAGGTTTAGACCCATTTTCAATGGTGACCTGGCCAAGAATGGCAGCAGTACAAACAGTTTCATACACACTCACATTAAATACAATTAGGAGGAATGTCAAGTCATATATATTTCTAGCGGTGGTCATATTACCAGGGAAGAGCTGGAGGAGTCTATGATGATGCTGGTTGCCAGGGGCAGCTGTGTCTTTGTGACTTGGATGGCCTGTCCCCCTGAGGCATGGGACAGGTCCCTGTAGAGCTGGGCGTCCAACCTTGTCATCCGACCGGTCTGTTCGTCCCATTCACAACCACACCTCCTCCTGCGAACGCTCCCAAGGACACCAGTCATCAGGCAGTTCACCTGCACTCAGTCAGAGGGAGAGAAAGAGTACAATAATGATGAGAGCCTGTGAGCGGCTAAAGATTCCCCAGGCAGAGCTGGTTGATGATGCTAGGGAAAGCAGACCTGCCAACATGTACGCATTTTGCATAGCGGGCACGCATTTTGACCGTATGGTACGCTGGTACGATTTATAACTGTAAAGTAAACAAAAAGCGGCTTCTCAAATCTATGCCAAAAAGCATTTAGCCTCATTTGAGTCGTTTAAGTTTGTCCAATCATAGCATCGGGTGATATTTGCAAGATGGAATGTCATTTCAACAGTCAGTCAGCAGTTGCCCGGCTCGCAACCGCAAATCGTTCCTAGATCGTTCCCCCTCATCACTGTGTCTGGCTGAGGATGGCTCTTGGAACTCTGCTTGGCAAAGGTAACGTTAAACGGACTGGGGGAATGTGTAGCCTACAATTCACGTTGAGGTAGCTATACGTTACCAGTGTTTCCCAGTAAGTTAATGTCGGCAGCACAGTTTAGCTATGTGTCTACGGCCACAGTTTAATCAAATATGGAAAGTACAATCTCGACACCGCTAGCTAACGTTATATGCTTTGCATCAGTGCGCCCTGTTATTTCAAGCTGCTATCATACATTATTACCTCTGCCCCAGCGACAGCGCAGGCCATTCACCTCCATTCATTTTTGGACAAGGATTACACAAAAACGACCAGACCACTTTTCATGAAACTCGGTGGAGGGGTGCAGCATGGGCCAATTTAGAACTTATTCAATGTTGGTATGCACAGAGCCACGAAATACATTCAGGGGTGGAGGTCTGTGCTCTCTGAGCACCATTTCTAGTTACTAGTGCAATTTCCCCTGGGTCAAACCACAGATTGACTAGACTTGAGATGGACAGGATTGATTCTTATTTGAATACTATTAATTTTAAGTAATACTAATTGTATTGAATGTAAAATTGTATGCAAATGCAATGTATATTCCAAGAAATACAATTTACTAAACATGCGGCTGCAGATTAAACAGGCCCCCAGATAGGGGCAGCTACTCACCACAGACTTTGTACGCTCTATCAATGCGATGACTGTGCTTTTCAGGACACTGTCTTTGGCAGCAGCATCAGTGAAGAGGAAGATCTCAGAGTAGGGAGGAGCACCTGTTAAAGCCAACTGGAAAAGACATCAGGGAATTACCACAGAGGATGAAACCTGGTCTACAATCATCTTAAGCCATATTAATCACTTTTCGTTCTGATATGATTGTTACCTCCACCCCAGTGACAGTGCAGGATGAGAGGTAATGTTTTTAGTGAGGTGTGTTTTGTTTGTTTGTCTGTTAGCAGGATTACGCAAAAGCTACTGGACTGATTTTCACGAAACTCAGTGGAAGGGTTTAGCATGGGTCAACAAATAACCCATTAAATTCTGGAGCAGATCCAAAACACGGGGTGGGTCCACAAGCCGTCCAACATGACCGGGCCAGCCATTCTGAATTTCAGGAGAAAATGGAATCCAGTACACGAAAAGGCAAGCTATATGCCGAATTAGTTGAGGAGATGGTCAAGAATGGATTCACAAAATCAGATAATAAACAAACTAAAGAGATTGAAGATTAAAGATTATAGAGACGAAAAGAAAGACCTAGGAAAAAGTGGAGCAGGACGAAGTAATATTACACAATTTTATGATTTCCTCGATGGCGTGATGGGTCCAAGTCCAGCCAACCACACCAGTGGTGCGCTTAATTCGGCCACAGCGGCATCGTCTACCATCGTTGACTCCATGGAACCATCCACGCCTGAATCTGACGGTAGGTTGACTGCATTCATATTATAATTTAGGTAGTTAACAGTTTGTTTTGTTGCATTGGTCAAATTCGGCGATGTGCTTTGCTTCATAATAAGGGTGGTAATCGACCACTTCGGCCATGTGTAAATGCGCGCTGGGAAGGCTCCCAAGTATGAATGATCTCATTCTCTATCTCTTCTATATGCTAACTATCTAAATCGCCAGCCATCGAACTAGTTTTATATAAATTATAATTGACATTCCCTAAAATGAATAGTGTGGTGACGACCCACATTAATTATGATGAAGTAGACTACGCAAGGCGCTTTGGTGATGCACCACCTTAATAACTTTACGCATGCCTATATCTCCAAGCTGACATTCGCCTCGTGTGATGTGCAAGTAAACTTAATGTGATTCTTTTATTTTTTTAGAATTTAATTACATTTAATACATTACATTTAATTGTTCCCATGTCTACTTAAACCAAGTGTTGAGGTTTTACATTTTGATGAAGTTTGTTAACCTGTCTTTTTTGTTTACATGTATCTGACTGCATGTTTACATGTCTCAAGTGTTGACTTGTTTAGGAGAAAGTATCAGGAACATGTCATTGGTTTAATAAAGAAAACTTTATTTTCCACGACATTGTGAACAGTGAAAGGCAAAGGTTTGGCTCAAAACTGGTGGAAACGCAGGCCCGTTCTCAGGACAGAACCAAGGTTCCAGGTATTTCGAACCGAACCAGTTCACAAACCAGAGTTCCTTTGGTGGAAAAGGGCTATGAGTCATCAGCTCATTCAAAACTCTGCAGTCCGACTATTAACAAAAACCAAGAGGAGAGAGCACATTAGTCCAGTCTGAGCTGCTCTGCGTTGGCTTCCAGTAACATTTAGAGTTGATTTGAAGGTCCTTCTCCTTAAATACAAAGCCCTTAATGGGCTCCCTTGTCAGCTCCATGCCTTCAAGAACACTGCAATCATCCACTGCTGGTTTACTAGAAGTTCCCAGCAACAGTCAGAAGAAGATCAGGAGTGCAGCCTTTGTCAATTATGGCCCAAAGCTATGGAACACAACACCTATACCGTAGATATTCTTACTTTTTGAATGTATATCTGTCTACAATATTTTATTAAATTGTCATTTCTACACTGTATTTTACTTGATTCTTATCTTTATCTTTATTGTGTTTTATCTTCCATCTTATTTTCCTGCCTTTTGTTTATTTTATGTCTATTTTAATGTGAAGCACTCTGTGCATGTACTGTACACTCTGTTGTAAAGCACTTTGAGCTGAATTTATTTGTATGAAAGGTGCTATACAAATAAAGTTTATTATTATTATTATTCCTAGTTTTTTTCTATAAATTGATGTAGGCTCACCTGAAGTCCTGACAGACACATCTCAGGGAAATCCCCGCCGCCAGTGGGACTCAGTGCGTTGATACGAGCCTTGAAGACGTCTGGGTTTGTTGTCCGTGTCAGTGGCCCGAAGTCTGGGGTTAGAAACAGCTTAAATACCATGAACGTACTGTAGGAAATAGCAATATATTGTAGCATCCTCCACACTCATATTTTCTCATTATACAAGGTGCACTTCCAGCCTCTGGATAGTTGTATATTCATTATATACCATGGGTCAAGCCTCTTTACAGTTATATACATATATATATAGAGTTATTTCTAGCTAGCTAGTTTTCTATCCATGCATATAAAAATCCCAGGGCCTCGATTATCTTTTTATTTACCACACAGTGACAGTGATTATATACACGCGTGAGTGGCGAACACAACACCACATGCTTTCATTAGGTGTCGCTGGTGGAAATTTCCAGGGGCAGCCAGGAGCAGTGGGTAGCCATTGTTCATGGCACCCAGTGACCAAGTCCAAGTGCTCAGTCCAAGTCCTGGTCAGGGACAGCAAGCCGACGCAGCATGAAAAGGGAATGCCGATTTGTCGCTTTGTCTCTCTGTTGGCGTTGTTGACCTGCAGTTCTATGTTGCTACCACAAGAGGCAGTGGTCCCAGAACATCAAAACAAAAAGACTCCACAGATTTCCCAGGTCAGCGGTGGCCGAGTGGATAGTTTGCTGCCTATCACCGGGAAGATTGTGAGTTCAATCCTTGGTGTGGACATACCAAGGTACCATGACATATTTTGTCACTGGATGTTATAGAAGTTATGTAAAACTGCGGTTACCTGGTGGTTCTATGTCAGTTATTGAATTTATGTGGTAGAGCCATCGGCCATAAATAAACAAGCATGGGTCATATTTGTTAATTATAGACCCTTTTACAGCCTAGTCAGCACAAGTATGCGCGCGCATTCTTGAAACAGTAGCAGAGGAAGACAGACAAATTTGCCTGTGGCTACAAGCCATTATTAAGTGTACGGACTGGACTGAGGACGTCATCAACCTGCGTTTGCAGTGCCCATTTTATATCAGGTAAGTTATTTTGACTACCTGGTTTCACTGGAATGTCTGGTTGAAATGTAGAGTAATGTCTGAAGTAAACAGTAACCCATAACCTGGCTGCACACTAAGCTTAAGCTAAGTTCAGGAAATGAAGCCCAATGATAGCTAGCTAATGTTAGCTAGTGCTAGCTAACACGCTAGCTAGTGTTAGCTACCTAACTCAAGGCCCGGGGAGTTGGAGATACTGCACGTTCTCTCAAAGTGCTTTAGCTAAGGTTAGCTACTACAAGCTAGCTAGTCCTTGTCACCAACACTTGCCTCAATATGAACGTAGCTAAACTATTCACACAGCAAGCAAACTTGTCATCTAAAGCTCTGCTACGTCAGCTGACTGGGACTGTCTCGTGACTAGCTAATGTAGCTAACCATATTGTGCCAGACAGGCAAAACAAGCGTCACATATAGAGGGTTTTCACGGCCGGCCATGTTGGAGGTTTAAGCTTAGGTTTAGCAGGTGTAAGCTCAGGTTTAGGCTAACGACTAGATATATAGGTAGATAGATAGGGAGATAGATAGGTCTATCAGTGTTTCCCACAGGATTTTGGGCAGCTATGGGGGTGGACCTCCAAGCCTCTAGGGATGTCCGGGGGCATGCCCCCCCGGGAGAAAATCTTTAACATTGTTAATTTAAATGCATCAATTTGGCGCACTTTGAGAGCAAAATCAAGAAGCCATAGCAATTTAATCATCGGACCACATTTCGTTATGAAAGGGGATGGCAAAGAAGTAGTCATACACAAAATCATGGTAAACGAGACGGGACTTTAATAAATCCAAATCAATATTAAATAACATCCAGTGTCGTGCCCAGTCTTTTTAAAAATGAAAATACAGGTAACACCCTGACAAACAACTCAATGTGCCAAAGACCACATTTCCATCTACTGTACAAAATACTTTAATGCAACATACTGCGGGACATTGCGGGACCTCTGGAAGGAACTTGGAGCTACAAGACTAAACTAGAAACATAAGTATAATTTTGTTTCTCTAAAAGCTAGTGCTAAGTCGTCAGTGTTGTTGTGAAACTGCTTTGTTATTCAATGTTATTGTGAGAGTTAGTTTCGGCCTGAGCTAGACTAATTGCCCTGTTGAGTGGGCTGAGGGAGTGGCCTGCTGAAGTGAGGATATATAACCAACCCAGGGCAAAGTGTTCCCCAGATTGCTTTAACCTCTGGAAGGAACTTGGAGCTACAAGACTAAACTAGAAACATAAGTATAATTTTGTTTCTCTAAAAGCTAGTGCTAAGTCGTCAGTGTTGTTGTGAAACTGCTTTGTTATTTGTTACTGCTCATTTCCCCAACATGGAAATACTCACTCGTCTCCATTCCACAGTTCTCCCCTCCCTCTTTTGAATTCCATGCTGTCTCTGTCATGTATCCAATCAAGCTCACCATTGCTGTTGTGTATCGCCCACCAGGTCCTCTTGGTGAATTCCTAGAGGAGCTCGATACACTAGTTTCGCACTTCCCTGATGATGGGTCCGCACTCATCCTTCTCGGGGACTTCAACATCCAGAGTGAGAAATTGGAACCTCTCCTCTCCTTCCTCTCCTCCTTCGATCTTCACCTCTCTTCTTCTCCTCCTACTCACAAAGCCGGCAACCAGCTGGATCTCATCTTCACTAGACACTGTTCCACCTCTAACCTGTCTGTCCTGCCCCTCCATCTCTCTGACCACTTTTTCATGTCCTACTCCCTCTCCATCCCCTCTTCCCCTGTAACTCCTCCTCCTACCCACATGGTTACCACCCGTAGCCATCTCCGCTCGCTCTCCCCTACTGACCTTTCCTCTACTGTCACCTCCGCCCTCCCCGCCCCTGAATCCTTCTCTCTCCTACCCTCTGATACTGCCACTGATCTTCTCCTCTCTACTCTTTCCTCTTCTCTGGACAATCTCTGTCCCCTCACCTCCAGGCCTGCACGCCCACCTCCACCTGCCCCATGGCTGTCGGACTCAGTGCGTACTGATAGACGGAGCCTGAGAATAGCTGAGCGCAAATGGAGGAAAGGCAAGCTCCCAGAGGACCTTCTTCATTTCCAATCTCTTCTTTCCACATTCTCCTCCTCTCTGTCTGCTGCTAAAGCTGCTTTCTTCCGCTCTAAAATCCTAACCTCTGCTTCCAATCCTAAAAAACTCTTTGAAACCTTCTCTTCACTACTCCAGCCCCCACCTCCTACTCCCAAC
Organism: Borostomias antarcticus; assembly: GCF_949987555.1. Lineage (NCBI taxonomy): Eukaryota > Metazoa > Chordata > Actinopteri > Stomiiformes > Stomiidae > Borostomias > Borostomias antarcticus. The sequence continues at coordinate 25,614,320 of NC_140248.1, forward strand.
TCCTCCCAGATGATTTCGCCAACTTCTTTGACAAGAAAGTTAACGATATCAGATCCTCTTTCCCCCCTCCCCCGGTCAACGCTCCGTGCACGAAACTCACCCCCCCACCCTCTCTCCCCTCCCTGCTCCCCCCCTCCTCTCCACGCCCCACCTTATCCCACTTTTCTCCCCTCTTCCCCAACGAGGCCCTCAACCTTGTAACATCTAACCGCCCCACCACGTGCTCCCTAGACCCTGTTCCCTCGACTCTCCTTCAGTCTGTTGCACCTGAACTCCTTCCCTTCCTAACCCACCTCATCAATGTATCTCTTGTATCAGGATGTTTTCCCTCTGCTTTCAAGACTGCCAGAGTCACCCCCCTCCTAAAGAAACCATCTCTCGACCCCTCTGATGTCAAAAACTACAGACCGGTTTCCCTTCTATCCTTTCTATCCAAAACACTTGAACGTGCTATCTTTAACCAACTGTCTTCATACCTCCACCAGAACGACCTCCTAGATCCCCACCAATCCGGGTTCAAGGCTGGCCACTCGACAGAGACCGCCCTCCTTGCAGTAACAGAGTCACTCCATGCCGCAAGAGCGAACTCTCTCTCCTCTGTCCTGATACTCCTAGACCTGTCAGCAGCATTTGATAGGGTAGACCACCAGATCCTCCTCTCCACCCTCGAGGAGAAAGGCATCAGTGGCTCTGCACACTCCCTGTTTGCATCCTACCTGACGGGCCGCTCCTACCAGGTGACATGGAGAGGGTCGACGTCGGAACCACGTAGTCTGACTACGGGGGTTCCACAAGGGTCTGTCCTGGGTCCTCTCCTGTTTTCCCTCTACACTACATCTCTGGGCTCTGTCATTCGCTCGCATGGCTTCTCCTATCACTGCTATGCCGATGACACCCAACTGGTTCTGTCATTTCCCCCTTCTGATACAAAAGTGGAGACACGCATAGCTGGGTGCTTGGCTGACATCTCGGAGTGGATGACGACACATCACCTCAAGCTCAATCTGGACAAGACTGAGCTGCTGTTCCTCCCGGGGAAGGGCTGTCCGCACCGGGATCTGGCCATCACCATTGAAGACACAGTGGTGACCCCGACTCGGACTACGAGGAATCTGGGTGTGACCCTGGATGACCAACTGTCATTTTCCTCACATGTCACATCCGTCACACGTTCCTGCAGATTCATGCTCTACAACATCAGGAGGATTCGCCCTTTCCTCACTAATGAAACGGCGCAGGTACTCATCCAGGCCCTGGTCATCTCCCGCCTGGACTACTGCAACTCCCTCCTCGCGGGGGCACCGGCGTCAGCCATTTAACCTCTGGAACTTGTCCAGAAAGCTGCTGCTCGCCTGGTGTTCAACCACCCCAAATTCTCCCACACAACTTCCCTCCTCCGTTCCCTACACTGGCTCCCTGTAGCGGCTCGCATCCAGTTTAAAACTCTGGCTCTAACCTACAGGGCAATGAAAGGAACAGCCCCCTCCTACCTCCAGGCCATGGTCAAACCCTACACCCCCTCCCGACCGCTACGCTCTGCTACCTCAGGGCGACTGGTTGCCCTGTCACTCCGAGGCTCCTGCGGTCGATCGACACGGTCACGGCTCTTCTCTGTCCTGGCCCCGCAGTGGTGGAATGAGCTGCCCACTGATGTCAGGACAGCATAGTCGCTGCCCATCTTTCGCGCAGGCTCAAAACTCATCTCTTCAAGAAGTACTACAACAATCCTCCCACCTAAGCACTTATTGTATTATATTATAATGCACTGTACTTTAGATCGTGATTCTTGCACTTTGCCTTCAGCACTAGATTATGCTCTTAGTCACTTGTTTTAGAAAGAAGATGCACTTGTGAGTTCTGGCAAGTAGTAGTACATTGGCACTTCCTACGTTAAATGCAATTATTGTTAGTCGCTTTGGATAAAAGCGTCTGCTAAATGACTGTAATGTAATGAGCCCTTAAAAAATGTCAGTTCTGAAAAAGAAAAATCTGGGGGGGAAATGTACCAGTGGAAGCTGAAATGACTGCAGTTGCTCAAAAGAGCCAGCTGACCATCATCTAATAGAGATCCCTCAGAGATGACCATCATCTAATAGAGATCCCTCAGAGATGACCATCATCTAATAGAGATCCCTCAGAGATGACCATCATCTAATAGAGATCCCTCAGAGATGACCATCATCTAATAGAGATCCCTCAGAGATGACCATCATCTAATAGAGATCCCTCAGAGATGGCCATCATGCAGTCTGAACGAGGCTTCCCCTCTGACACTAACAGCTGCCACACACCAGGGCAGAGGGCCTGGACATCTCACTGGTCTAATATATCTCCCACCCTCTCTCCCTCCTACTATCTAATGAGCCTCTGACACTAACTAGTGTGTGTGTGTGTGTGTGTGTGTGTGTGTGAGGTAGCTACCTGCCCTGCTGCCTCTACCTGCCCTCCTTCCACCTGAGGTACTGTGCTTGGCAGACGATACACAAGCTTCACCTGAAGCTGGACCTACACTTCCTGATTGCAGGCCACACCAAGTTTGCCCCTGACTGGTGCTTTGGCCTGATCAAGCAGCGCTAGAGGAAGACCAAAGTGGACACTTTTACTGACATTGCTGGGGTGGTGAGAGACAGCGCTCCTGTGAAGAAAGTCAACACCCCACAGCTTGTTGGAGTTGAGGACGGCACAGTGCTTGTTGAAAGCTACAACTGGCACCAGCATCTGAGTAGCTATGTCAAAAAGCTCCCAAACATTAAGAGTTACCAGCACTTCAGGTAATTATCATTGACATGTATTAGCTATTCCATTTTATGGACATGGTATGGTTGTATTTTATTTGTGGCCATATTTTAATGCAGTATTTTAATGCACTGGTCTCTCCCTTCTGTTCTGTTGCAGCTTTGATGCTGGGATGCCTGGTGTGGTTGAGGCCAGAGAACACCGTGATGCAACACCAGTCAGGTTTCAGCTGCTGTGCAACGCTGATGTCCAGCCCCCCCAAAGATGGTCTTCAGGTGCAAGCCCCACCCGGACTGGACATGGCCAGACAGCAGTATCTGATCATGGATGGCTGTGACTGGCAGGCAGTGCAATTACATAACATGTCAAGTATACTGTACAGTAGTATACAGTAGTGCAGAGTCAGTTGTCTATTGTATAGACAAGGTGTTCACTTGCTCAAGTGTTGTCAGGTGTTGGTTCAAGTGTACAGTGGTGCAGAGTCAGTTGTCTATTGTATAGACAAGGTGCAAGGTGTCACATGTTCACTTCTGTTATGATGAGGCTCAAGACATCACTTGCCCCCTGCCAAAGAGTAGCTCGGAAGAAGCCCCCTGCCAACCAGCAGCTCAGAAGAAGACTGTCCGTTTATAGTACTCTGGTTGTACTATACATAGGCCCTCACTCTAATTATAACAATGGCACACATGCCACCCCCTGGACCAACAAGTGAACATGTGACACCTTGCATCTTGTCTATACAATAGACAACTGACTATGCACCACTGTACACTCGAACACTCGAACCAACACCTGAGCAATTGAACACCTTGTCTATACAATAGACAACTGACTCTGTACTACTGTAAACATGTGCATTACATGCCTCTCTTCTTCTCAAAGATGGCCACAACCACATGTCCTGAGAGCACATGCAAAATAACAACTTATGGCTACTTTTAATGTGCATAACTGTATGTTTAATAAAGTATTTAGGAAAAGTTTCAATCAAGACTTGAGTATTACCTATTCTGTTGAGTACTATGTTTACAATTGTTCATTCATTATATTATTACAATTGACCTTTCAAGTCTGCCTACACTTAGGTTACTTAGCTAAGAACCATTTTAATTACAATTGACTTCTAAGGGCAAATACTTTACTTTCATATCTTCATATCAATATAATATCAAGATCCTAGTAGATGTCCAAATAACCCACTGTGTCTTGGGTCTACTTATTCACCACCTAAAGGGAAGTGCAAAACAGCAAGTCATGACTTTTAACCAGAAACAAAAGTTGAACCCATTGCAGTAAAATAGCTAACATTACAGGAATCATCATTGTAACTGCTTTAGCCACTGACCGCTACCATTATGGAAGCTGCTGCTAGTTGTTGTGAGCCCATGAGCTTACTGGCTATCCCGCTCTCATTGTGCTGAATTAGCATTGGAAGCATTGGAACTGATGTGTCCAGGTGACAAGACCCATCTTTATTTATCACACATTACCGTTCTATCAGTCCCGCACAGAAACCAGCCAGCCAACGCACATAAGCCAGGCTGGACCTGGCCTGGTTCTTCATGTTTTTCACATTGATTTCTTTGGGAGGAAACCCTTGCAAGCACAGGGAGAATATGCAATCTCTGCACAGAAAAGCCAGGGAGACTTTGCTGTGAGCAAGAAGTGCCACATTTTGGTTTCAATTCCTTACTCAAGGACACTACAGCAAATGCCAGGGCCTGGAATCGAACCGGAAATCCCCAGCCGGCCACTCTACCTCTCAAGCTACGTGTCGCTCCTAACAGGTAATAGTTATAAGAGGAGTGTAACGTGCAGGCCATTTGCTTATTCAGACCACTCCCTGAGACAAGTGAGGAGTGCCTGGTGGTCTCAGGATGGAGAGAGGAAAGCCTATTATTTTGGTTATATTTTGTTGTATAGTATAATACCACAGTATGAGCAACTGTATCTCTACTGTATGTATCTGTGGAGTCAAACACACGGCCTTCCCTGCTACATATTGAAAGGATAATTCACAATGGTTGTCATGGTGAAGGCTGATGTCATCGGGGGGTGGTCTACCCCTGACGAGAGAGAACTTTAAAGCTCTCTTGCCTGTGAGAACGCACACAGGCAAGGGAACCAGGGGTGGAACCAGGAAGCAGGACCCAGCCCTGAGGAGCGCATGACCTGTGCAAACTGTAGCCTCAGTTTTCTATTCTTAGCTGACAGGAGTGTGATCTTCTGCTGCTGGAGACCATCTACTTCAAGGTTCAACGTGTTAAGTGTTCAATCAATCAATCAAAGCTTTATTTGTATAGCGCATTTGATACCCAGAGGAAACACAATGCGCTTTACAGAGAACAAGGGAGGTGGGCATACGACCCACTCTCTACATATTCCAGAGGGAAGCAAAAAAACAGAGATGGTTTTCTGTATACCATGTGGTTATTTGAGTTACTGTTGCCTCTCTATCATCTCGAACCAGTCTGCCCATTCTCCTCTGACATCAACAAGGCATTTTCATCCACAACTACCGATCACTGGATGTTTTCTCTTTTTCAGACCATTCTCTGTAAACCCTAGAGATGGTTGTGCGTGAAAATCACAGTAGATCAGCAGTTCCTGAAATACTCAGACCAGCCCGTCTGGCACCAATAACGATGCCACGTTCAAAGTCACTTAAATCCCCTTTCTTCCCCATTCTGATGCTCGGTTTGAACTCCAGCAAGTCATCTTCACCTTGTCTACATGCCTAAATGCAATGAGTTGCTGCCATGTGATTGGCTGATTAGCTGTGTGAACAAGCAATTGAACAGGTGTACCTAATAGAGTGGCCAGTGAGTGTAGTTTTAACAGTCTTTTGATGACTGGGTGCTCGTTACTAAGGGTGTATTCACACAGACACTAGTTAGTGTGCACCAAACGAGCTTTGGGCCCGAGAGCGCTTCGTTTAGGCCTGTGTGAACACAGCAATCGCACTCAGCTTCAACCGAATTCTTGTGCGCACCAGTTATAAATGTGTTCTTCCCGGGAGTTTTTCATGACGCTCTTACACCCGCCCCCAGAAAGATATTGACCAATGACAGCACTGAGCCTTTCCATGTGACTTGTGGTGCTGCATTTGGACCAGAGTAAAGAAAGTGCTGTGTGAAAGCAAACCGCAGTAGCTGAGAAATGAAACAATATATCACTTTCGCTTTTGGTGCGCGTCAATGATGCACTAACATATGTGGATACGCCCTAAGAGTAGTCGATCATGTGAAAAAGAGGAGTCCTTGTGTGATGTCACATGAATACTATAAATTGTGGATCCTTACAATGAATTAAAATGTCCCACCTGGATCGTTGAATGGGACCAGGATGTAGAGGGAGGGTTCGTCTGATGTCCCTCTCTTGCTGTCAATAAGGAAAGAGGTCACTCTTTTCACCTCAGCAATGTCATCAATCACGCTGCCCGTGGTGTCTATTACAAAACACAGAGCATTTGATCTCATGGAGATCCCCATCAGCCTGAAAGAGAGAAAAGAGCATCACCACCTCATCTCAAACCACACATCCAGCCCAGACCCCAGAGCAGCAGCACACAGTAACGTCTCACACCCACACATCAAGCCCAGACCCCAGAGCAGCAGTACACAGTAACGTCTCACACCCACTGTGTTCTCTGGCTCATCAGTACACAGTAACGTCTAACACCCACTGTGTTCTCTGGCTCATACCGTAGGAAGTCTATGTCGCCAGCAGCCCCTCGGATGTCTTCCAGGAGCTCTGAGGTGGCAGCAATCGCCACATTCGCTGCAGCAATGTGAAGATGCCCGTGGCTGGACCCCAGATCGTCCTTGTTGATACCCCCCTTAGGATCCCTACGGCTTGACCCATCAAAGGAGCCACCATGGCTGCACTTCCCTGTCAAGGAGGAAAAAGTCAGGAGGAGGGGAACAAAAACAAACAACAAAATCTGTCTTCCTCTTCCATCAGAATGTCACAACCACACAGGAGAGGCTGGTTTACCAACAGGTTTCTCTGAAGAAATTGGCAGCTTAAAATATCCAGTAGTCAGGATCTTATCTCTCAGAATGTTGCTCAGAATGTTGTCCCGACAGTCGTCGCCGTCGCAGTTCCTACAGGTGGGTGTGGCCTTATCTGGAACAGAAAATTAATTAATCAAATAATTAATTTCACGATCCACGGATTGGGGTTTGCTACCAACATACAAGTAATACCCTACACACACACTCACACTCAAAATATACTTCTTTTGGATTCGCAGCATGGATGTTGATTGTTATAATGTTTAATGTGAAATCAGTAGGCTATTTAGCATACAGCTAAGCCATTCAGAAGCCACTTTCTGACTTTGTCCCACACTCTGCACAAGTGTCAGTTAGCTGCAGCATCCCCACAAAACATTGGACATTGTACGCTTTGTGTTGCTATTCTTGAATGCGCCCTTGCAACATTATTTCCAATCTCTTTCTGAATGTGGTACGTGTGAATGCACGGCCGTTGGATATGGCTCTGCGCGGCAGACCAAACAACTCCCCCTTTTTATTTATTTTATTTTTATTTAACCTTTATTTAACCAGGCAAAATCATTAAGAACAAATTCTTATTTACAGTGATGGCCTGGCAACAAGCACACGCTTCTTGAGGGAGGGGGGGAGGGGGCTGAGAAAGAAAAAACAAGTTAAAGGACAACAGCCACAACCACAACAGCACAGACACACAGCACACAACCACAACAGCACAGACACACAGCACACAACCACAACAGCACAGACACACAGCACACAACCACAACAGCACAGACACACAGCACACAACCACAACAGTACAGACACACATAGAAAGACAACAGCACAGACACACAGCATACAACCACAGCAGTACAGACACACAGCACACAACCACAACAGCACAGACACACAGCACACAACCACAACAGTACAGATACACAGCACACAACCACAACAGTACAGACACACCATACAACCACAACAGTACAGACACACAGCACACAACCACAACAGTACAGACACACAGCACACAACCACAACAGTACAGACACACAGCACACAACCACAGCAGTACAGACACACAGCACACAACCACAACAGTACAGACACAGTATACAACCACGACAGCACAGACACACAGCACACAACCACAACAGTACAGACACACAGCACACAACCACAACAGTACAGACACACAGCACACAACCACAACAGTACAGACACACAGCACACAACCACAACAGTACAGACACACAGCACACAACCACAGCAGTACAGACACACAGCATAGAACCACAACAGCAGACACACAGCATACAACCACAGCAGTACAGACACACAGCACACAACCACAACAGTACAGACATACATAGAAAGACAACAGTACAGACACACAGCACACAACCACAACAGTACAGACACACAGCACACAACCACAACAGTACAGACACACAGCACACAACCACAACAGTACAGACACACAGCACACAACCACAACAGTACAGACACACAGCACACAACCACAACAGCACAGACACACATAGAAAGACAACAGTACAGACACACAGCACACAACCACAACAGTACAGACACACAGCACACAACCACAACAGTACAGACACACAGCACACAACCACAACAGTACAGACAGACAACATACAACCACAACAGTACAGACACACAGCACACAACCACAACAGTACAGACACAGCACACAACCACAACAGTACAGACACACAGCACACAACCACAACAGTACAGACACACAGCACACAACCACAACAGTACAGACACACAGCCCACAACCACAACAGTACAGACACACAGCACACAACCACAACAGTACAGACACACAGCACACAACCACAACAGCACAGACACACAGCACACAACCACAACAGTACAGACACAGTATACAACCACAACAGTACAGACACACAGCACACAACCACAACAGCACAGACACACCATACAACCACAACAGTACAGACACAAAGCACACAACCACAACAGTACAGACACACATAGAAAGACAACAGTACAGACACACAGCACACAACCACAACAGTACAGACACACAGCACACAACCACAACAGCACAGACACACAGCACACAACCACAGCAGTACAGACACACAGCATACAACCACAACAGTACAGACACAGTATACAACCACAGCAGTACAGACACACAGCACACAACCACAACAGCACAGACACACAGCACACAACCACAACAGTACAGACACACAGCATACCTGTTATTACTAACAACATAACCAGACTGATACCCTCATTTTACCTGCGATCTTGCCGATGGAGATGCCTTGTCTGATAAGACTGGAAAGGGGAGATCTGTTGTCCAGTTCTATCCAGTTACTGTGACTGTAAAAATCCTGTAGAAATTAAAGATGATACCAGCATTGTTTAAACCCCACAAAACCCACTACCAAAAAGGTTTAAATTATACCACTATACATATTTGTCTTACAAAACCATTGACAGACTGTGTAATTGTAAGAACCACGGCTGGATCATTATCACCTGCAAAGTGTGCAAGATCGTTCCCAGCTGCCGTCTTGCTGCATCCAAATTATCTCGCCTGATGCTGGCTTTGATAGCTGACAGCCCATCTGTAATCAGCTTACGTCCCTCCACAAATGTCTCACTGTCAAAGTGGTACTCCGCACTGTCCATATGATTATAGTCCACATTCCAGTTGCTCTGGGTGATGTGCATTATAGCACTGGTGACACCCTTCGACCCTGACTGGGAACAGGCTCGCGCAACGGACACAGCAGTCAGGGATCTTACCTACACACATACACACAAAATTAACTTTTTGGCAATACTTTATAATAAATGCACACTATGAAGCATTATTTAAGTACGAAATCATCATTTGTAAAGCATTGTTCATACATTAATACACATTACTAAGCAATCCATAAACAGTTATGTTTTATTCTATAATACACTAATCTATAATGTGTAGTTGTATATTCATACTTAATAATGGATTCACCATTTGTAAATTAAGTTTTATATCAATTAAAACCAATTATTTAGGAGTTGTTAATGGCTCATTAGATCATTTAAAAAGTGTACGTTTTATAAAGATATTTTATAAACACTTACTAACACTGCAATTCATGAATTCAAGTAGTTAGAAAGCATTTCCTAGTTGTTAGTTAAGTATTATCTTAATACTTAGGTTATCTTAGTTCTTATTTAAAGTGAGAACTATATTTGCCTTAACATGCACACACATACTGTACAGTGCACACAAACTAACCCTTCTTTTACACACAAACTGCGATTTCAGACTTTTTTTCTTATCTTAATTCTTACCGGCGGAGTGAAGTCTCGCCCCTCACTGCGGGCCAGGTCTCTGCACACCTGTAAAATGGTCTCAAAGATGGCTCTCACTGTGATCTCAGCATGGCCCTTGGAGCCGTCCTTAGAAGACCACTTGAACCCCTGAGCTCCACTTTGCAGCAGGGGGATGAGGAGAGAGACAGTTGCAAGGGAATACAGCATTGTCAACTGGTCTAAAACTGAAAGAGACAGAGAATAATAGAGAAAGAGAGAAAATAGTTAACACTTTTGATTAATAGATTCTCCACATTAACAGCCTTTTACTTTCCCCCATACTAAACATCCCACTTTTAATTGAATAGTGACAGACGGATCATACTGCACCTTAGCTTTCTTTCTTTTTCTCTAGTGATATGCATCAGAACCAGGAACAGTGTGGATATGGCATTACGCACCCGTGATTCCTGGAATCCATGTTTAACTCGTTTGTCAGGAATGCTGTATGAACTGCACAGCAATTATCTCTAGTTCTGTGACTCACGTTGAGATATGCAGAGAGGATGCATGCAGCTGTTAATCTTCTGGAAGTTCCACATTCATGGCTGAGATTGTACTTCAATTAACAGACGCCTCTCCGAGTGAGAAGCAAGGTGAATGTAACACAATGGTCAAAGGTATACTACACAATAGGGATGTACTGTAACAGTATGAACATTTCATATCACAATTATAGTGACCAAAATTACCACGGCTATCTGTATTATCACAGTATTGTTTGGACCCAGGAAGACTCGTCACCTAGGTGGCAGCTAATGGGGATCCTTTTAATAAAGAAATTGTTAAAATATGCTGAAAATGTTCAGAGTAGGCTACACACTGAAATCATCATTCTCACTCACACTTTTTGTCCATTGATAGTATGCCTCTCTTCTATGGGGGTAGATCGATGTCAAAGGTATTGTAAATGCAGACTGACTCACAAATATACAGTATACTACAATTTGTAAACACAACGCAAATAAACTCTTCATGACCCACGAATATAAACCACGATCTACAAATACATTTTAAATCTGCAAACAAACTCATCATGATTCACAAATAGAATTCAGTGGCATGAATGAATGCAAATTAATTGCTCTGCATTTGTGGATCGTATTCCATTTGTAGATTGTTTCGTATTTGACTCTTCCGTTGTTTTATGCTGTAAAAAAATCTACTAATGCCCTCTTCACAATTTGCAAACAAACACAGTCTAACTTGTATTTTTAAAACACAGATTTAAGAAAAAGTGTTGAATCTGTGTTTGCGGATCACAGTGTATTCGTGGATCGCCTTGCATTTGTCTGCAAATTATTGTCTCACACAAATCAAAAAAACACATTGCCTCTTGCAAATCTAAAAAACACAAATATTTTTGACACTTGTCTTCTTCTTTGTTTGGGTTTTGATGTTTCACTCCCCCCTTTTACCCTAACCCTAATGTAATGTAATGTAATGTAATGTAACCCTAACCCAGGCGCAGGGTGGTAAAAGGATAGTCCCTCGGCCCCACGCCCTGGGTGAGGGGTCACCCGGGCTATATATCCGGCACACCTCCAGGAGCCATGTCACTGTTTCGTCATCCGTCAGGTCATGCATTCCATTGGGTGTCCAATATATCAGACAGTCCTGGATGACATGGTCTGCGGTTTGTTCCTCAGCGCTACACTCGCACGCCACACAGGATACCAAGCCCCATCTGTACATCTGTCCGGCCGCAATTAAGCCTCACCCACGCCGGTCTGGGTAAGTCATGGATGTATTATAAGAACTGGATACAGCCACTCCATTCACTGGCCGCTATCAACAATGAAGCCCTATTGAACCGCGCCATCTTGGCAAATTTGTAGTCATTTGACTATTTCCGGTGACTTTTGACTTGCGCAGTTGTGCTTTTCTGGCCTTCCGGTGACTTTTGACTTGCGCAGTTGAGCTTCTCTGGCCGACGCGCGTCCACGAAAAAGTTCACATTTATCTGAAATGTAGACGCACGTTCCCGGCTCTCTCGGCTCTCCCCGCTTTGATTTAGCAATGAAAACCGGCTTGCATATTAACCTGTTTTTGTCAAATATATCAATTGGAGAAATTATTTTTTCATCCAGGCATCTTAGTTTTAACAGGTTAAATATAACTGAACATGTTTCGTTTGCTAGTGGATGGTATTCATTCCGTTCGCGATAACGTTATTGCAGCCAGGCTAAATTCCTCCAGGGAGCCAGTGACAGGCGAGTTGAAGAGCTTCACTCCCCGCCAGCAGGAGCATTGGCCGCGGCTACCGCATCTCGGATAACCCGCTGAGTTCCTGGCTGCTATTTCACATTCGCCCTTGATCAATCCCAATACCGATCCATGGTAATAATGAATCAATCGTTCAGATCAGATCGGCAGTGCTGCATGCATGTTACAACATCATTGTTAGCTTTATTAACATAACCATAGCCTACATTTATCTCTCTAACGTTAGGCTATCCATCTTACACCAGTCGGCCATTCGATAGCTGGAAGCGGTGAACGCCAACGTTGACTGAAAACACCCAAACTCAGTGTATCGTTTCATCTTCATGCTACACATCAACTCCTTTACATTGTATGTGAATAAATTCCTGTTATTCTAAAAATATCCCATTTCTGTCCATTCCTGGAAAAGGCTAATAATTGCTGTCAAATGATCACTCCAGTTTATCAACGTATCCCACTACCATTTCAACTATGCACAGGAGATTGTCTTATATATATATGTGTGTGTATGGAGCAATTGTTTTTAATGTCCGACTTTTGTCTGTGCTGTTCAGTAAATGTGCATCTGTCCTAATTTATTGTAGCCTATCTACTACACAACCTAGTTCAAATTTATGAATCTCCCGCGGCGTGATCATTTCCAAACCAAATTGCGGGGGGGGGGGGCATTAAAAGCATTACAAATTAGACATTAAAAGCATTAAAACGAAATGTGAAACAGCATGACAACATACATATTCCTTGATTATTTGTATGCTGTGTTGTCCCGTCTGAGTTTGTCCTGTTCGTGATTGGTCTCGTGTTCCCACTCGATAGGCTTGCACCTTGACGTTGGTGAGTGGGCTTTAAACCAAGACGGGCTGTATGTGTATGTGTGTATGTATGTGGTTTGTGTGTCATATTCTATTATTGAAATGTAATAACAGAAACAGTGTGCCTCCTCTTATCCTCACAGCTCAAGCCATTTTTAGGAGACCAGTTCACACCTCAACCAGACCTGCTGCTGTTTAGGACCTGCTTTAAGCCCTTTTTTGTGGTGTCCGTTTTCTGTGTTCTGTGTCAAGTAAGCCAACCCACCTTCAATGCAGTGTAGCCTCCACATTTGAATGGTTACAGCAGTCTTGTCGTCTACAAGCAACAGTCTCTGGCTTTGCATGGCAATTTATGTAGTATCATCCGAGTTCTACAAATGCTGTACTTTTTTGTACTGTAAGTAACCCCTCAATTATTCAATTTTACTGGGGAGCAGTGACCATAGCCTACTTGCCAACCCTCCTGACTTCCGCGGGAGATTCATAAATTTGAACTAGGTTGTGTAGTAGATAGATAGGCTACAATAAATTAGGACAGATGCACATTTACTGAACAGCACAGACAAAAGTCGGACATTAAAAACAATTGCTCCATACACACATATATATATATATATATATATATAATGTTTCACATTTCGTTTTAATGCTTTTAATGTCTAATTTGTAATGCTTTTAATGCCCCCCCCCCCCGCAATTTGGTTTGGAAATGCTCCCTATTTCTGAGGTCCCAAGGTTGGTGAGTATGGCAAGCTATAAGCTATTAATACAAGCATACCGCTCAAAAAGGGCTTAATACATACAACAAACTGATCAGGCTAATCATTTTTTAATGAAAATGACCACAAGACAACCTCCTGTGCATAGTTGAAATGGTAGTGGGATACGGTGATAAACTGGAGTGATCATTTGACAGCAATTATTAGCCTTTTCCAGGAATGGACAGAAATGGGATATTTTTAGAATAACAGGAATTTATTCACATACAATGTAAAGGAGTTGATGTGTAGCATGAAGATGAAACGATACACTGAGTTTGGGTGTTTTCAGTCAACGTTGGCGTTCACCGCTTCCATTTATCGAATGGCCGACTGGTGTAAGATGGATAGCCTAACGTTAGAGAGATAAATGTAGGCTATGGTTATGTTAATAAAGGTAACAATGATGTTGTAACATGCATGCAGCACTTCCGATCTGATCTGAACGATTGATTCATTGTTACCATGGATCGGTATTGGGATTGATCAAGGGCGAGTGTGAAATAGCAGCCAGGAACTCAGCGGGTTATCCGAGATGCGGTAGCCGCGGCCAAAGCTCCTGCTGGCGGGGAGTGAAGCTCTTCAACTCGCCTGTCACTGGCTCCCTGGAGGAATTTAGCCTGGCTGCAATAACGTTATCGCGAACGGAATGAATACCATCCACTAGCAAACAAAACATGTTCAATTATATTTAACCTGTTAAAACTAAGATGCCAGGATCAAAAAATAATTTCTCCAATTGATATATTTGACAAAAACAGGTTAATATGCAAGCCGGTTTTCATTGCTAAATCAAAGCGGGGAGAGCCGAGAGAGCCGGGAACGCGCGTCTACATTTCAGATAAATGTGAACTTTTTCGTGGACGCGCGTCGGCCAGAGAAACTCAACTGCGCAAGTCAAAAGTCACCGGAAATAGCCAAGTGACTACAAATCTAGCCAAGATGGCGCGGTTCAATAGGCCTTCACTTTAGATTTCGAATCCTGGGGGCTTGGGGTAAGTCCATCCCGGGCATGGAGGTATAATATAACTGGAGACGGCATTGAAAATGGCTGCCTATTCATTTCAATGAAAGTTGCTCACCGGCGCATGAAGCCATTTGACGTAGTGGCCAAAGCCCGGTATTGCAAGTCACCTCACGGCATGCGGCCCAAGAACCTTATTTCCCATGTTAGTGGATGATGATAGATAGGGCTAGAAAAGGAAAACAAAATTTTTCTCGGTATCATTCAGCATCAGAGACCAATCTAATCAATATATACTTTTAATTCAATGGGGTTTTGTTTGTTTTTGAAGCCACCAATACCTGTAACGAGCCCATTTGAAACATGTGCTGTGCACGAGCCTCGGGGACGCTGGTCGCGCGTTCGTGAGTCCTGCGAGCTCGGCGGGAAACACGTCACCATAGGAAGACCCGCCCTACTCTGCCTCTGATTGGATAGGAAGTCATGTAATGACGTCGGCTAACATGCTATGCTTTGAGCAATGAAGCTGCTACGATGATGCTAATCATAGATATGAACGTATGTCTATGATGCAAATGATCATGACATGTGGTTACTTTAGGACATCGTTGGAAAAGATCTAGAGGGTAAGTGGGTCAATGTTGAATAACTTAGCTAACATTATCTAATGTTACATTTCTTTATATTAACATCAACTATATTGATAGGCTAGCTATGCTAACGGTAGCTAATGCTAACGGCTTAGGGTTAACGTTAGTTAATGCTAACGTTACGTTCGGAGGTCTCATGTATTTCAATTTTAACATAATGTTGAGCATGATCAATGTGTCATTGTTCATACATTGATTACAGTCTGTAATCTTGTCTGGCATTATTTAGCTATAGTGGGCTGATGCTACTATAGCATTTGCCACATTATACATCAAATTAATCAAGCATAGTTAGTGTTATTACCTGAAGGCATTATTACCATTGCAAGTAAGCATGCCATGTATATGCCATGCCTGGAAATCAAATTAATAGTGTAATTCTTCCCCATCATAGCTCATTGTACACTGATATAATCATTCTCCTTGCCTTTGCTAATACTCATCTCTTTTATCAAACTTTGTGCTAGGAAAGAAATCTGGCTGTGATTCGGCGCTAGTGCTCATCCAGGCTGTTGTCATCTCCCGCCTGGACTCCTGCAACTCCCTACTTGCTGCCATCCTGCAACGTTGGCCATCAGACTCCTGGAGAAAGCTGCTGCTGACCTGGTGTTCAACAGCCCCATGCTCTTCCACAAAACTTCCCTACTCTGTTCTCAGCACTGGCTCCCTGCGCTGTCCCATCCAGTTTAGGACTGTGGTTCAAGCCTACAGGGCAAATGAACAGCTCCCTCCGACCTCCAGGCTGTGGTCAAGCTCTGCTGCCTTGAGGTGATTTGTTCCCCAGTTGCTCCAAGCCCCCCTACGGCAGATTGGCGTGGCCATGGCTTTTTTCTGTCCTGGCCTCACAGTGGTGGGAACTGTCCACTGATGTCAGTACAGCAGAGTCGCTGCCCATCTTTCGCCGCATGCTGAAAATTCACCTGTTCAAGATGTGCCCTGGACCCTTACTTTT
The DNA here is from genome assembly GCF_949987555.1 of Borostomias antarcticus. Taxonomy (NCBI): domain Eukaryota; kingdom Metazoa; phylum Chordata; class Actinopteri; order Stomiiformes; family Stomiidae; genus Borostomias; species Borostomias antarcticus. Next base: position 25,630,791 of record NC_140248.1, read on the forward strand.
AACACCTATTTTATTTGTTCTTGTACTTTGTCTTTAGCAACAGGTTAAGCTCTTAGACGCTTGTTTAGAAAGGAGATGCACTTATGAGTTCTAGCGAGCAGTGGTACTGTAGTGAAGCTGCAGTGTCACTAATGAAAGACTAATGGGGTGCACCTGAACTGGGCCGCTGACAGAGGCTCTGATCACCCTCGGCTGGACTTGATTGCTGAGGGGTGGACTAAGAAAGCAGAGCCAGTCGGGCAGTCTGGGGAGCGGAGCTTCATTTCCGTCAGGGCAACTAGTCTGACGAAGCAATTGTTAACTTGCACTCACGGGAGAGGATAACATGCCTGTCTAGCCCAGCTGAAACTATGCGCCCATGTACCAGTGTGCCGACTCAGGGTGATATCTAGTGTGTTTGCAATTGAGTGTGCCTGCCTATACAGGGTGATCCAGTGTGGACTTGATTGATGTTGCACATGGGCGATTGGAACTAAACTAACCTTGCGTTGCATTTGTCTTTCTCTCTTTGGCTCTATCGTGTCCACTCTGCTGGCGCTGATGGATGGGTTGGACAGTCAAGGGGAGCCAGTGGTCCAGTTCCTGTTCATGCTTGGTTGTTGCCTACTCACCTTCCCATCTCCTGCATCACCTGCCACCGCTCTGCCCAGCTGCACCTCATCCCTCATTACTCTTAGCATTAATACCAGTCAATTTCCCTTGGTTCTCTGTAAGATCATCCAGTCATCTACCAAGTCTGCTCAGCTCTTCTGTCTGCCATATTTTAAGTTGTTTATTGAAATTGAGTTAAAGTAGTTTGTATGGGTCAAGCATCCTCCAGTTTGTATGACTCAAGATCTGTTTACTGCCATGTATATGGTTCACACATACTAGAAATTTGACTAGGGTTAAGGCATACACTGGTGACATGTTTTTAATTGTTTTGTGATCACTGTCTTTGTGATATTTTCTGATGACCAAGCCTTTGATCTAAGCAGAGCCTTATCACATTATGGAGGAACCATGTCCCTTTCTTTTACCGATCCCTGAAAGCAAGACCTGTGAATGTCCTGAACAGTGTGGTGGCCACATTTGTTGGGAATTTGGGTGGAAATAGTGTTGAACATCATTGCATAGTTTGACTGCCATTTCATACCAACAATAAGAGAAAGTGGAGAAGTAGGCTATACCTAGAAAATACTATAGGTGTGCAATTCGTTTGTACAGTCTGGTAGTTAAATGGTTAAAAATAGGCAAGCAATAACATTGGAGGGAAATGTATACTGACACTGATTGTTTCAGAAATGGTCTGAGACAAAATAATGAAATGTTATACATCAGTATTGTGAAACACTGAACATATTTTAATGACTGACAAGGAGAGAGGAAACAGTACAAGTTAATCAATAATAACTAGGCTCACTATGAACAGTGTGTATTATTGGCTCTGTTCTGACATCAGTGCACAGTTCATTCCACCACTGTGAGGCCAGGACAGAAAAGAGCCATGGTCGTTACAATCTGCCGTAGGGGGGCTTGGAGCAACTGGGGAACAAATCACCTCAAGGCAGCAGAGCTTGACCACAGCCTGGAGGTCGGAGGGAGCTGTTCATTTGCCCTGTAGGCTTGCACCACAGTCCTAAACTGGATGGGACAGCGCAGGGAGCCAGTGCTGAGAACAGAGTAGGGAAGTTTTGTGGAAGAGCATGGGGCTGTTGAACACCAGGTCAGCAGCAGCTTTCTCCAGGAGTCTGATGGCCAACGCTGCAGGATGGCAGCAAGTAGGGAGTTGCAGGAGTCCAGGCGGAAGATGACAACAGCCTGGATGAGCACTAGCGCCGAATCACAGACAGATTTCTTTCCTAGCACAAAGTTTGATAAAAGAGATGAGTATTAGCAAAGGCAAGGAGAATGATTATATCAGTGTACAATGAGCTATGATGGGGAAGAATTACACTATTAATTTGATTTCCAGGCATGGCATATACATGGCATGCTTACTTGCAATGGTAATAATGCCTTCAGGTAATAACACTAACTATGCTTGATTAATTTGATGTATAATGTGGCAAATGCTATAGTAGCATCAGCCCACTATAGCTAAATAATGCCAGACAAGATTACAGACTGTAATCAATGTATGAACAATGACACATTGATCATGCTCAACATTATGTTAAAATTGAAATACATGAGACCTCCGAACGTAACGTTAGCATTAACTAACGTTAACCATAAGCCGTTAGCATTAGCTACCGTTAGCATAGCTAGCCTATCAATATAGTTGATGTTAATATAAAGAAATGTAACATTAGATAATGTTAGCTAAGTTATTCAACATTGACCCACTTACCCTCTAGATCTTTTCCAACGATGTCCTAAAGTAACCACATGTCATGATCATTTGCATCATAGACATACGTTCATATCTATGATTAGCATCATCGTAGCTGCTTCATTGCTCAAAGCATAGCATGTTAGCCGACGTCATTACATGACTTCCTATCCAATCAGAGGCAGAGTAGGGCGGGTCTTCCTATGGTGACGTGTTTCCCGAGCTCGCAGGACTCACGAACGCGCGACCAGCGTCCCCGAGGCTCGTGCACAGCACATGTTTCAAATGGGCTCGTTACAGGTATTGGTGGCTTCAAAAACAAACAAAACCCCATTGAATTAAAAGTATATATTGATTAGATTGGTCTCTGATGCTGAATGATACCGAGAAAAATTTTGTTTTCCTTTTCTAGCCCTATCTATCATCATCCACTAACATGGGAAATAAGGTTCTTGGGCCGCATGCCGTGACATGCCTTGCAATACCGGGCTTTGCCTGAAAGCCCATGGTGGCTTCAATGCGCCAAGCTGATCCTGGGGGCTTGATCCCGGGCGGCCGGGATAAAATCATGGAGTCTGGAGGTGTTTGCCTCCCACTCCCCACATCAGGTGTGGTCCGCCCATCCTGCCTCGCTGATGTTAAGATCTCTGCATTGCTGCAGGAGATCCCATGCTGCACAAAAGGGTGTCTCAACTTGAGACCCCGAGGAGGCTCTACTGTTACAGTGAGCCCAGGGCTGGACTGGCCATGTGGCGTACCGGGCAAATGCCCGGTGGGCCGGACCTACTTGTGGGCCGATCTAAAAAAAAAAAGAGCTAACGTCAACAACTCGCGCACTACCCCCCCCCCGTCCCCCCGTCCCCCCCCGTCAACAAAACGAAACTGAAGGTGTTCCATCACACCGCGTCGGCTCGGCTAGTGGCCTGACTGGGGCTACATTTCCCGGCAGGAAATATTCACCCAGTCCAGCCCTGAGTGAGCCTGTCATGGAACAGATGGTCAGGCTCCACAGCCCGGCAGGCGAGACATGCTGTGGTTCCTGTACAGCGGAGGCCAGCGGGCTGGATGCCTGCAAGGATGGGAAGGTTGTCCACAGGAGTGGGACACAGGCATCCCGTCACGATGCGCAAGGCTTCGTTGATAGGCAGGTCGATGAGGCGGGTGTGCAGTATTCACTGGTGGAGTAGACCAGGGCTAGGGCTGCCGTAGGCAGTGTTTTTGCCCCGGCACCCCAGCCTGATCGGACCAGTCGCCTCATCAATGCCACACGAGCTGTTAACTTCTTGCGCAGTGACTCAAGGTGTCGGTGGAACGTGAGCGACCTGTCCAATGTCACGCCGAGGTAGGCTGGTTCAGCGCTGCATGGCAGGAGTGTTCCATCGATGTGCACTCGGAGCTCACGTTTGGCCTCCTTGTTGTTAAGGTGGAAGGCCGCCGACACCGTCTTTGCCTCGCTGAGCTTCAATCTCCAATTCTGGAGGTATGCCGCTAGTGTCTGCATGTCCTGGTTCAAGGTCCCCTCCACGGCCTGCCAGTCGAGTACACCAGCGCAAGGTCGTCTGTGTAGTAGGGCTGCTCGATTAATCGGATTTTAATTTAGATTACGATTTGGGCTGTCAACGATCATTAAAACTAAATAATCGCCATAAAACGATTTTGCACAAATCAAGGCACACTACACTGCAGAGCTATAGCCTACTGCGCTTGACACTTTAGTTCAAAGCGAGACGAGTTGTCAAGCGAGGCGCACGCATGCTCCTCTCGAACAAAACACGACAAGAAGAAGATTATGGCAGCAGAACGAGAGGTGGACAAGAGAGCTAAAACAATGTCAGTGGTGTGGAAACACTATGGGTTCGCGGAGACAGATTTGGACAAAGTTGACACGGTGTGTAAAATGTTCTACGCAGTCTTACGTGCCCCTCAAAGCAGCCCTTCTCAGTCCCGCTGTCCCATTCCGCTCATCATGCCAGACAAGTCCTTTCCAGCTCCATTCACTTCGCCGTCTAAATAAATCTGTGTCGGCCTATTTAGGAGAGAAGCTCATATTTACAAGTGTCAGATAAACATGAAACGTCACTCACCTAAGCAAAAGGGTCTATTTTAACCAATGCTGGGTTTTGAAGCCTCGGCGCTACCATTAAATAACTTATTTAGACGCGTTCTGTCCTAGTGAAATTATTTTTCCGAGGTAGTCTTCTTCTGTGGTGGTGCCGGTGCTTTGAAGCTTCTTTATTTATCAGTTTTGGCACTTTTATTAATTTATTTATCAAGGTTCACTATTTGTCTCCCATGGGAGAAATGTATCTAATCCAAAGAACATTGTTAAAAAGAAAAGCCACTGTCAACATTTAATAAATTAATTTTTATCAAAGTCAATAATTTGATTTGTTAAGAAAATTTGTTAAGAAAATGTTAAAACTTTTGATTAAAAAAAAGAATTCAATGAATAATCGTGTTAAATAATCGTGATCTCAATATCAATCAAAATAATCGTGATTATGATTTTTGCCATAATCGAGCAGCCCTACTGTGTAGGCGTACTTCCTGGAGACTGTGATCGGCAGGTAGGTGTAGATGTTATAAAGGAGGGGGCCCAGGACAGATCCCTGGGGGACGCCGTTCTAAAGGCTTCGCAACCTGCTTCGCTGTCCGTTCCCAGTAGTGAGGGTGAAGCTGCGGTTTCGGACAAGCTCCATGATCATGCTGACCATGTGCCTGTCCGGCAGCAGGCGGAGCAGCTTGCAGGTGAGGCCGCGGTGCCATACGGTGTCGTAGGCAGCCATCAGGTCTATAAAGACGGCTCTGGCCTTCTTTTTAGCCGAGAAGCTGTCCTCGATGGCTTGAGTCATCGAAGTGACTTGATCTACGGTCAATCTCCCGCGTCGGAACCTGGCATCTAGTGAGATCTATGGGTTCCAGATTTCAGGCAGTCATTGACTACAAAGGATTTGTATTATTTATGATATTTGTCTCAAACGCTGTAAAGCTTTCATCTAAGACTCGATCACCATTTTTCAACATGAATAAAACACTAATGAAGAGGAGAGAATGTTTGTCACAATGACAACATGAATATGAATCTTTATTCTCCAGTAGGTCTAGATGTTAATGGACACTGTAACTGTAGGTCATTTCAACTGTCAAATACAAAGTAGAAATCTGTTCATTTCATCAATTGCATTCAATCAGACAAATACAGTATAGTACTGGCTAGAGCTGAAACATTTCAGTCTCTGTTGCTGCCAATTCAACTACTGCTGGTTGCATTACTGTTAAATATCTGAACTACCTCTGCAAGCTACACTTGTCTCAGTAACTCACTACTGGATGCAACGTTCAGATCAGTGTTAGTAAAATGTGTTCATAAAACATTTAACGTTCTGTGGCTTGACATATCAACAGACTTCTGAAATCAAGTAACATAAAATACATAAAACCACATAGAAATGCAAAAGATGTCAAAGAAAACTCAAAAATCAAGTGGAGTCTGATCTCAGTCCAGGATTAAGACAGGATGCCACTGGAAGTTACAAGCAGGATGTGGTGTGTTCATATTCAAAACATACATGAAACAAATAAATGCCACCTTTTCTGGTTTACAGCACACATCACACATACCATAATATATCAAGTTCATAGCAATTGTCATTATACTGTAAGAAACGTTGAACAGTTTTTCTTGTAATAAATTACTATTTACTGCACACTTTCCATTTTGAAAGTATAATGAGGCACTTGATGGAAGCAGTTAGGCCAGCCCTCCATGGAAATGCATTGTATGACGTCAAACTTCACCAACACACAGAGTAGCTGAACACGATAGAGAGACAGAACTGTGTGCTGTGGCCCTATTCTGTTCAGGTTCAACCAGGAACAGGACATCCAGGTTTTGTTCAGGGTCAACCAGGAACAGGACATCCAGGTTTTGTTCAGGACACAGGACATCCAGGAGCATATAAAGAAGGAAATGTCAAATACTTCACATGGGACTATATGGGAGCTACTCCCAGAGTATACCAGATGGGACATGGTGCAGGACAGACTCCCAGCACACAGCACACTGCGGTCTTTAGGACGGGGAGGCATGCATCTGGAAACCCTAGGAGCAGTCTCTCCAAATCATAAACCATCACCACCTGTTGACTGATCACCACAATAAATTAACATGCCAGAAAAAAACAAAGAAAAAAATAACTACATTAAAAAATAAATAAATACATAAATAGATATATTAGCCATCTTTAAAAAAAAAAAAAAAAAAATACAGTAGACAAATCAATGAGCGAGATGGGCAGAGAGGTGAAAAGGCAGGCAGGATGGGTGTAGTCCTGAGCGGCTGACGCAGGGCCAGTTCACTCATTTATTCTGTCCGATGGGTGAAGGCTGGAGTGAGGTCAGGGTGGTCAGATATCTGATGGTTGAGGTTAGGGGCAGGGTAGCTGAGATTAGGATCAGGGTGGTTGAGGCTAGGGTCAGATATCTGATGGTTGATGTTAGGGGCAGGGTAGCTGAGATTAGGATCAGGGTGGTTGAGGCTAGGGTCAGCTAATCTGATGGTTGAGGTTAGGGTCAGGGTGGTTCAGATTAGGGGCTTGGGTCAGCTATCTAACGGTTGATGTTAGAGTCAGGGTGGTGGACAGAGTGATTGCATACAGAGGAGCCTTTCACTACACTTCCCATCAAGCCCTGGGGGCGGTCTCACCGTCTGTGTCTGCGTGGGTCGGGGGGGGGTGGCAGGGTGATGCCGGGCCCGGGGGGGTCGTCTATGGGCAGGACCAGACGTGTTCCTCGTATCCCCAGTTCATGCCCCCCCCC